>NC_088201.1:129068275-129406194 GCF_037126465.1 Ornithodoros turicata
CTGCCAGGCACGGAAAGTTACCAACAACTCCGGTATGCAAACCTGACGTATGAATTAGATATGTAATGGACAAGCAGTGTTCACTGGATAGACAAAAAAAAGTAAGCCCAGAAACATCAATGTCCCGCGTACCATGCACAACGCAGTACAATAGCGACTTGCAGTTTCGTGGCACTACGGTCAAGAGCAATGGGCTGTCCCACTATACGAGAGAGAGGCAGAGGTTTATAGTCAGACAAAACGTATGTAAAGACTAAGGCTCTCCTATATGCTAAAAACCGATCAGAAAAAACAGCTTCTGGTAACTTGACAGGTCACTGTAGTAGATATATAAATTAGGAAAGGAAATAATATCAGCCTCAACTACACTATTTGCGTATGTGTACAGTACAGTATGGTAGTGTACCCAATTTGAGAATCAAGTGAAAAGAAAGAACAAACGTTATGCAATGTTCATTTAGATGAAATTGAGCAAAGTTAAACATGTCTGTGCTCCGCACTCAGTAAATGCAAAACACTATGTCAAATGAAGTATGTCAGTGGGACACCACAGCTGATGTATTCATATGGATATGAAAAGTTCGCGACTATCGGCACAGACAAAGCTGAATGAACGCACACGCTAAAAAGCACCATCAAAAATAAGTTAATAACATTTATAAATGACTAAGGACCTGGCAGATACGTGCCGTCCATCATGTAGCTCGCCCCCCCCCCCCCATACTGTCGCAGTAAACCCAAACCAAAAGGAAAAGTAATCGCCAACTCAGGATGCAGAGAGTTGGTAGAGTTGATACATACTCAATCCATACAGCGCAAGAACAAGGACAAGAAGGATCAGACAAACACAAACTAAGAACTGAAGTTTAAACTGCAACCACAGGTCAATAAAAGGAAGAAAGTAGAAGGGAGAAGAAAAACGAGGCTGCACAGGTCACACTTCACACAGGTCAAACATATGACCTGTGTAGCCTCGTTTCCTTCTACTTTCTCCCTTTCATTTTCGTGTGGTTGCAGATTAAACTTCAGTTGTTACCCAAGCAGCACAATGTACTGACAGTCGAGTGCAATAGAGGTAGACGGTATGTGTCTTATCAATGTCCTTTAGCTTCATAAGTCTGTTCAAGGCCCTCCACCTACCTTTCCACCCCTATTGCACTCGAGTTTCAGTACATTGTGCTGCATGGGTAGTCGGTGCCTGTGTTTGTCTGATCCTTCTCGCCCTCGTTCTTGCGCTGTATCGATTTGACCAACTAACGAACTACAGTTGGCAAATGTAACGTGAAAGTAACGTGCTCATCAGCAGGGATGGGCATAAATACATTTTTCGAGTATTTAAATATAAATATAAAATACATTGTTCAAAGAGGTATTTAAATAATCTGCATAAATATTTTTCAATATGAGTACTTAAATACAAAATATAAATAGAGTATTTAAATACCACATTTTTTTATTCCGTGTTAGCACCGCGTAGCAACTGTTTTAAATACCATAACTATTAGCATAAATACTACGAGGGAGATGTCATCTATAATTACAGAAATAATGATGATGATAGGAAATCAGCAAGGAACAACAGCATTTATTTTTTGGATTATCATGGAGATTTTAATATTAGAAATTTCTCGAAGACTGCATCTTCTAGGTATATTCTGTTCGGCCGTAGGATCACCCGACGATCACCGTATTTCGGATCAGATTAGAAAAGGAGAACATCTCTCCACAGCTGCCGATGAAGAAAGGCTTGTACTAAATTTCACGAAGATGCTTGGTACAACAAGGTACTCGGGTAGTCCCGACTGTTGCTCCCAAGAACGGTGAAAAACTCGCCATCTAAAATGGTATGTCGCATGTGTGTGCCTGCGAAAACACGGCATAACTGCGTGGCTCCCCAAACTCTGCTTTGCCTTTCTTACCGAAAGGTTAAATGCAGGGTAACTTTAAGATACGAGTCAGTATCTTGCGTAACTTATAAAGTATTTACAAAAAGAAATCCCCCAAAATTGGTATTTAAATACAATTATAAATACATTTTGGAGTCTGTACTTAAACAAAAAACATCAATACATGTATTTATATTTTAAATACTATTTTAATTACAATGTATTTAAATACTGCCCATCCCTGCTCATCATGCGCCGCTACACATGAACTGAGCTGTCCGAACTAAAACAAGCAAAAACAGTAGATAAGATAATGCAGCAGCAGGGCATCACTGCATGGGTGTCTCTCTGCCCTACGTGCAACAAACTCAGCGGGAAGGACAGTGGCTCATTTTATGTAGTTTTACCAAATTGTTTACCGTGGGTATTGAAAGAAAATTATGATAGGGGTCCTTGTGCGAACGTCACAGAGTCCGAGACAGAGTCGCTCAAGTGTACAAAGCACCTTGTATGGTATTCGGCAGTACACGATTTGGAACAGCCAATATGCAGCAGGGATGGCTGCCATGCCCTCTTCTAGGTCAATCACTCTAAACACACTGATCTTGTCGACGTGAAGATGCATATGCTGTGCCTCTTCATGGCGTGGTCCTCTGTACACCACACACGGCGTTACTGGGATGGACGTACCCTGATCGATGGACGTACCCTGACATACCCAGATAGGCAAATGAGCGGTGGCGAGCTCCACCTTGGGACAAAGTCAACAAGTAATTCACCAAAAGTCAATGAGTGCCTGAAATGTAACATCTCTGAGTCCTCCTCCTTGGGACCGACGTCGCGCACTTTACTTTTGAATTTGATCAACGACTCTTGGAGACGCGGCTTTGTCCCTCCGTCATGGAGGGACATGCTTTGTCCCTCCGCGTAGTGCACTTCCTCCTGGAGAGAGGCATGGACCTGTCTTCAGAAAAGACTGTAATGCTGCCTTTTACGCGTCGCCATCTTAAAAGATTTCAGCTACAAATTGGTCATCATCAGGTACGTCGTGTACCACATCACCGCTTTCTCTCGGCGTTACTCTCGACCGGAGTTTGTCATGGGTAGCGGAGGTGCGCTGTCTAAAAGCAAGAGCTGAGAGTCGTCTTAATGTTCTTCGTTACTTATGCGATTCCCGGTGGGGCACATCTCCTCGGGCAATGCTCAGCGTTTACCGATCTCTTATAAGTCAGATGGTTGCGCATCACATTCCCTTGCTACACAACCTCTCTGTTACCACAGAGAAGGTGTTAGAGTCTATCCTAGCAAAGGGCGTCAAACTCTGTCTTGGCCTTCCTCGAGCAACGTCAAACGCTTTAGCCATGGCAGAAGCACGGGAACCACCTGTATCAGCTCTCAGGATGCAAGAAACGTTCCGCCACTACGTGCGGCTGGCAACGCGTCACCATCTCAATCCTCAGCTTCGAGCCATTATGAGTCGTCACCACTCTTCTTTTACCCAAGCTATCCAGACACAACATGGTCTTATTCCGAAACACAAGCCACATGCATTACCAGATATCCCAACATGGGTCCTGGAGCCTCCTGACGTAAGAACTAGTGTGCCTGGACTCCCAGGAAAGAAGGATATAACAACGCATGTTCTTCGTCAGTTCAGTCTTGAGCTACTAAACAGCTCCGCAGGCAGGATGCAGATTTTCACGGATGCCTCTACGACACCGGCTCCTCGTGTGCACTTGTTATCCCGGAGGCGAATATTGAGAGAGCGGTGCGGCTGTCTCACGTCACCTCTGCAACGGCCGCTGAACTTTATGGAGTCTTCTTGGCAATAAGTTTCATCAACTCACAATCTTCAGCTGCTCGCTGGACCATCTATAGCGACTCAAAATGTGCGTTACAGACCCTAGCTACCATGTTTACTAGGGGATCTCTGGCGACAGCAGCACAAGATGTCTTACACGCACACCATGCAGCAGTTTTAAAAGGTCATGACATCCAAATGCAGTGGATCCCTAGCCACTGTGGCATTGCAGGTAACGAGGCTGCGGACGCTGCTGCACGCCGGGCTCTTCAACTAAGGCGCGCCCAGGTGTTGCCCATTTATTTCACCAAGGGTGACGCGGGGCGAATGCAAAACGAGTTCAAACAACGAATGTGCAATACCTCCTGGTTAACAGGATCGGCTCGGGATTCGCTTCTATGCAAGGTCGACCCAGGGTTACGCTTTCGAGTACCACCTTCCTTTACGCGACAAACGACAACTGTCCTACACAGGCTACGGCTCAATGTACCGTACAGCGCACGTCTCCTCTTCAAAATCGGAAAGCGAGACTCTCCGAACTGTAGTGAGTGTCGCGTTCTATAGGACGTAGAACACATCCTTCTCAGGTGTCAGAAGTACGTCGATGCTCGAAGGGCATTAGAGGCAAGCCTCTCTCGTTTGGACTCCCGAGCCTTCGACATCACGAAACTATTAGGTCCTCCTTCGTCCGACAAGGCGCTAAGGGCACTTGAAGACTTTTTGCATGCAACCGGGCTTATGGACATCCTATGACACGGTGAATGTGTGATGTGTCCTGTGTGTGCCCCCGGTGATTCCGCCACTTTACTCTAACTTGGGCGCAGCTCTTGAACTTTTGACCTACATGTTGAACTCCATTATCATCTCTGTTCGTCTCTGGACATCATCCTTTTGCGTTTTCATCATCTCATCATCGGATTAAACTTTCTCTATTAAGTGTACTGGGGTAGCCAGTTTGACTTCGTCGAAACTCACATCCCCATTTTTTCCTTTATTCACATCACATCACATCAACATCTCTGAGTGGTAGCTGTGCCGGTTGTAATGCTGTATGTGTCTTCATCCTTTTGCCCATCATGAATAAGTACAGACCAACATGCCCTACAACTTCTCTTCCGTCCTATAAGCTTTTGTCCTATGCTGTGCTAACTACCCCGCACTGCTGCTGTTTTGTCAGGCTTCCAAACCTTTAGTGTGGGGCATGTATTTATGCGACCTTTTTTTCTGTATGTTCAAGCACTGTTTACCTCGACATAGTTGACGACATCCCAGTATGGTGCAACTCTCCATTGCCAGTACTGCAATGCCTGATTTGTAAATTTCATTGTTAATGTCACAGTATAGTAGTTTTATTACATTGCGTGTGAAGTCTAGCAGTACATGTATCAGGCCGGTTTGCAAAAAGTTGCAGAGAAGTGGCA
The DNA here is from genome assembly GCF_037126465.1 of Ornithodoros turicata. NCBI lineage: Eukaryota > Metazoa > Arthropoda > Arachnida > Ixodida > Argasidae > Ornithodoros > Ornithodoros turicata. The sequence continues at coordinate 129,073,384 of NC_088201.1, forward strand.
AGGACACTGTGGCACCCAAGGAGCTCCATAGACAGAGCGTGTCTGGAAAGCCCCGCCAGCAGTTAGCAATGGACGGGGGTCCCAGGGATGCCGTCCTTCACTCTCCACAAACTGTCTCCTGTCACGAGTATGTATATTTACTCCCAAAAGATTGGACTATTTTTCAATTTTGTGGACAGCAATCCACTTGTTAAAAGAGCCCTGAGATGGCCCACGTTTTTATTTATTTATTTATTTATTTATTTATTTCTGTGGGGTGTCCCAACACAAATAAAACTTTTTTGCCAAAGCACGACAGGTGCAAGTAACTTGTACAGCGTGTGTGAGGCCGCTGTTTGACACAGCTTTCATAAATCCTTCCATTCTTGGAAACTTAGAGCCCATCAGAGAATGAGGGTGTAAGCAGCATGTAAGCCGAAAAGTATTAAAGAAAAACATAAATATGCAGGGGGACATTCTGACATCATGCAAAGACAGTGCTGGTGCTAGCTGCTTTCTACAACAATTTTTGGATGACACACCGGGAAGAAAAAATATTTTGCATCATGCCTCCTGAGGGACTGTTTGACGGATAAAACAGGGTTTGGAGCCACATTAAATGCCACCTCATTACTCATTTTAACCCACACCCATTATTAATACGGCATAATGTTTGGTTATATTTTTCAGCATTTTTTTAGTGGGGGAGGGGTTGGGGAGGTGCATGTTATTTTCTCATGCAATGGGGTGCACACTTTTTGAGGACATAATATGCTTCCTTCGACATCTTCTCGGCCCGTTTTTATGCTTTGTACAGTTGCTGCAGTCTCCCATTGGTCCAAGTGACTCTGAGCTGCCCGGTGCATCAGTCTTCTGGGGGCTGTCTCGAAACTGGTTAAGCCAGCTCATTGCTAATTTGCATTACAGGGTAAACAGAGTATACTCTGAAATGTCAGGTCCCAATTATAAACCCTTGACTTGTTATTCTTGATGGTACATGGTTCTTCTTTCCTGTCTTTTTTTTTTTTGCTTTTTAGATGGTTTTGAAGCACATGTGCAATACCCCTTGTCCCGAGGGCATGGCCCAAGGACAGCTGTTAAGTTTTGAAGAATAGAGCTGCTTGCTGGACTTTTAGAGATGTGATTTTTATGTATGATTTATATACGAGTGGTGTTGAAGTCAACCGGGACTTTTCATTTTCGCAAAAGTAAAATTAACTTACAGGCGAGAAATTAGTTTTTATTTATCAAAGTAATCTTCGGCTGCACTAATCGACTTGCTCCCAGCGTTTCACGAGGGCTTGCATGCCAGCAGCGTAGAAATCCTTACCAGCGCATAGCAGCCGATCGGACCGCATTCTTGGCCTCGTCGTCGCAGCTAAAGTGCGGCCCCCAAGGAACGCCTTCAGTGCCCGCAGAGACGGAAATAATTGGGGGGGGGGGGGTCTGGACTGTAAGGGGGCTGTGGCAGCAACTCCAAGCCAAGCTCCTGTAAGGTGCGTGTCGTGAGGTGCGCGGTATGCGGGGGTGCATTGTCCTGTAGAAGACTTCTTTGGTGATGAGGCCCGGCCGCTTTTGCTTCAGCGCCTTATGCACATCCCTGAGAACCTGGCAGTAATATGCACTATTGATGGTGGTACCGCTGGGCAGAAAATCAACATGAACAGCGCCAGTCTTGTCCCAGAAAACCGTGGCCTTGACCTTTTCTCTCTTGGGAGATTTCCAGTCTTCTCTGCCGGTCAACACGGAGAGCTGCCTCGGGACCCAACGGACACTTAACTTTCCGAAACTCGAGGTGTTCATGAATGATAGTGTTCAACAATCCCGTAGGAAAGACGTCCGTCTTTCGAGCCAGTTTGGGACATGTTATCCGTCGGTCCTTGAGGATCAGGCGGTCCACAAGTTTGATGTTCTCAGGAACTCAGACACTGGGGTCTGATCCGTCCCGGCCGGGATCATCCTGAAGTGGCGTACGCACGTCGGAAACGTTTGCACCACTCAAACGCTTCGCTGCGGCTAAGTGTATCGTGGCCATACTGAGCCTGAAGTCTTCTGTAAATTTCTGATGACTTTACACCTTCATTCACGAGAAACTTCATGATAATTCGCTGTTTGATGTGCGCGCACACCTCGTTGTCGGCCATCTTGTCCAGCGCGTGTTTTCTGTTTTGCACAAACTTTGAACCACCACGTGGTGAACGCGTAGCCCTGTCGCGCGTGAAAATGACGAAAAAGAAGTAGCGCGAGCCAAACAACAACAACAACTTTATTTTCGGCCTTGGAGAGTGGGGAGTTTCATCGCAACAGGCGATACTCTACCCCAGTGCTTGGTGGAATGGGGGGAATAAAATAACGAGCCCCTTTACAATAACGATCGAAGTCCGATGGTGTCCAGAAATGTCAGAAGAGCTTTGAGCGCAGAGCGTTGCTGGGCTGGATTGGGCCAGGGACCAAGCAATTTCGGTAGGGAGAAAGGGCGAGAGTCCAGCTGACGAAGAGACTCGGAGAGTGTGATTCGGGAAGGTTCGTAGTGAGGGCAATGAAGAAGAATGTGCTCCAGATCCTCAAGAGCACCACAGTGGCAACAGGTGGGAGAATCAATTTGTCTCAAGCGGTAACGCCACTGAGCTGTAAAGGCCACATCGAGGCGCATGCGGTGGATTAATGCAGCATCCTGACGAGATGTGTTTCGTGGCATGCGGAAAGCGAGCATGGATCAACTCTGTTCAACATAGAGGGGGGAAGAATGTCGGTTGTCCGTTGGCGGAAGCCAGGGGTGTCACTAGACGTCGCAGAATTGAACGGCGGTCTCCTCTGAGAAGAACAATACGGGTCCGGTTCCGAGACGAGAGTGCTGCTGCTCTGCGGCGCTGTCGGCCTGCTCGTTCCCCACCATTTGCTCGAGCCATTTGTACACACAGGAGACAGAAAGTCCCGGTTTGAACTTGAACACCCTGGCAAATGCAATAAATGATATGTGTTTGTATCAACTGACAATTGTTTTCTGTTCAGTAACTATCTGTGTAATGGCGACTACGTACAGCATACGGTGTTCGTATCATCTGTGGTCTGCGGTCACCATACAACATGCGGAGTCCGTATGACCAACGGATGATCTGTGGTCTGCGGACTTCGTACAGTGTATAGGCTCCATTGGCCACTAATTATGTATATCTTTTGTATACGGTCAACCTTCTTATGGATTTTTCTACTAGGTCGTGCTAATTTTAAATGGCTTGAATGTTCACAAACTATTTCACATTGCATTCCCACGGATAGCGCCATAGTAAACTACGCCACTTCTGTCTATGTCATATAGCATTCAAAAGATGGCGCCACAGGTTCCCATGCAAAGGCTTGAACGTAAGTCAAAAACCATTTCACGTTGCTTCCCATGGATGGCGCACAATGAACCATGCCATTCGTATCCATTTTGCATGGTTCTTCTTCTTCATGTCTCAGGTGACGTCACAGTTAGCCGCGCCAAGTTTAAATGGCACTCCACAATTGATGCCAAGCTCAGTCCGAACGGTGCTGTCATTTCGCATATGAAAATATGACAATAGCTGAATAGTTGTGTATTAGAGCTGTACCTCCGATTGAAAATGAGAGACCAGCAGACACTGCCTGCTCCCAGACTGTCATAGGATGTAGCTAATGAACTGCCAAATTTCCGTTGGTGTAGATAGAACGCAGATTACAGACGCCTTCAATTTGTCATATGGTGACTCTTGTGGTGGGGTGATGAGGAGGTCACGAACTTCGGAGGCTTCATATGACTGGAGTGCAGACACTACGTGGTCGTAGTTCGTGGTCTGCGTCGTAATTCCTGGAATTCCAAACTGTGCCTCAGTATATGCGAACCAAACTGCAGGGTCTGCTGGCCAGAAGGAAGAAAGTTTGACTGTTACAGCGGAAACCGGTTGTGGTGGCTGAGTGACGTTAGGCAACAAGAGTAATGATGGCATTCCAGATGTGGTGGCTTCGGGTGCGTATTCACTTACTATCAGCCTGGACAACACTACTTCTGCATGAAATGGCGACAACTCCGGCAGCGATACCTGAGCCCCACCCTCGGAACACGCACTTGGAGCCACCACATCTGGAATGCTATCATCACGGGTGATGCATAATCTCATTCAGCCACCACAGAATGTTTCCGTTGTAAGAGTCAAACTTCCTACCTTCTGGCCAGCAGTTCCTGCCGTTTCGTTCGCAGATGCAGGGGCACTGTTCGGAATTCGAGATATTACGACGCAGATCACGAAATACTATACAACTTAGTGTCTGCGCTCCAGCAACCTGAAGCCGCAGCCGTTCATGACATCCTCATCACCCACCACAAGAGCCACCATATGACAAATTGAAGGCAGAGCTCATTCGACGCATATCAGCATCGGAACAGAGAAAGCTCCAGCAGCTCCTCACACACGTAGAATTAGGAGACCGCACACCGTCGAAGCTCCTTCGACGAATGCAACAATTCCTCGGTGATCGCCCAACCCTCGTCGATGACTCTATGCTTCGCCAGCTGTTCCTGCAGTGGCTGCCCTCAAACGCATGCATGGCTCTTCCGCTGCCGGGGACAAATCACTGGGCGACCTAGCGAACCTCGCTGACAGAGTACAACAGATGACGCCACACCCAATCGCAGCAGCGGCGCTACCCTCACAAAGCGTAGCACCAACTCACAAGAGTCAGCCAGGATGCGAAGAAACTGACTCAGGTATCGATGCTTTGGCAAACCAGGTTGCACAATTATCCAAAGAGGTAGCAGCCCTCAGGCGGCCCATGCAGCGTACCCGCCAATACCGCAATCGCTCCCGTGCTCGCAACACACCTCGATCGCCTTCTGCTGCACCAGGCATCTGTTGGTATCATGCTCAATTTTGAGATCGAGCGTACACTGTCTGCGCCCATGTTCATATCCGGGAAACTGACTGCCGGGAACGAGAAATGCCACTCCTTAGGGGCAACTTCACCGACACCCACTACTATAATCGCACATCGGTCGTTAACTTCGCCGACCAGCACATTATTCGTCATCCCTGACAAAAGTTTCCGAGTACGATTCCTCGTGTATACAGGAGCGGATGTCAGTCTCCTTCCCGCCATGATTAAAAACTTGCAGCCAAAGAGAGTACGGGACACAACGGGAGAAACACACAACAGGGGGAACTGCAGTCAACGATAGAAACACACAACAGCGGAACTGGAGTTTTTACTCATGGCTATGTACCAACTACCCCAAATTTCTACCTTTGTGTCCTTCCCGCCACTCCCTATGTGCATCGTCGACATCCTCTAGAGTACAAGTTACAGGCTGTCAACGCCCAGCCTTAGCCAGTTACGCAGAACAATCATTCAGTGTGAATTTGGGGCTCCGACGTACTTTTCGTTGGTGCTTCATACGAGCTGATGTGACGCACGATATACTAGGAGCTGATTTCATGGAACACTTCGATTGGAACACTTCGATGGAATACTCGGCGATATACGCCGAAAACGCCTTCTCGATTCACTCACTGGCATGCACTGTAATGGAATATACCGTCGTCTGTACCTTCCATCGGACCCACTCTTCTGCCGCCACCTTCCACATCTCCATACGCCACCATCCTTTGTGACTTTCCGGAAATTTTACGACAACCTTCTCCGGACACTGCTGTCAAGCACGACATTCAGCACCACATCGTGATTACCGTGCCTCCCGTGCACGCACGGCCCGGCCAAATTGTCTCAGGATTGTCTCAGGATTGTGCCAGGAGTTTTAGCATATGTTGGAACTTGGTATAGTAAGACCATCGCTGGGCATCTCCACTTCACATGGTGCCGAAGAAGACGACAGTTGACTGGCGGGGACTACCGCACGTTAAACACCGCCACGGTAGTGGACCGATACCTCATTACAGATGTGCAAGACATCATGACCCATTTATACGGTGCAAACGTGTACTCAAATCCCGACTTGGTGAGCTCATACCACCAGTTTCCACTCGCACCTGAAGACATCCCGAAGACTGCAGTAACCACGCCATTTGTGTTCGAGTTCGAAAGGATGCCTTTTGGTTTGCAAATTTGGTTTGGTTCGAAATGCTGCACAAACCTTTCAGAGGTTTATATACCAAGTTATGCGTGGTCTACCCATCTGCTATGCCTATCTAGATGACATTCTAGTCGCCAGTGCATCAGAAGAGGAACACATCGAGCACCTCCGGTTGTCCTGTCAGAAACTCTCCGACGCCGGCGTCGTCATCAACGTCTCAAAGTGTGAATTTGGCAAGGCGTAGTTAGAGTTCCTAGGACACATCATCAGCGAGAAGGGCATCACACCTTTGCCATCTAAGGTAACGCTTCGTGACTTCCCCCCTCTACACAGTATAAGAGGAAACTCCGTGAATTCCTCGGTTTGGTCAATTTCTACCGTCGCTTCCTACCGCATGCTGCCCACATTTTGGCACCGTTAGATGCTGCTGCCTCGCGAGTCTCACACAAACACATCTGCTTCACCCATTCAATGTACGGCAGCTGCCTCACAAGGTTTTGAAACTGTAACGACTGCTTTAGCAGACGCTGTGCTACCGCTTCACCCACGATCTGATGCTACAACGTTCCTCATGGTCAATGCATCTGACATTTACGCAGCTGCGGTGCTATATGCGATTAACGAAAACGGCGAGCCTTTGCCACTTTTTTTTTCTACAAGATGCTTAAACCAGCTGATACCCGTTACAGCACTTTTGAACGCGTGCTACTGGCCATGTACCTCGGCCTGAGGAAGTTCCCACATGCCCTGGAGGGAAGAAGCTCCACTATACTCACCGACCACAAGCCTCTCACTTGCGCTTTCGAAACCAATAGCTCGCACCTTTCGCCCAGGGAAATCAGTCACGTAGCATATATCAGTGAGATGACGACTGGTATTTGTCATATCTCTGGTAACTTGAACACCGTCGCGGATGCCCTTTCGCGAGTTGGGGTACAAGCAGCAACGTCTGCTTCCTATGACATACCTGACTTGGACAGTTTTGCACTCGCCCAGCACGAAGACGCTGATCTACTTGCTTTGCGAACATCGCCCACACTCCAGTTCCGAGACATACGGTGCCCGCTATCATCTACCGTTCTCGTCTGTGACGTCTCTACGGGAATTCCACGACCATATGGGGCAGATGAATTCCGTAGGGCAATTTTTCACAGCGTTCGTAATCTGGCTCACCCTGGAATAGGAAGCACACAACGCCGCGTCACTAATCGCTACTTAAAACTACACTTAACGCTAAAACTACACTAAACTAACGCTACAGCATAAACATTTACATTATCGTTGGTGACTTTGAAATTTGTTATCATTTGCTAAGCTTTGGCGGGGGGCAGTGTAGCCACCTGCATAAGAACGTTTATGGTAACGCACGTGCAACTCAGCGCGCGACCGTGTGACGGCGCGAGCTCGGCCCTCGCGCAATGTTCATTGCTGCTGTTGCCACTGGCAACTACAGTCCAAATAAAACCACGTTTCCGTATGTAGTATATCCGTCCAGGCTTTGAGCGCTACAAGAGCGTCATTCACGGGCGGGGTGACATCCACAGGAGAGTCAAATCTCAATGTTCACAGGACTTCCTTAACGGCAAGACAGTGTGATGGTACATCAGGGACGAATTCTGGATTTATTTTACTGTACCTTATTTGTTTCATCAGATACCGACACATTCTGTTTCTATGATTACTCTTCACATGTCTTGATAAACTACCGCTATAATGCATAGTTCGTTTTTTTCCAAAACGTACAATGAGCAGGGCGCAATAAACAGCAAGAGGAGGAATACAATTGCCAATTACCACGTGATTAAGTCCGAGCAACTCCCTTCCGAAAACGAAACAGATACAACTTATTACTTGATATGCGACCTTCCGCGAATCCGATAGTCTAGTTAGCCTCCCACTCAATATAAACGGTGAGCTGTCTAAGTTTAATTCGATTACAGAAACAAACTATACTGGAGAGAGGAATTGCTGAGGTATTAACGCTTCATTACTGCGAATTGCAAACTGCCTTACTCGTGTTTCTTACTGCTGTCGGTATGAGACACTGAGGTACGACATCTGAAAGTCTAAAGCAGTGAGACAGAATCACGCGTTTCTGTCTTTTCGGCGATGAATACTCGATGTATCATGGAGAGTAACTTTTCTTTTCAGTCGATCTCTTTTATTTTTTCAATTTTTTTTTTAGGGAGAGAAATTTTACGCACGACCGCCTTTTGGTTCTGACAAGTGTCATTCAGCCCCGAGGATTGGTCCGCAAAACAATACAAATTTGTCACTCAATACTTGGGTAGTCTAAGCAGGTAAACTGAACAAAGTAATATCTTCTGTCCCACTGGCTACCCATAGGGGCGAGCACAGGACGTACCTGAATGACTCTTCACGGACAATCTCTGAGTTTCATCCTCAGGGCGCTCTGGGGACAGACATCAAAGGACAAGAACACGATGACAGTGTGGGGACGTCCTGAATACCGTGTGTTCTTAGGGATGCGTCCTGGGCAGACTTCAGAGGGAGCTGTGCCGACATTCATGTGGAAATCCTGCGGAAAACCCAGGGAAAACCTCAGGCAGCACAGCAGGTTCTATGATTCGAACCCATCACCTCCCAGTTATCAGTACAACCGTGGCTATACCACCAACGAGCGGGACGCGCTAACCCACAATGCCATACTGCTGGTAATGCTGCGTGTTGTGCAGTTTCTTTGTGTTAGTATTCCTGCGATACATTGGTGATATTTTTGCCGTCTGGACAGCTGACGAAACCTCTCTACTCTCCTTTCTTGATCATTTCAACTCACGGCACAATTCCATCAAATTCACGTGCAACTACTCCCGATCTTCAACCAGCTTTTTAGACGTTACTGTTTCTCCTTAGTCGGGTAAACTTGTCACTGATCTCTATAAGAAGCCGACTGACAAACGACAGTGGCTTCATTTCAATAGCTATCACCCTAATATCCAAAAGCGAAACATTCCATTTGGACAAATCACGCTTGAAACGCATATGTTCCAATGCACAATATTTTTTGAAGCATGCAAAAGACCTGTGTAATGACTTCAAAGAGCGTAAATATCCCGACGAACTCATCGACAATGCCCTAGCTGGAGCCACCTCCCAAGACAGGGAAAGGTTGCTTTCTCGCGAACCGAATAAGGCACCAAATCATAATCATTTTACTTTCATTACACCTTACAACCGCGCACTCCGTAATGTATGATCTGTGTTTAAACGTCACCTAAACATACTCCACGACGATGAATATCTCAAAGATATTTTCCCTAATGCTCCGGCTATTACACTTCGGAGATCACGTAACATACGCGGCTTGGTTACTTCACAAGAGATAAACTGATGTTCTGAGGCTGGAACAACATAGAAGGGACAGATAACAAACAAAGCCTCCACGGCGTCCTGTCCCTTCTATGTTGTTCCAGCCTCAGAACATCAGTTTATCTCTTGTTCAACAGGTGCCGCTTGCGTCCATTTCCGTCGTATGAATGTGTGTATGAGTGAGCAAAAATGTAAGCGTGAAAGGAGGATGAGTGAGAGAGAGTGGCTGGTTTGTCGTCCCTTCAGATGACGCACCCCGATGACCTCAATTGTTAGAGACCTGGACCGGTAATCCAGAAGATGTGGGTTCGATCCCTACAGCTGGCTAACCTTTTCAGTGACTTTCATCTTTCATTGCTTACTTCCTTCCGCTACAATCAGCAGAGTCCCGGTTGCGCTCCTTGCAACAGTAGCCGCGGCCAAACTTGCTTATTTATTGCAACATGCACCTCCACCTGCAGCACTGTTAATGGCTTCAGTTTCTCTATTCGACAGTCCCTTCACTGTGACTCATTAAAATGTCTGCTATGTGATTACACGCAAAATGTGGAATAAACAATACATAGGCGAAACACGTAACACCATTCGTGAAAGATTTTATGGCCATAAACCAGATATTGTTAATAAACGTCGGTCACCTGTATCGCTACATTTTAATCTTCCAAGACATGATCTGCATGCTCATTTACTTATCGCCACTTTAGAATCCGGCTACACTAATGACCTCAAACGCAAAAGTAGAGAATCCTGTTTCATTTCGAAATTTGCAACGTTGCTACCACACGGCATCAACATGTACGACGACCCATTACAGTCCTTTATACTGTGAGCTTATTTATTGATTATGTAATATTCCTTTTACTCAGGTCATTGCATAAAAACCCCAATCCCCAACGTTTGACCTTCTTGTCCATCTGCTTTTGTGCCCTCCTCGTCTTCGTCGGAATTGGCCGTTACATTCTCGCCTCCACAGACAGACCATTCCTCCTGGAATAATATGAAAAAACGTTTCCTACCGAGGCAAGTTCCATCTTGGCAGTGTCTCCAAGGTACCAAATGTTTTTTAACATGCCCTTCACTCTGGCCACCTTCACCACGTCATACGGTACTTTATATTTCGTGGAGGATGCCGGAAGTCCTTTTCTTACTAGTACTTGGTCGCCCACTTCAATATTCGGAATGTCAGTGTTATGGCGCCTATCCAAGTTGCGCTTCATCCTCCTGGGGTAGCGCTGTTTTTCCTCCGGCGTCCTACGCTTTTCTTTGAGGGACATAGCATGGTCAATCCCCATAACTCTGTCAGCCGGCCGCACAGGGACTTCGCCGTATGCAGCGAAGTGTGGACTGCATCCCAATCCCGCTGTGTGCGATTGGTTGTGATGAGCAACAGCAGCCTGTAGGCAGCACTTCCATCCTCCTCTAAAGTCAGGGTAAACGTTGATGAACTGTTTGACGTCTCGCATCACGCGTTCGGCAAGGCGGCACGGCCATTCGCTGCTGGGTGGTAGGGAGCGGTATACTTCAGTGCAATACGTCTACTTGTATTGTTGACTCTATGAGGTGAGACACAGAAGATTGTGTACTCATCTTCCTAAACTTTCCCTAACCATTTATCCCGCTTGTTACCCCACTTGTTATTCGTATCTTGCCTATTTCTATACTTCAGTATACTTCAGTGCAATACGTCTACTTTGAGCCCATGCCTTGAACTTCTTGGTACGAAATGCTGGGCCGTTATCAGAAGCGGCGACTTTGAGATCTTGAAACATAACAGTGCAATCACACTATTGACGTCTTGTTTTCCCGGTTTGGCAGCTGCCACGCGGGTACATTCGTCGATAGCGATCAAAAAACGCCTGCGTTCTTGGGACACCTTTGCCTTCGTTCTTTACTTCTGCAAAATCGACATGCATGACCTCAAAAGGTGTCTTCGAATGTTCTCCGAGAGCCATTTCATCAATTGTTTGTCGGTACTTTACTTTATACGTTTGGCACACATGGCATGAGCGGATGTATTCTCGGATGGCATTCTTCATTTTGGGCCAGAGAATGCGCTTTCTAATCTTGGCGTACGTCCGACTAAAACCAAACTGTCCACCAGACTCAGGACTCTCGTGGTAAAGCTCGAGAACCTTGTAGAAGGCACCGTGTATCTGCCGCGTTTGAGCTTCACCGGCTCTGAACGTTCCCAAAGCTTGAGTGCATTAATAGTGACAGAATCGACGGTGTCCGTTGCGAAAGAAAGTCTCGAAAGAGCGTCGGCATCGGGAAGACACACCCCTGGTCGGTGGGATACTTCGAAGTCAAACAGCTGCAGTTCGTTAATCCACCGAGCAATCCTTCCCTTCGGCTCTGCCATGTTAGAGCTGGGTGAGCTTGAAATGTGATCCTTCCAGATGAGGTCGGAAGTACCGTATGGCTTTGAGAGCAGCTAGAGCTTCCTTTTCTGTTGTGGTGTAGTTCACCTCCGCCTTTGTAAAAGTGTAAGAGTGGAACCCAACCACGCGAAATGGCGGCCCTTTGGTTCCTTCTTGTATCATTGGTATAATACTGCGCCTGCGCCATAGTAAGAAGAATCTGGATTAAGCTCAAATAGCAGACTAAAATTTGGCAACGTAAGTACCGGATCTGACGAAATAGTTTTCGCCAGGAATTTGTAGACACCTTCACACTCTGGTGTCCACTGGAAGTCTATGATCTGCTGTAGAAGTCTCTTAAGTCTCGTAAGGCACCTTGTTTTCCTGGCATAATCCTGTATGAAGGCTCGGGAGTGCCCAGATAGTCAAAGAAACGCTCTCAGAGAATGGATATCGCTCGGTTTTGTTAACTTCTGGACACGCACCACTGACTCAAATTTTGTGCTTTTGGTGTTTCCGTCGAACACACGACCGAGGAATTGTACCTGCTTCTTGAAAAACTCACTATTTTTGTAATTAATCTTGAGGTGAGCCTTGGACAATGCGTCGAGCACCAATCACAAATGTTTCGAATGTTGCTCCTTTGTCCGGGAATAAACAATGACGTCATACATAGACGTTGCAGAACTGACCAAGGAATTGGCTCAGGACTTTGTTCATCATTTTCTGAAACCACGCCGGGGAATTCTTCCACCCGAACGGGAGTCTGTTGTACTCGTATACGCCGAAGGGAGCGGTAAAGGCGGTATACTTCTCTACACCTTTCTAAGGGGAACTTGCCAGAAGCCTTTGCTCAGTTCGATCCTGGAGAAAACTGTACAGCCTCCGGTCTCGTCAATGATGTTCTCAATTCGCTGCATAGGGGAAGGAAACAACTCAGTTTGCCTATTAATGCACCGGTAATCTGTGCACAGCCGAAATGTGCCGACTTCTTTGGGCACTATTGTTACAGGAGAGGCAAAAGTTGGTACCGACGGGCGGATTATTTGTCCCTCTACCATGTCTTGTAGCTCTTGCTGGAGCCCCTTTCTCTTATCCCTTGACATGTTGTACGGCTTCTTGCGAACCACGTTTCTAGACCGTAACACACAGTCACACTCGTTGATCTCCTGCGACAAATAGGGTGCAACGAGGACTACCTTAAGAGCCTTACCAATTTACTGAAAGCCTCATTTGACAAAGTAATTGTTGTGCGCATTGCGAGCCCGCAAAGTGCAACGTTTGGAGGAACAGCGTTTGTTATTTCCCGTTATAACTAGGATTCGTTTTAGAGTTTACATTTTACGAAGTTTAGGACACCCATTTTTGGCAGTAAACGTTGAGGCGGTAGTGTCCTGCGACCCATTTTGTGTGAAAATGAATGAGAAAGAGAAGTATAGAACGATACAATTGTGAATAGGGTGGGATATGAAGATTTCCAACAGAAAAAAAGGAAATAAAAGAAGACGAAAGGAATTTGTCAGTAGTTTTCTATCCCACAGGAAGGACGCCAGCCACGTATGACTAGATAGTTCCGAAAACGGCACAATGTCAAGCTTACGTCTTTACAGTGGTGTATTGTATGTGCACATCATACCGAAGGAATGTGTCAATACCCGAGAAAACAATGAGCTATTACAGCATTTCGAGAGGACTGCCAAATGTGCGGCATTGGTTCGGAGTATGAAAAATTGCATCCGTCAGTTTCCATTGTACTTGTTATTGAATATGATCCAGCAGCTAAATTTCTATATTGCCTTTCTTGTGCATCTCCTGGCATACAACAGTATGAGAATTACATTCTGCTACGATTGCCTTTTATGCAAACTACAATTCGATTACCGCTTCAGAGGCTTTCAAAATGAAAAGAGTAACTTCGTCAGTTAAATGTTAAACATGGCATCTTCGGGTACAGGTATCTGTAAAGTACTGACAATTAAATCAGATATACAACGAGGTGTACTGGAGCCAGGGGAAAAATCCCAGGAATAACGGCTGGGCGAGAGAAGCGATAGTCGAAGTTTGCCAGCATTGCCAGCAGAACCGCATAATTGAAACCCATAAACTTTTGCAGATACCAATGGAGGAATGACTAGAAAGAAAGAGACCACAAAGGAAACGCAACCATCCTTTTTTTTTTTTTCTCAACAATCCTCACAAGACTCATGTAACATTGTTATATACCCATGTTTCTTCCTGGGCTGTTCGACAGGGCTTGCCCTCTCAGCCCAATTTTCTATGTACTTGTACCGTACCATTTCTAAGCAATAATAAATAAATAAATAAATAAATAAATAAAAAAAAAAAAAAAATAAAACCAGGACACATAAGGTAACTCTGTCGTTAAATATCCATTGTTACACATTTCGGAAGACACGGATTCTTTTTACTGATTACATATTTTGATAAAAGAGCTATCAGACCAACACAGATGTTATTCTTCCAGGCCGATTATGCGGCCTTGTACAAGAGATAATTTTGGTATCGCATTTTCTACAAAACCCTAAAACTTTAAAATGTAGCAAATTTTAGGTAATTCACTTCAAATTGGTAACATTGTAAGTTTCTAATTAGAGGTCTCGAAGAAAATGTGAGATACCAAAATTGGAGCCAGTCATTATTAAAACCCACCTTCTTCTAGAAATTCCTGAACAAATGTCTAGACGCTGCAACATGTCGCCATAATAGGCAGACGAAACATACGGCCCAAGCAGCACAAAGGACCGGGGTGAAGCCGGTCCAGCATCGGGAAAGAATCCTACAAAGTCGGGGGCACGCCACCAGCCGATACTGGTCCTTCCTCCAGTTTGCAACACCGGGATGATTAAGGACCGACATCGGCAGCAAGTATTCGGTCCCAGCAGGTCCCCGACGGATCCCCGATAATGCTGGCAGGGGCTCCCCTCATGCATATTTACCCCCCCATGCATATTTTAGCATTAATTTGCTTATTTTTAAGAATTACAATAATTTCGAGTGTAAACAGTGTGTGTAGAGCCCAACATTTTATTCTCGGAAAGGAAATAGACTGACACAACACTTGTAGTACCTCAATAGACTAAACGACGAGTGGTGCATACTAAATAAGCAGCTTGGCTGCATCACCCAATGCATGTCAATTGTGTCTGAAATGAAAAACAAAAAAGAAGGGTATACAGAAATATGCAGCCTGTCCGCATACTGTCATTGGCAATGTAGCATGAAAAGAAAAGGGTGGAAATGGTCTACAGCAATATCCAGCCTGCCTGTGTAACCACTGGCCCTTCAATGGTGTCTCAAAAGGAGGACAAACGTACAAAGTAAGAGGTGGTCTCTCAAAGGAAACAAAAAAGGTATGCAGTAGTAGGCACTCTGCCTAACCACTTGCACTTCGGTAGTGGCCCAAGAAGAAATGAACGGCTTGTAGCATTAATATTAGACGTAACGGTAAAATTCCTGCATGGAGGGAAATGGTATACAGTAATATGCAGCCTGCCTGCGTAACCACTCGCACGTCAACGGTGTCTCAAAAGACAGAAAAAAGTATACAGCAAGAGGCGGTCTGCCTGCACAAGTGGTGGTGTCTCAAAGAAAAAGTTATGCAGTAATAGGCCGTCTGCCTATCTTCTCACGCTTCACGCTTCAAACGCCCAGACGCAAAAATGAATGGCATGTAATACTAGACGTAACACAACAATTGCTGCATGTCAGCACAAAATAGTCTGTGCACGGTATGTGGAATGAGCTTTATTAAAAATGGTAAAATGCACAGCGTAGGGATTATGAAACTCAAGAGTTACCAGGAGAAAATTGAAGTTATGAAAAAATGTCAACGCCAACGACTAGGGAGAAATGCAAGTCCAGGAAAGAGAAAATAGTTCACATCCAGCGCCTTTGGTGCAAATGACTAGCAATTACTACAACGAAAACTGTAAAAAATGACAGCTGACCGGCACTAGAGCTGACAGTCAATGGTGTGCACATATCCAGCGTTCCTTCAAAAAACGTCAATAAGCAAAAAAAAAAAAAAAACATGGTCAAGGAGAAGCATCCCTATTGAAAAAAAGTGACATCAGGTCTGATGTGATTTGGGACACTGTCTTGATGCTAACACCAGCTGATGTTAGCATCAAGACAGTGTCCCAAATCACATCAGAGCTGCCCCGGCTGATGTGATGTGATCAGAGCTGTCTTGATGCCGATGTTGACATAAGAGCTGCATTGACGCTGGTTATGGCAATCTTTGCTGCCGTCGTTTTCTGAATGTTCTGCACAGGAAGTCTCTTATGTCTGCTGTAGCTGAGTACCCGCAAGAACCCACACAAAACAGCTAGATATCAGCAACAAATCACTTTATTCACCACTTAGGAGTACGTACCTTTCAACGCATATCCATTTATCATCAACACACATGAGCGTTAAACTCACGGGGGCACGAAATTGGTAATGATCGAACGGTGAACAACAATGAAAAAGAGCACACCTAGGTCCTCATTTCCGATTCAACTTGTCTGTCTTCCGCAAAAGCATTTGTTAACCTTGTCATAACGAGCAAGTGTCTTGCGTCTGTCTTGCTGGAGGCTGGTGCGTCATATACCAAAAACGCACTGACGCAGGATTTAAATCGATCGCAATCGTGATAGGCAGTGATTGCGATCGTGCTCAGGTGCGGAAAAAGCGAGTCTCTGCGACAGAGATCCACAACGCAGACACTTGTCCCGAGTTCGCGAATATGATTACACACTTCAAGGAGGGTTGGCACACGCGCAGTGGCATCCTTTCACTTCTTCGTCGTCTCTCAACTTGCACTGTCGGATCCGCGCTGGCAAGACGGCGGTGATGCCAGCGGCCCAAACGAAGAAAACAACATGGACAAACGCCGAAACAGCTTAAATAGCATTTGCATTAATGTGAATATATTTCAAGTAGACATCCTGGACCAATGTTTCCTTTTAATTTGAAACTTCAGTAGGTATTGTACAAAGCTCTCATCAGACGGCGTCAAATGAAAACCTGGATCACGAACGTGAAGTGCGGACGGCGCCCCGTGTCCAGTGGGAATGCGCTGACCATGATTGCGGGGCGATCCAGATCGTGTGCGACAGTGCGTTTTGGGTATTACACGCTCAGCCTGTAAGGAATATCCTTCCCGAAAACACCATTTCAGGATACCCAAGAGAGAAAAACGTACAAAGAGAATGCATGGTACAGTCGAACATATTACTTTACACTCATATTAATTACACACCTGAAATGTATAATGTATTGTATTAATGTATGTATTATGTATTGTATTAATTACACACCGTCTTCACATTTCAAACGAGACTGACTAGTCTGCTGACGGTTAGAACAAGCGCTTCCACATACGGTCAGTTGCAATGTCAGAGGGGTTCCTAGAACGACAGCATCAAGTGGATACAACAATACAAAGCCTCTAGAACGCTGCAGACTTAGTGGAACGCTCGGAATTAAGCGAACTACATACGGCGTGGAGGCGACGAGAAACGTCCGTTACAGCTGCCAAAGCGAACCGAACAAAACCAAGGGCCCGAAACTCGCGAGTTCATTTGCGGGATAAACTGGAGCGACCGGTTTCACGTCAGTTCAGGCAGGGAGGTCCCATCGACCTCCTGGATTACCACTATTTTTTTATATTCAAAAGCTAATCGTACATGATGATCAAAAGCGGCAAAATGAATTATTTCTACCGAATAGTTTTTGTGCAAAAAATCGAGAAAATGCGGCCCTGAAATCGAGTATTTCGTTGTGCCGTTTTCGCACGCGTATATCTCCTGAGTTTTAAAAGACATTGTTCTGCAGTTTCTTTACGCTTTAGCATGCCTACTGACCAACAGCCCGAGCGCAAATTTTTGCACGCAGGTGCGACGCTCTGTGATATAAAAAATGGTGAACATGCTCTAGTGTGCAGTTTTGTTCCAACTTCGACGCGTGATTTCTGTGGCTGTAGATCGCCCGCATTACCGTACTTGGTATCAATTTACTCAGCTTTTAATGCTCTTTTATTTGGTATATCTATCGCACGTGTACCTTCTACAAGTATCTACTGAGATCGACAAACGTTTTTAGCATATTTCGAAAAAACAAGGATTTTGCGCGTCAGTTTCTCAAAAAGGCCCATTTTGATTTCATTTATCTTTTGCCAGGACATGGCACGATGTTAGATCTTTCATCTGATATTTAAAAAAATATGCTTCAAAAGGTGTGCACTGGCGATTAGCGCGTTAAAGCGCGGCACTACTCTGCGCGCGTAGGTGTCGGAGTGGGGCTCACCGTACCGCGGGGTGTCTGCGCTCTGTCGATGCCGTACAATAAAATGAACAACTTTGGTAATCAAAAATGGTAATTTATATAGACGTATTTACAAGACCGCGAAATCAGAAGCAGCATTTCACAATGGCAGTGACAAACGAAATAATTTCACTGAGTTTCTATGAAAACGTCACCTTTCTGCATTCACTGTCCGCCGTACGAGCTATGAATGTTCCTCGGCTTACAGTTTCCAATGTCTTGCTTTGCCACAGATGCGAACCTTGTATGCCAGGTTGATGCGGTACATTTACCCATTCCCTTTTCTTTCCGATTCGAAAAGAAATCACGTCCTCAGCGCGTAGATGCAGCAAATGGACGCGCTTTTGGGTATTTTGGCAAGCATGTTATCACATCTTGTGATCCTAGGATGGCGTATTGCTCACGTGAACGCAGGTTACGTGTCGTGGCATGGTGCTTGATTATTCCAGCGATCCCGTCACACGCACTTTTGCCGTGGCCTGTTCCTGTGAACAGCCATGTCGCACTCGCAAAAGTAGACTTGGAGAGCTCATAAAGCCTATACCGATTTTTAAAATGGCTCGCCGCTCCATCTGACACATAAATCATATTAGCTGCAAGAGGAACATTCTCGTCAAGCCACTCTTCAATAGCGATGGAAGCTAACAGCGAGTGTGCTGAATCGTGACACAGGTCGCCACAACAGGCTCACCACAACAAAACTAAGTTTCCGTGCAAGCTGTAACCACGCATGTGAATATGGAAATCTGTTTCGTTTTGTTGTTATTTTTCTAGTGGTATGTTTGTATTTCACTAGGCAGAGCTACTGTCCAGTTTTCAGCAAGGTCAAAGTGCATTATGTGCGTAGGCGGATTAGTCTTTTTCTCCGCTATAGCTTTGCTCTGAACGTTTCTGACGTAATTAAGACAAATGTGGGAACCCGCCCACTTCTGTTTTGACTAGAGTTCGGGATTCCCACAAGGCAACTTTCACATCGTCGTCCATGTCAATGCCGACTTTACCAAGAGATAAACCCTCTTCTCCTGGGCAAGACTGACAAAGTCTAAGAAAACAAGACGTAGTATTCACTTCGCACATCATATATGACTTGATTTCCTCGGCTGTTATTGCAGAACGACCACTATTTTGTACGGTATACACACATAACTTTTTGCGCAGTTTGCGCAGTAAATGCAAGGACAAACGTCCTGTCGAGTATCTATTTTCACCCACTTTGGACGTAGGCTGTAAAATTTCGTGAGGCCTAGACTTTTACATGGGTTTTCTTCTTCACGCATCATCTTCATCATGTAACGCCTGACAACTTTGACCTTTTCGTCGTTGATCACCACCGTGAGCACGTCCTTCATGATCGGGCTTTGCACTGAGCATCTATAATCGTCGTCTGTGTACGATTTCAAGGCAACGTCCACATCTTCCTTTCTAGCCTTTTTTCCCTCGTAGATGTCAGGAACAGCCCAAACTCATGCTTTATCCTTCAGCTTGCGCGCTTTTTCAATCATATGCTTAGTGGATTCTGGGACCAAGCGCTGAATATCTTGTGTGTACAATCGGCTCCACCCACACTCGTCCTGCTCAGATGTGTTAACGGCATAGGCTACTTTAACTTTCTGTGACATCTCCTGTTGGATATCCCTCTTCTTTCTTCTGACGTACGATTTTCGTAGTCGTTCCTTCACTGCACCAAGGGTCTTCAAAGGCGTAACATCAACATTTGCAGCAACAAGACTACGGTTTACGTCATCAGTTGCATCAAGCTGGATTAGACGCGGTTGATCAACGGCTGTCGCCTGACTCGCACATGACGAAGAGGAAGATTGTTGAGATAGGGCTTGAACGATGGAAGCATCATAGAACTTGAAACAGTGATGACAAAGGTAGTCGTGACACCAGCGATGCTTCGTCGACAGACAGACAGAACCCTTTAAGGGCCCCGATATTGAGATCGCTCACCTTTCTCCATTCTCCCTGGTTCAGAAAAATAATCTTTTTATGCCTCCTTTTGTGGTCAGCGCAGAACACGCGTTTTGAGCTGAAAGCCCTCTGCATAACTTTAAAATATTGTAAAATGAAGTAAAGAAAGCCTCGTAGGAACTTGTGGGAGCTCCCTAAAAAAGCAGCTCCTAACTCGAAATTTCTTTGTACAGTATGCACGTCACCGTGTATGCAGCTTGCGAGAGAGAAGTTTTATATTCGCTGACCATTTAGTCGTTAGAATACAGCTTTCATGTACTTTTCGTTCGAGACTTAATCCTCTTGAAGTTGAAGGACACCTATGGTATGTAAGGACACCTATGAAGGACACCTATGTGGTATAGCATATCAGCATATGAATGCAAACCATAACGTCATGTAAATGCATGACATATACATACGGACCCTAATGTCGGCAGTACTTACTTCTTCCACAATCTCAGACACTCGCCGTGAGTGAGCGAAAAAGAAAAAAAAAAGAAGAAGAAAATTGGCACCAACAACGGGTCCGTTACCCACCAATGGAGATTGGCAAAGGCTAAGCTATTAGTTAGCTATGATTGATTAGGATCATGAATTTATGTCAGCAGAACAGCAGTGCAATGTGAGAGCAAGATATCCATGTAATAAAAAAAGTGCACTCACTGTGTTGCAGACACTTTCTTTATCGCTTTATTTTCTTTTGTGCTTTTTACGATCAAACAAAGCGAGGTTAACTGCTACATTTTTTCTTGACTGTGGGCGATCGTGTTCATTGCAGATTCCTAATGTGCGAAACTACTTCAAACCTGCTGATGCAGTCAAGGGGCATCACATCTTTCAGATGCGACATCAAGCAACATGGTGTTCGCCTGACGCTGGCATCAGAGCATATCTGAGACACTTGATACTACACCTGATACTACACCTAAGCCACCTGACACTAATAGCATGAAGAAATCTTGATGTGACACGAGAAAGTTCTGATGTTTCTTGATGTTAGATCTGGGAATCATGATGTGGCACGAGAAAGTCCTGATGCTTCTTAATGTCGCATCAAGAAATCTTGATATGATATGAAGAATCATCAAGAAACATCAGACTTTTCTTATGTTAATTTTTAATAGGATAACGATGGGTACTTGCTTTGCGTGTCCAATATTTAAAAGAGTCTGTCGTTGTAATGGTACAAATGAACTGCTTGACTAGCACTTTTAATATACCGGTCACATACCTATAGCCAGGGCAGCCAGCTATGGGTGTCATCAACAAAGATATAATACGATATAATATATAAAGCATATTACATAATGCATATTAATCACTTTCAATTAGAACCCAACGGCTTAGGAACACAAAGAGGGAACGATAAGGGCCCCTCGTGACCTATTTGCGTTTCGTTCTCCTATCGCTCCTATTCTTATAAGTTTAAAAACTCCACTAGGGTGTTAAAAGCCTGCAAAGGGTGTCAGTGCTCAGAAGGGAGTCACGAAAGTGAGAGTTTAATCACGCTATGGGGGAATAAACAGCCGTTAAACTCCCCTCTGACACCAACTTTTTGCTCAGAGTGTGTGGGAGACACATCATTACGTGAGCAGTGCTTCGTCCTCGCTTCTGAATCTTGTGTATAAGGGCTTAAATATTCTGATTCTATGATGGAGGCAAAATTGGTACATTTCAATCTCCAAAAATATACCTGGCGAAGCCGACTGGCTCCCTCTCTTCACGACAATTTTATGCCCTTGTTGACGAATTCAGGGTCGGAGGAAATGTAGCATTTCCCTCCATGTTCCGCCACCCCTGGTTGCTTCATACTGCACACTGGAGCTAAATATTGTTCAGGCGTAACCTGCCTTTCTTGTGTGAGTGCACATACCACATGTGGAAGTGCTGCCACTTCCTCATCCTGGCTTGACTGCCCACAACCCACAAGCATTGCGAGTTGATGCAATCCAAAAATGTATGTTTGCTAGTATGGGAGTATCTCATTCATGAGAGAGTGTCACAGGCTACAACGTTGCCGCCTGCACAGTTTGTGAGTCTGCGAGCTATGTCACCGTTGCAAAATCATGTTTACAAGCAGCAAAAATTCCTTGAATGGCCCTAGTCACACAATGCATGTTACTGGTCACCTTAATAAGCAGGAGACATAAGCATGTAATATTTCAAGTTCCGCGCTGCTCCCACGGAGCAAAGAGTGATTGAAACATCGATTGAAAGGAAGTTCTTTTTCCAGCTGTATGTTTCCCCATTGTTTTACACAATAACCTAACTACAAGGAACAGAAAAGATGAAATCTAATAATGACATCTAAGTAACGGAAAAAAGTACAGGAAATGTCAATAACCGTGAAAGGGGTGCACGCTAGCTGCTTCTTAATGACAAGGAGGAAATCCGAGGAGTTAATTTTTCCCCAGTTTCGGGTCTCCTCCTTATCAAAAGGAAATCTGTCATGCTTTGTGTCCGCTCATCCGTACCTCAACGATTGCTTCAGGTTCAGGTTCATCAGCAGGGGCGGATTTACAGGAGCTCGGAAAGCACTTTAATCACTACCATTTTTTTGAACCAAGCGGTTCGTAAGCTTATTAAAATGCACCATGCGAAGTAATTCTATTAACAGATGCACAAATATCGCAGAGTTCGATTTTGAAAATCGCGACCGTGCGCAACGGTGGCAATACCCGGAACGAGCCGTCGAGCCGCTTGCGTCATTTTGACGTCAGAAAAGTGGAGCCGCTGCTTGGTTTCGAAGAACGTCGTCTGCTATTTTTCACTCTGAACCCCGCTGCAACGCTGGAAGATGTTTCTTTTTGCTTTTTCTTTGGTTTATCAGATACAGTAAACGAAGACTGGTCTACAGACACTGTTCAGGGTTAGACCGTGAGATTGTAGAGGCCATCCTCATTGAACTCCCCGAGCGAAGTCAACCAAAAATCGGTCAACCTCTCCGCGCTTGATCTTGCTTTCCCTAAAGCGACCTTCCGGAGTACGTGGATTATGAAAATAAACTTCAGGCGCCAATTGAGCGCTGTTCTGTCCGTGTCTGTGTTTTGTATGCTGTTCGTTATCGTGGTGACTGTTTATTGTTGTGTTATTGGTGGCAATACGTATAAACACAGTGCACCACTAAGCGCTTCTTCAGTTCACGCCTCAAAGTGATCGCTGCATCGCTATGACCACTAATTCAGATCGCTATGTCAATATTCGCTATATCACTAATTCGCTATGATCACTAGTGCCCGTCACTTCAACTAGCTACTTTGTTAGCCATTCAGTTAATTCCTTATTCAGCTCGAGGAGTGTTCTTGCCCATGCGTTGTCAGATACAATCCAGTGAAATATATTGCAGTATGCCGTCGCAGGCACATCCCCTTATGAAAATGGATTTTTCCTTTCTGCAGACTTCTTGTGGACTTCTTGTTTCCTGTCTTGGCAGTGTGTTGACTTTGACTTCTTGTCGATCAAGTCAACAGGAATTGCAATTGACATCATTTTGAGTATCTCTTGAACTACCTTATGTGTACCTTTTGTGGACAAGGTATTTGTTTACAGTTTGTGGACTTTCTATGCGCCTATGTAGCAAGTACTTATTTCAACCGTGTTTTTTTCTACATAGATGAATTCCGTATTATTAATTACTGCATTATCGGACAGTAATGTCCACAGAGGTCGACCTCAAGGGCGTACCGAGCATCCCATAGGGGTGGGATGGGATATGTATATAGAGGCACACTTGTGGCTCTATTCATAGGGAGACAAGCTGTATGGGTAATATCAGCAATTTCTGGGTGTGTTGCAAAAACCGTGTGGGGTGTACACCACTCCTGAGAGGTGGAGAGGTCCGTGCTATCGGCTCCCTAAACAAAGTATTTGGACGGTATTTGGACCTGAACTTATAATTAAATGTAGTAGCTTGAACGCCACTTTGCCACCTTTTAGCTAAGTATTAAAACACTAAATATATTTTCGATGGCTCTGAGAAGACGGTTCCTCGTATTATTTATACTCCAGTTCAGTACACAATATACTTCCAACTTATACGACCACATGAGGATTATGCGCATGCGACAGGTTTGCTGCACATTTTGATTCTGCGCCTCCGTGCCTCGCCCTCGCCTCATCACGAAGGAGTCATCGCCATTAGCATCATCGAAATGTCGTTGGAACGGTTGCAAGATGTTTCAACTGTCTCATGCTCTCAGCGTTCGCACGTCGATTACAGAGCAGAGGAGGATATGATTTTGCGTCATAAGAGGTATAAGCTGTGTGATAGAAGTGTGTCATCAAGCTTCACTTATATTCATACGATGACTGTTGTGCTGTAGGTTTTTGTTGTTCGTTTCGAGTAGCGGCTGCGGTCTAGCGTCCCGTCAGGTAAGTGTACAATTATCAGTTCGTGGCCAGTGTTGGTTCTGCTAATTTCATTCTCGTTTTTGCAGGCCATGAAAGAACAGAGGAGGATATCATTGTGCGTAGTATAACCCCAAGAACACACTGTCATCCCAGGACTATCCTAAGGTTGTCAGATGGGGACAGTTATGGTATCCCTAGGATGTCAAAATCTGATCCTCAGAATGTCATAATACTGCCACTTTGGCATATGAGATGCCAAGTGCTTACACAAGTTGCACCAAATTGCAATGACACCAAAGTTATGGGAACGTTTTTGTTGTTCCTGTGGGAAACAGAATCTTGTGAAGGACACTAAGTCTGAGAAATCTGAGAAGTGGGACAAGCCTTAAGCTTGCCCACTCGGAAACCCACTCCGAAAGGTACTAGAATTCTCTTCCGAAGCCGAAACAGATACCATTTGTTGCTAATAACGCGTCCCTCCGTAAATACGGGAGTCCTGCTAGCCTGCTACGCAAAACGAAGGGTGAGCTCTCAATGCTTCTTTCGATTACGCAAAGAAGAAATACTCAAAGCGAGGAATCGATTGAAGTATTAGGTTTGCCTCATTCCAAAGTCTATGTTTCTTACTCACGTTGGTTTGAGACATTCAGGTAGGAACTTTGAAAGTCAAAAGTAGTGCGACAGCATCGCGCGTTTCTGTTCTTTCCACGAGAAATCGTTCATGTATCATAGACAGTCATTCTTTTTGCCGGCAGGAAATTTTACGCTGGGCCACCCTTTATTTAAGAAAAATCTCAGTCAGGTCCCAGGATCGGCCCAAAAACAAAACAAATGTGTTTAGGGAGTCTGAGCACGTAAACTAAACAAAATACTATTTCGCGTCCCCCTAGCTACCCGCAGGGACGGGCACAGGACGTACCTGAATGACTCTTCACGGACAGTCCGCGAGTGTTATCCTCAGGACGTTATGGGCATACACCTCGAAGGACGAGGGCACGATGACACTGTGGGGACATCCTGAGGACCATGTGTGTTCTTGGGGAAGGGGTAAGCTGTGTGATAGAAGTGTGTGATGAAGCTTCACTTGTATTCATACCACGACTGTTGTGCTGCAGGGTTTTGTATGTTTCGAGCGGCTGCAGTTTTGCGTCCCGTCAGGTAAGTGTACAAGTATCAGTTCGTGGCCGGTGTTCATTGTGAACCAAATTTGTTGTTGCTATGACCATTTTATTTGGTTTTACTCACTTGCGTTTGAACATTACTAATTTGCGATTGAACGCCCTATACAAACACATTTCTCTCCAGCGCTTCAGAGACGTCGCTTTTGCCGAAATTCAGTGAGTTTTGAAGTCCACCGTTATCGTGGGTCGCCAGAAGAACTCAGACCGCAACCGGTCATTGACTATCTATTGTGCGACGCGACAGTGTGTGGCCATGTCTACGTGTGGAATACTTGGCTACTGTGTGCGCGGGATGTTTTGTATAATTGTGCCGACACTGGATACCTCTTTCAAGGTGTGCATTTTCGGAATAAAATAAATACATATATAGTTTTGCAGTACTTCATTTGGTGTATTTTATGCGTATTGCGGTTGAGTGAATACAACGAGGAAATTCAACTTCCCTTAAGTCACAGAAAGTCCACAAAAAGTCTTCACATCATACCGGGATGGTGTTAATTGGGCTTCAGTAAATCATGTATCTTCCTCGATTAAGAAGAATATACCGAGTGCCTTACGTAACGGTCGCCGAGCCTTTTAAAAAAGGACGGAGGTAGTTTCGTGGGTGACGCCGACTCATTGACAGCTGAGTCACAAGAAAGTCAACAGAGAAATTGAGATCACATATAACAAGACTTACACATGAAGGTCACAGGAAATTTGTGTAAAGTATATGGAGAGTCTACAGAAGGACCTGTTACCTTCCTGTGAATAATTGTCCACAAGACTTAAAGTTCCATACATAAGTGAACATAAAATCAATATGTGAGATAAACACAAGGCTAATAGAAAGTCTACTGAATGTCTGTGCTCTCTGTTGACTAAGTTCTGTAGAATGGAAACAAAGCGTCAACGGCCATTTTTGTAAGGGTCGTGCCATCAGGAGTTGAACATTCATTGCCTGAGTTGCACACCAACATAGCCAAGCAGTATCGTAAGACCACCACAATTTATGGGTCAACTTACAAATCATCGAGCTAAAC
Source organism: Ornithodoros turicata (assembly GCF_037126465.1). Classification (NCBI taxonomy): domain Eukaryota; kingdom Metazoa; phylum Arthropoda; class Arachnida; order Ixodida; family Argasidae; genus Ornithodoros; species Ornithodoros turicata. Next base: position 129,099,935 of record NC_088201.1, read on the forward strand.
GAGTATTGGCCAATGCAGACTACAAATGTGGACGACGCAGACACGCAAGTTTGAGTTCATCCGTGCTCGGCGCCATTTGTTTTGTCACCATATAGTGCATCAGTTTTATCCACCATATAGTGAGCGACAACGCCGGGTAAGTTTGCCTCCGCCGACATATCGGCGTGCACTGAAACAACACGTGACTAGCGTAAATTTTAGCTGACTATAAAATGCACATGTCGCGCGGAAAACTGCCAACGGCAAACTGTGACTAACCCAGCCATAATATTGCAAGCACACAAATAACCAACATGCCGCCTTGCTCAGTGGCTGCTAAATGTGTCTTTCGTTAAGACGACTTGGACACACACAGAAAACCCCTGAATTTGAGTAATGTTCTTAATCGCGGCATATCATCTTACGAAGCAGCATTTCCCCTGGTTTTCCTTGTTTCGAGAACATGAATATCGAGAACGGGGGTTACCAGGGGGGGACCAGGAATATCGAGGTCCTCCCTTATTCTATCATTTGACAGGGGAAAAGAAAACAGAAAGAACGAAAAGAAAACCAGTCAGCACTGACCCGGATAGAAGCGCGGTCGCCGCTTTCAACTTTTATTACGTCACCAATGATGTTTTTTTCATTATCCTCCTCGTTTGACCCGTAGGAGTGACTCGAGTGGGAACACACGCGGCGATGTTCAACTGTCTTTTTTTCTGCGAAAAACATCGCATACAGAGAAGATTTTCGTGTTAATCATCAGGTTAAGTTACCTGCTTCCACAACGCGTTCGGAACGGAAAATTTTTTAGATGGCTTTCAGAGCTCCTTTAAGGACATGTCATGGGGGGCGGCGGTCTTAAGGAAATTTCATGCTTTGCGGTACAGCATCATCCAGGAGATAGGCTTTTTACATAGGGAACACAGCCGAATGGGGAGGGGAGGTGTCCCCCCCTCCTTGAATCCGCCCCTGCTGATCAGATGGCATAGAAGATGTAGCTTCAGGTGTGCTCGTGTCCGAAGTGTTGGGTAATCCTGTAGTTTATTTCTTCCCAATGGTGTTACACATCAATACACAATACATTTTTGGTACACAAAGGAATGATTCCGAACAACGCCGCTCACACTGATGAACTGACGCACCCTTTCGTCTCAATACACTTGAGAATACCCTTTGGATTCTGAGTATACGGTTGCAGTCTCTTTCTCTCTCGCCTGGTGCTGGCTGGCGCTTCTCCCTTTCTCTTCTGGCGTCTACATCTTCATTTTTGTTTTGTTTAATCCCCTACATTCGGCCATCCTCGAAACTTCTCTTGTCCTCAAGAGGAGATGGGAGATGTCCTAAGTAGGGTGTGATGCGGAGTCCATGTGGCTGGTTTGAGTCACCACCATACTACTGGGGGGACCCTGCAGATGTTGGTGGGGGTGTTACTGTGTTACTGTGCTACTTGAGCACTTCCGGCTTGGGCCTCGGCCCACACATACCGTGCCTTTCCCCCAACAACGTGTCCTTGGGACGCAGGGTTCTCAGGAGTTGGTGACACGTACTTACATATTGCTAGTGTCCTCGGGGCACGGGCTTGGGGCTTTCCCCCTAGAGAGTTGGTGCGTGCTATCACCCTCACATATGTGGGAGATTTGGAACATACATAACACACGGGGTTGGTCATACCATTTTCGTACCGTGGGATCAGTTTTTTTTTTCTCTCTTTGGCCGCTGGGCCGCTGGTGTGGCGGCTGGGTTGGTAGTGTCCATAATATTTCTTATAGGGTGCGATGCAGAGTCCATGTGGCTGGTTTGAGTCACCACCATACTACTGGGGAGGCCTTTGCAGATGTTGGTGGGGGTGTTACTGTGCTACTTGAGCACTTCTGGCTAGGGCCTCGGCCCACACATACTGGCCTTTTTCCCAACAACGTGTCCTTTGGGGCGTAGGGTTTTGAGGGGTTGGTGACACGGACTTACATAGTACTAGTGTGCTCGGGGCACGGGCTTGGGGCTTTCCCCCTAGAGAGTTGGTGGGTGTGCTATCACCCTTATATATGTGAGAGATTTGGAACATATATACCACATGGGGTTGGCCATACCACGTTCGTATCGTGGGATCACTGTTTTTTTTTTTTCCTCCGGTTTTGCTTATTGTGTGCAGCACTGTCGTGCCTGGGGTTGTGCGCCTGCTTGGGGTCATGAGCCTGCTTGCCTTTTTTTTTTTTTTTTTACTTCCTCGGAGCCTTGTGGGCCTGGGAGCATTGGGTACACTGCGTAGTCTTTCACGTCCATGCGAACCGTCGGTGTCTATCATTTTTATTTATTTATTTATTTTTTTTTACTTTTGGTGTTGCTGCGTACTGCAGGTTGTGGGTCTTTTCTCGGGAGGGGGGGCGCCCTTGGTAGGGTGAAATACACAGGTTCTATTATTGGCTGCCTGATACGCAGGTGTGGCTCATCCCCGCCTTGGTGTCCCCCTGACCCGTCTTTTTTTTTTTTCTTCTTTTCTTTTTTTTTTTTTTGTAGTTCCCCTGCCGTAGGTTGTCGCTATGTTGTTGTTTTTGTTTCGTTCCCCGGTCGGGCTGGGCGCCCGCCGGCGTGCTCCGGTGGTTACGCGTAGGCTGCAGCCGGGGTTGCCGGGGGGTGCCCGGCTTGATTGGGGGTACTTTGTTTTGGTTCCGTTTCATGGGATTTTGGTGTCCCGTCCCGAGCTAGTTAAGGTGGGGCTTGGTGTGTGGGGGGTGGTGATTTGGTCGTGGTTTCCCTGCCGGACCGGGCCTGTGCTCACGGGTGGTTACGCGTTAGCTGCAGCCCGTGGCGGGGGCGGCCCTGTGGTCTGGGAGGGATTATTTGAGCTCTGGTATTTCGGTGGTGCTTTTTATTTTATTTTCACTTTTTGTTTACTTTTATTTTTTTTATTTTTATTTTTTGCCGAGGGGGTTGCCTGTCTGCGGTGTAGTATTTTTTTTTTTTACATCTGTTTTTCCTCTCCTTTTCGTGTTGTTTTTCTCTCTCCCATTCACGGTCTTGCCAGCTGGATAGGTTGGGGTGGTGGTGTGTGTGGCCGCATTGGAGGGCATTGCCTCGGTTACAGTGTGTGGCCGGTGTTCCTGCGGGATGTCATATTGTTATCAGCTATGAGGAGTTTTTTTTTTTTTAACATTACTAATATATACATGTATCATGTCTCGTAGGTTTTTTTTTATGGGGGTTTGCCTTGGGGGCGTTCTCTTTTTTTTTTCTTTCTTTCTTACCCACGGTGATCTGGTGTTTGTGTGGATGTTGACGGGTGTCAATGGGGTTTCGGTGTACTACTAATGGTATCTCTAGTTCTGTTACACAGGTGCTCTTGTGTATACGTTACCTTGGTAGTGTGTGCTGATGGACTGGGACTTCGAGTTCAAGGTACTCCGGAGCTGGTATCCGGGTTGCAACTGGCGGCTGGAGCTCGTCCTTGAAGTTATTTTGTTAGTCAAGTGGCGGAATTATGTTTTTTTTTTTTTTGCCTTTACTGTCGGGGGCTTTCCTGGTCTTTTTTTTGGGTGTGTTTGCAATAAAAGCCGTTGAATTGCTTGGTCCGTTCGCTTGGCTGTGTTTTCGCTAGGGTAATTAACAATTCTCTCTATTTTCGAATTTCCTCTTTTAACTCGGGTGGGCGGGGGCTCTGTCTGTCTTTCTATCTTCACATTTTTATTTTGTCTCTTTCACTTTTCTCCTTTCTTGGCTGTCCCCTCTGCGATACCTTGCGTGGTGCGGAGGGGGCAGTCTTTGCGTTTTTTTTTTGTACGTATCTCTTTTTCTGATCTTTATGTCCTCAAGAGGTTGTACTAGTTCTCTCTAATTTTATACGTTGGTGTTTGTCTCTCGGCGTTTCCGAGGTGACCGCCTTGGAGGACTCGCTGGGGATTCTACGTCCTCTTCCTCATCACTTTCGTTTGATTCGTCCTCTTCTATAGAAGGGTCGTTGCGATGTCCCCACAGTTTCATCTGCGAGACATGTGCCGTAGTAGCGAACCTATGCTGTCGTCCGCCTTCTCTCAAATCCATCACTCGATACGTGCCTCCTGGAATACACTGAGTAACGACGAGTGGTCCTCGATACTTCTGTTGCGTTTTCGTAGGTTGTCCTGTCTTCTCAGGAGCACGCTGTAGGACAACAATATCTCCTACTTGATATTCAGTGGCTCTGTAGTGACGCTTGTCGTAGTGTGCTTTCATGTGCTCTTGTTCTTCCAAAATTTTCTCCCTGGCCTGCTTTTGCAGTTCCCTTGGGTCGCTCCACGTCGCGTCATTCCTCTCATCCGCTAACTGATGTAGTCTACCGTCATAAAAATTGGGCGAGTAGCCATGCAATGTTTCAAACGGTGTCTTACCTGTAGTTTTGCATACTGAGTTGTTTAAATCTCTCTCTATGCTAGGGATTTCAGCGTCCCAGTCCTTGTGGTCTCTCCTCTTGATGGCAGTTGAAATGATGGGCACAAGTACGCGGTTCACGCGTTCCACTTGTTCATTTGCCTGAGGATGTCTGGAGGAGTTGAGAATGTGCTGCACTCCCCTTAACTGGCAAAATTCTTCAAACTCATGAGAAGCGAAGCAGGTTCCCCGGTCACTGATAATTCTTCGGGGAAGGCCCCTCTCAAGAATAAGTTGCTCAAACGCCATCACCACGCTCTTGCTTGTAGTAGTCTTCGCAGGCAACAATCTGACGAACTTCGTAACATTATCCACAGCTACGAGAAGGTGTTGGTTTCCTTTCGTGCTTTTCACAAAGGGCCCCAAGTGGTCCACGTGTATCACCTCGAACAGATACATTTCCGGTGGAATCGGATGGAGCAAACCTGGCTTCCTTCCGCTTGGGCATTTGTTTAGAAGGCACTCGAAACATTTACTGATATGGCAACGCCCATAGCGCCTCATTTTAGGAAACCAAAAATGCTCCTTGATTTTTGCGACGGTTCTTTCTGTGGCGAAATGTCCCATTAAGTCGTGTGCCTGTACCACAATGCTTTTTCGCATGCTCTCTGGCAACGCAAGAAGCCACTTTACTTCATCGCCATCCGTCACCCTTTTCATCAGGAGTCCATCCTTTAGCTCGAAGTCCTTGACCCGACTTTGATCCGACGACGTGAGATCCTTCCTGCCTTTCTTTAGTAAGACAATAATTTCCGAGAGATCAGAATCCTGTCGCTGCACAGTCATGATTTGGTCTTCTAAACTCATTGTTAGCAGTACTTCGAGTTTGTCCGCTACAATATCTTCCAGGGTGTTATCTCCAGGCTCCACTGGTGCTCTACTTAAGGAGTCGACATGAGCCATCTTTGTTCCGCTTCGGTGCTTCACCTCGAAGTCATATTCTTGTACAAGGTCGAACCATCGAGCCACTTGTGGCTTCAGGGTATTGTTGGCGTTCAAGTAAACCAGTGCTTGGCAATCAGTCACTACCGTGAAGTGAATCCCGAGCAGGTGTGGACGGAGACGTTCTATCGTCCATACAATAGCTAATGGCTCCAACTTGCTGGAATGGTAGTTTCTCTCTGTTTCGGACGTTCGCTTGCTGATGCAGTAAACGAGTCGAAAACGTATCTGGTCGTCCTGCTGCAAAAGCATGCCTGCTAAGCCATCCTGGCTAGCATCGGTATGGAGTTCAGTCCTCGCCTGTGGGTTGTAAAGTGCGAATGTCGTTGCGCTCGTTAATGCCTGTTTGAGGTCCTCGAACGACGCATTTGCTTTCTCTGTCCACATGAAAGTGGTGTTGCCCTTTAGCAGTCTTTGCAGTGGTTCCGCTCTTGTAGCATAATGGTCCACAAACCTTCTGAAGAAACGAGTCAAGCCCAGGAACCTACATAATTCGTGGGCGTTTCGTGGCATGGGGAAATCCAGTATAGCGTGAACCTTGCGTGGTCCTGGCTTGATACTACCTGCTTCGAGCGTAAACCCCAAAAACTCAACTGAGCTCCTTCCGAACTCACACTTTTGTAGTCGGAGTGTGAGCTTAGCTTCCTTGAGAGTCTCTAGGATTTTTCGGAGCCTTTCTAGCATCTCATTCCAGTCCTTGGCCGGCACCAAAACATCGTCTAAATAGCACGAAGCTATTGTATTTCTGTACGGCCCTAGCACCTTGTTCATTAGGCGCTCGAATACTGCTGGCCCGTTGGTTAAACCAAACATGAGTCGCTCAAACCTCCCGGTGGTATGGGGTGTTACAAAAGCCGTCTTGTCCTTCGCTGCTTCCGTCAGGGGAACTTGTAAATACTCGTGCGCGAGATCAAGCGTTGTGTAAAGTCGGCTGCCAGCAAGGTGCAGAAGCTTATCGTCGATATTTGGAAGGGGATAATGCTCCTTGACTGTTTGACGATTTAGCTTTCTATAGTCCACCACAAGTCTGCTCTCTCCATTTTTCTTCTTTACTAGGAGTACGGTGCTTGCATACGGTGAAGTGGTGTCAGACACTATGCCATGCGTCTTCCACTCCTGAACAATCCGAGATATTTCGCCCCTTTCCTTCGGTGTTGCCCTATCCAGACGGGATACGACGGGACTGCTTCCAGGTGTTTCCTAATGTCCATCGACACCAGCGTAGTGCAACCAAGCTCCTCAAGTCTAAAGGCGAAGCATTCCCGATATTCGTTGAGTAGATCAAGAAGACGTGTGGCATCTGGTTCTGATATTTCGCTACCCATCTTCACCTGCGACATTTCTATTGGTGCCTTCTGTTGGCACGACTGAGCCTTCACAGATCCTTCCTCTGAGGCTTCTCGTAACAAATTGACCTCTTCGATCTTCCCAAGTCGCTGTCCGCTCCTATAAAGCAAATCTTCCTGTCCACAGTTGAACAAGGGAATACGGACTACGCCCTCATTTACACGTAACAGCCTGTCCGGTACACACTCTTGCACGTAAAGCGCATCAAGTGTCTTCCGTTCAACAGTCTCCGCTTCTACCCATACAACGGTATTACTGGGCACGATGGTATCCCTCTGTACTGTGATTTTATGCTGCTTGCTTGGAGGCGAGACATTGTCGATGTCACGGAAGGGTTCTTCGTCTCTGTAACCCAGCATGAAATTTTGACCAACCTTGCAATAGGCTATGTGAGGGAGCTCTGTCCAAGTTCGGCCCACCAGGCGTTCAAACGGCTGCACAGAGTCGCGAACAACCAGTACCTCTACATCGTGTGCGGTCACACCATCAATCGTTAAGTCCACCGATGCTTTCCCAATAGCGCGTGTTGTTGGCTCTGTGTTAGAGCCGAACCCATACAGCGTCTTGTCGCAAGGTAAAATGTTCAGTCCACACATCACGGCTACTGATGCTTGGAGAATGCAACTAGAGCTGCCTGTATCCAGCATTGCCTGTACCTCGTGAAAACCATTGATATTGGCAATCTTGATGAACTTGTCGGGTCCACAGGGGTTGACGTTCTCGGCCACGACAAACTGCGATGACCCCCGACTTGCGTCGCGCGCTTGACGATTGGAGTTTGTGTCCTTAACAGCTGGTGATTGTTGTCGTCGAGCCGGCTCTGGACAATCACGAGCTATATGCCCTCTTTTATTCCAGTTAAAGCAGCGTGGCTGCCCCTTCTGATTCTCTGACTTGGGCACCTGTACCTGCGATTTCTCTGCAGCGTTTTCTTTCGACTGTTCAGGTGGTTTTCCTTTCTGGTGCCTTTCTGTGGACTGTCCTGTGGCGAGTTGGACTCTTTCCTCTATCTTCTTGATGTGTCGTAACAGTTCCTTGGTGTTTTGGTAGTCTCTCACACTCAAAGCTTGAACGAGCTTCATGTCGGTGAGCCCTGTGATGATGTGTTCGATAACGCCTGGCTCGGAGAGGTTGCACTGTTTTGCCTTCGTCTCCTTGTCGTAAAAGTACTCTTGTGATGTCTCCCCTGGACGTTTCCTTCGGGCGACCATTTCTCTGTAGAGCGACTGAAGGCCTGATGTAGAAGGAAATGACTCGTGCAACAGTTCTTTCCATTCTTCCCAAGTTCGACGGCGTACGGACACACCCTCATACCACGTTCGTGCCGTTCCTCTGAGTTTCGGAAGAGCCACCATAACTGTGTCCAGATCTGACCAGCCAAATGTTTCTTCAGGTTCGTCAATACGTTTCGTCCACCTTTCTGCTGTCATCACCTTGTCCTGATCCGGATGAAACTCGGGAACGAGATCCTTTATGTCGTTGGCACGGTGGTGAGGAGGACGCGCTGCGTTTTGCTGCAGAGCTGGTGATATGCCAGCAATTGCTGCTCTGACCGCTGTCTCAACCGCTGTTTGAAGAATTGCCTGGAAGTCGGGTTGCTGTGTGCTCTCGGTGGTCGAAGTCACATTCGGTGCGGTGGAGCCTTCTTCGCAGGTGATAGAAGAATCTGTGATCGCCTCACGGCTCTCATGTTCACCATTGTCAGCGGGGTCTTGCACAGACTGACCAATTGTATCGGCAGTTGGTGTTGTGCCATCTCCCGAAGGTGAAATTTGAGTGTTCGAAGCAGATGTATCTCCTGCTGCCTGCGGCTGAGCTCCCGACTGCAGACGCATCTTCTGCGGTCATCCCATTGTTAGTTATAGGCCTAAATTCCAATGAGGAGTCTGCTTACTTGACTTTCGCTTGTTGTCTTCGTCCAATGGTGTGTTCACAATCCCACTTCTGATTAATGTTGGGTAATCCTGAAGTTTATTTCTTCCCAATGGTGTTACACATCAATACACAATACATTTTTGGTACACAAAGGAATGATTCCGAACAATCCGTGCACACTATTGAACTGACGGACCCTTTCGTCTCAATACACTTGAGAATACCCTTTTGATTCTGAGTATACGGTTACAGTCTCTTTCTCTCTCGCCTGGCGCTGGCTGGCGCTTCTCCCTTTTCCTTCTGGCGTCTACATCTTCATTTTTGTTTTGTTTAATCCCCTACAGAAGGAAACGCCGTGCTGCTGCTACTGGCCAACGTCACTGGCTGGAAACAAAGATGACATCGCCTTTGTGCACTCACGATAAAATACGGGTTATTTCAACGTGTCTGGATATTTGGCATTCCCCTCCTTGCCTCGAACTGGTACGCAATAGTAGGGACTGCACCAGGACAGAAGCGTACATTTCCAAAAGGATTGCGGTCTGTATGTTGTTCTGGAAAGTGCAACGAAAAAACGTAGATCGACTTTGACAGATCCCACTCTGGATAAATTTCCAAGGCCTCCAGCCATTTGGTACGACGATCCTGGTCCTTCGGGATCCTAAATTTTGGCGGTGCGCACGAACTTTCAGTACCGATACTAGCTTATTGTATTATCTTTCGAATACTCACTTGTGAAAAGTGATTCCACCCGCTTGTCGGGTCGAACGATTCCCGCATCCGGGAACAAAGCAGAATTACATGTCACTTTGCCACTTTCGGTTTGCTATGACCACCGCAAGCACAAGAAACTAGAAGCCGTCGTGTCGTCGAGGCGTGTAAAACGACATCAAGCTCTACAACCAGCTCCCACCGGCACTAGGTGCAGTCACCATAGAAAAGTTGTTTGCCCGAAATAAAATGGCGGCCGGAGCACATCCGGCTTCCCTTCCTGAACCGACATGGGGTCTCCTCACTGTTTCTTCCTCCATGATCGTACTCCTTCTTACATCTTCTCTCCTTGACCGCTCCGCCGCCCTGCACTTTCATCCGCGTATATAGGACACGTAGTTCCCAAAATGTCTAATCGTTTAAACGCATCAAATCTAAATTAAGCATTTCCGTGACGATATAAAATAGGTGAACTCTGTCTTGCATTAGTCGTCAGTCGACACCAACTCAACCAAATTGCTTGTGAACATGTTTGATTCTGCCGCACTCTTGAACGATTACGAGGCCTTTCACGTTTTTGAGTTTGGCGAACGCAGGTTTGTGTTCGGTCGTTCGCAGAGTTCCCACTGTGGCTGAGAGGTTGAAGGTCATACGTGTGAAGCTCGGAATTATCAACGAGTTTGTACTTTCGGAAGGGTTCTTCGGAGTGAATGCACTTGGCAGTAGGTCCAGCCTCACGGCTGCGAGAGATGTTCTTGAATATGACAAGGCTTAACAAAACCGCTCTGTAGTCATGACCCCTGTTCGAGGGAGTCAATTCGGCGAATGTTTTATCCTTTTCAAGTTGCATTTGAGCTTGACTGGTAATCAGACTTGTCACTGTGACTGAAACACAGGTGAGGTCATGTTGCTTTACAGGACATTGTTGTTGTAGTGAAACGCTTACGACGCACGTCTGTTTGTCTTGCAATTTCATCGTGAAAATTGGCCGCTGGACGTTCGAACGGTGGAAAAGACGTGCTTTCAACGAAACTGTGCACTGAGGCATCACGGTATTAATTTGTCAGAACTTGCAGTGTCGTTTCTGTAGGTACTGTGATTTTTCGGATTTCCTTTTGATGTGTTTGGTGGTCGGTACTGAACACTTCGATACTAACCGCCAAGCCGGTTTGGACACGAATTTGGACATACTTACTAAAATTTAACTCTTTGTAACTGTTTCGTGTCTCGATGGCTAATAAATGTGTGTTGCAGTTCACATTCGTTCTTGTGTGTCCGCTTGCACGAAACACTTTGAGGGCACTCCGGGACGCTCCTCGGCACTTTCCTTCCTGTGTGATGTCCTCAAGCGGAAAAGTGGCTTGCACGAAACAAGTTGAGGATCGTAGCCATGAGGAAGGTAGGACGGTGGCGCCGAAAGGGCTGAGGAAGCTACTAGCTCTCTCACCGCTGTTTCTACCGTCCTTTACGCTAGCACTAACATGGATCGCGTTGAGGCTGCGACGTCGACATCGGCTTGCGCTCTCGTTGTCGCGGCCGCGAGTCTACAGAGACCGTCAAAATCATTTGGACAATATATCTAGATGAAGGTGAGCTGCAACGGCGGTTCTGGTTTACGAGGGATGGAATACTCATTGCTCTATGCGATAAATCACGCATATCGAGCAAACTTACACCTACCAGAAGACGCTCGTCTCATATTTTACAATCCCTATAATGGAGTTTGTCAACTGGAACGTCGCAATGAGGGTTACGTTACATTTCACCCATATTTAGCTCTGATGCTTGGATTTGGAAAACGAACAACCTTCTCCAGTTTCACAGTTGCTCAGCGTGATGTCTGCCTCTTCCCCAGCGCAAAATTACATTTTCGTTTACAGCGATATCATCGAAAGTGAAGCTGTAGGTGATATAACCGCACCCCTTCTTCGACTTCTCCCATTTAGACTGCAGAGTCGGAATGAGGTTATGTCCTACTCTTTCACAAATCTTTACTATAAATATGTGACTGTCAAGGAGCTGACTAGCATTCAAATCGAACTGGCAAACGAGATAGGTGATTTCATTCCCTTCATTGCTGGTTCTGGTCGTGTGGGAGTAACATTACATTTTCGAAAATGCATATAACTCAGACACCCTGTTGTATATCGCATTTCGGCAGCGGTAAACGAGATCAACCATTGCCACATTACTCAGCTCCTCATTATCAAGTTGGATCTGGCTTTTTTTCTGAGTTGGTGCAGCGGTTTATACCTATACTGACTAAACAGGTAGCGCCCTATGTAGGTCGGAAACTTCTTGACACAGGACGTCACATAGCGGAGGAAGTGAAACAGGGAACAACGTTTGGAGAGGCACTAAGGAAAGGGGTTGGTCGCACCATTCATTCAACTCGTGACGAGTTGCTGCATAGACTCAGAGGGAAGGGTAGGAAACGTAATAAAAGCAAGGGCAACAGAATTGATCGATCAGTAAAACCAACGAAGAAACGAAGAAAGGTTGACTTTTTCACCTGAGGAAAAAAAAAGATGTCTACCATCGCCTTAGTACATAAAAATTCTTGCTTCTGCACAACGAATCAGTTGGACCTGTTTTCTGTTCCACCGACAAAGTTTTCTCTGGAGAAGTCAGAATATGTGGAGTTTTTCCCCATTTCTGCACCTACCTCGAGTGGTGTGATTGAATATAATGTTCCAGGTCTCGGTGGCGGCTTCTTTGATCTCCAGTCGAGTTTCTTACACATTCAATGTAGAGTTGTGCGTAAAAATGGAGACGCAGCATTGACTACAACTGGCAGTACAGTGACAACTGACAATGTTATTCCTGTACAAGCATTTGCATCTTCTCTCTTTCATCATGTCCACATTTATCTTAATTCGACTCTGGTATCTAATTTCGAACATTATGCCTATCGTTCTTACTTGGACATTGTTACAAATGCAAACAATGTTACTCAAACTCACACCCTGTCTGCAATGCTTTACGAACCAGATCCAGTGGGAGAATCTGAAAATTTTGCTGTCCCCAACGAAGCAAAAGGACTTTTCGCACGCTATAAACGCACCAAAGGATCAACTCTCTGTGATCTTTATTCTCCTATCTTTAGCGACATCTGTCAGCAAGAGAAATTTGTCCTTAATAACACCGACATACGAGTGGTGCTAAGACAAGCCACTGACGAATTTAGGCTCCTCTCTGGTCCCAGCGAGACTGAAAAGCATACAATAGAGTTTTCTCGAATTGTGCTCTACCTCCGACGTGTGCAGGTTTCTCCAAGCGTACTCGTTGGCATTGAAAGAAGACTTCAAACGACACCCGCCACATACCTTCTTCGAGGTTTAGAGATTAAGTATAGGACAATCGCTCCAAACCAATCTCAGGTGATATTTGATGATCTCTATAGCGAACGAGTTCCTTCTAAGTTGACCGTATTGATGGTCAAGAGTGAAGCATATCAGGGTCATAGAGAACGGAACCCTTTTAAGCTTGAAAATTTTAAACTCAAAAGAGCAGTGCTCGACATTGGCGGTCAACACTACACCGACGACTTCGACTTTCAACGAGACATCTATGCAAAGGGATACATGAATTTGCTTCACAAACTTAAGAGCAAGGATATACCTCTAGCTCCGGCTGCATATGCAAAAGAGACATTTATGCTTTATTATCACCTCACACCGGATGTGGAACTGCAGTCACTAAGTCCAGTGCTTCAAGCTAATGTTCGTCTCACATTGACATTTGCTGCTAACCTTACAGAAGCTGTCACGGTGCTCTTTGTTTCCGAGACACCTCGTGTTCTGGAAATAAACAAAGACAGACGCGTTAAATTCGTATAAACGAATCAAAATGGAAGAATGGGAATTTTATGCAGCTTTTGCTCGGAACCATTGCACAAGGACATGCTTTCGTGGAACTTTCGCTCGCGATGAAATTGCATTGCAAAAAGCTGGACCGGGTCTTTATGTGGTGAATACAGCTCCAAGATCTTCCCCGGGAGAACACTGGACTCTATTCCATATCTCTAACGATAGGAGCATTTCTTATTTCGATAGCTACGGAATGCGTCCACTATACAAGGAGTTCTACAAATTCATACACCCAGCATCTTCATTTCACTACAACAGGAAACGACTTCAGGGATACGGCTCAGCCACATGTGGACTTTATTGTCTCTATGTAGGTAGTCTTCTCTGCTGTGGGTTTCTACTTGAAGAGTGTACTCGGAGGTTCTCACACACCAACTTTAAACTCAATGATAGGTTGATAGCAATACTTGTGCATAAACAGATACCACGAAAAACAGATAATATGTCATGTTGTAGTGTACTCTAAAAGTGAATAAATTTGTTTTTAAAAAGAAAAGAGCCTTTATTTAGTCATCTTAGCAAGAATGTAGGATACATTACATCAGACAGCTCACAAAAAGAAAAGTATTATACAGTCACAATTTCATCATCACTTTGAAAACAAGAGAACTGAAACAAGCTGTTTTGCAAAGTACATACTCCACTTTTTTTGCAAACACTTTGAAAAAGTTTCATTATTTAAGGAAGTGACAACTCTCTCATTCACATAAAAAAAAACTTAGGAGAAAAGGTGCACTGAATAAGTCAAATGAAGATATGTACAATCAACACTCCTTTAGTGTTAAACACTTGTTAGAAAAAAAACACAAGAAATAAAGAAAGGGTAACATCTATATTGATGGTAATTGGCTTTTCCATCATTTACCATCCTGATGCTTCCATCTTTGTTTACATTTGTCCGATGCATACGTATGATTAGGTGTGAAAACCAAAAGGGAACGTTTCAATTCCATCTGCACAAATGTAACGCTTTGTATCCAAAGGGTTGAGAGCAATCTTTGTCACTGAGACACTTTTGTTTACATTGTCTTTGTGTACGATCAGGTTCTGTTTAATAGAGTGCATTCTGCCATACTCAAGAGCGTCGGTGTACAGGGAATAAAGAAGCTTCTGTGCTTCAGAATGTTTCACACCTTTCGCACGGTTGTACTGCTTTTTGCTACTCAGTTCGAGAGCGTACAGTTTTGGTTTTAGACAACAGAAACCGAGAATGTGATCACGAGGCATCTCGTTTTTAAACATTCCCAGTACCATCTTATTTTTCGCCGAATATAACGGATGATCGGGGTCATAGCTAGAGTTATCCAGATGCTTGTCAGCTAGTTCGAGAAGCGCTTTCTCTTCACTCAACTTTATGATGAAAAAATCTGTGTCCATATACAACAGTCTAGTAACTGGAGCTACACGAAGAAGGTGGTTGTGGTAAAAATCAAACATCTTCAGCTTGGACAGTTCCAGTATCGCGAATCCTAGGTACAGTGGCTGTCTCATGCGGAGCACAGATTGAGAGAATTGGAAGAGGATAACATGAGAGCTCAGCGGTCGGAACTCCTTTAGGTTTGGTTTGCGTAGGAGTCTGAGCACTTGTTCGTCGGTTACTGTGAGACGACAGTTTACAAACTTTCTAACCTGCATACACGAACGTCCGTACACGCTATTAATTGCAATCTTAGCTTGGGAGCTTTCGAAGGCATTTGTAGCTCGTTTTCGAAGATCGTGATTGAAGTCCACATAGGATCGGAGAAAGGGCTTTTGATTGAACTTTAGAACCCTCTGAACTTTGGTGAGACGCAAGCCCAAATGCATATACAACTGCAGATTGCGATAGTGTAGAAAATATCTCTCTTTGTCGAATAATGTCAACAGTAATTTTGCATCGGTAGCTTTCTCAGGAAGGTGAAACTTCTTCATCAATTCCTTTTGATACTCTGACAGCAGATCATAGGGAACTGACATTTTCTCGGGAGCAACTGGCAGATCTCTGTGACGTTGGTGGATTTCTTTGTCATATGCTAGATCTACCTCGAGGAAGTAACTCATAGGTGCGTCATCTGGGAGGTGTGTTATGTCCAAGTTCGTGATTTCATCCTCTGTGAGCCACTCGAAACCTCCGTAAGGTAGTGGTTCTCTCATTACTGAACTGTAAAGCCCATTAACGTCTATGTAGTGGATCAAGCTACTTGGGCTTTTGGGGTCAAACTGCTCTGTTCCTGGTACATTTGCAGTCGCTTTCCTCAGCGAACACTGTGTAATACCTCCTCGTATGCCATTTTCAATCAGCAGGTATGCGTCAGGGTCGTGAATCAACTCTAGCTCTACCTTACTCATTTTTAGGGCGCAAGACATGCTTAATCCGGGCAGAGACACAAAGTGAAAAGGTTCAATCTTGTGAAAGTCAAGTGTCCACTTACGAAAGCCCTGAAACACGTCTGCTAAAAGCAGTGCGTCTGTGAGTAAATATAGGTCTGAATACTCTCCCAGATTACGGAGTTGAAATTTTTCAAAGACCTTCTGTGCATGACAATAATCTTCTTCACTTACTTCTGTCCCATTCAAAGTGTTGAAGAATTGATCCCGAGGAGGTAGAGAAAGCTCATTGTAGGCTTCGAAAGTGGTGACAAAATTGTAACAAAACACTCCTTTGCGAACAACTAGTTGAAAGTGTTCTTCGTTTGGAAAAAATTGACGAAGACAACGAAAGTTCTCTTCACCTTTCTCACGTAGATTTTTCACTAATGTTTCGAGACTTGCATTCAGGAAGTTTAAACTATCTAGGAATCGATAAGAGCCAACGTCTATAGCCTTGAATTTTTGGGAGCTACTGGCAATCACCTTTATGTCTACTTTCTTAAGCAAATGCAAGTGAGACAAAAGAAAACTCAAGTCATAGTTGGCATTGTGTGCAATGATTGGAATCTTAGGAGGCACTCTCAGTTTTAAGTTACAGGTGTTACACAAAGTTTGTCGAAATTTTCCACTTACATGGTCATGGTCACGAACTTTTTGCTTCTTTGCAAAAGATTCCTGGCAAACGTTGCAGTGACTTGCTGTGGCATGCTGCTGCTCGTTTTCTGCGGTAATTGTACGTATCCATTCCAAAATGTCGTCATGGAGTCTGTGCAGTAGCTCCATAAAGACAGTGACACAATTAGGTCCACGATACAGATGCTTTTCGAGGACATATGAGTCGGATGCGCGTATCACTAACAGACAAAATGAAGAGGGGATGTGATCTTCATACACATTTCCTGAATCCAGACACGGTGACAGCACACTTTCAAAGTCATACACACAGTAGAAGGGAACTTCTGACATGAGATGTTCCCCTGCAAATGCTAATGTCTCTCCCTTCTTTGGATAAATGGTCTTGGCTACTTTCTGTTGCTTACACATACTTAAATGACACTTCAGACTTCCCTCTGAGCAGAAGCCCACTGTACATCTTTTACAATGAAATTGTCCACGTGGAACAAACAATAGATTAAAATTTGCGATGAGCACAAAATGAGAGTCAACTAGTAACAAGTCCACATGTTTCTGACGCTCCTCATCAACAACTTTGATGGGGTAAATGTAGTTTTCTTCCTTTTCGTACGCGTACACATTAATGCTAATTTCATTACGTTTCTCAAATATCTCTACATCTTTTGGGAAAGCTACGGGAAATGTATCAGGAAATACATACTGTGTTATGTATGGTCTGTAGGAAGATGCCCTCCGCCTATGATGCGAGGCAGGATGTAGTCCAGCAATCACGGAGAAGACAAAACACATGTTCTCTTCATCTTCATGTAGTCCGTAATCCACATTCAACAGGGAACGATACTTTCGTTTCAATTCACTCGGTAACTCAAACTGGGAACATCCAATTAGTTGAGGAGCCAAACGTCCAATGTTTAGAATACAAGCAAGAATGCGAAAGAGAAAAAAACCGGAGCCTTGAATTTCTAAGTTGTCTAATGTTTGTGCTATCTCACTACTGGACTGCGCAATCGAAGGCAGTACATCTCCCTCTGACCAAACAGTTCTCACTTTAGAAGGTACAAAATGAATCTCAAGTCGTAACTCCTCATCGGGCGTATGTCGCCCAAGTTCTACTTTAAGAAATGTGAAGCAGCGCAGTGGGAATCCAAAGTGTCGCAATACATTAGCAAGATAGTGTTCATACTCATGAAAAAACGTTGTCACTTCATGCCCCGCCTCGTCTCTGTCATGTAGATGCAACTCGAAGCGTTTTGTGTAGTTCCGTAGTGTGCAGAGAGTCTCACAAAATGGTATGCAGGGTGTCTGGAGTTCGTGAACGTTTGCCAGATGAATTTGGAGTCCCTCTATTGATGCATAGTACTGACGTTCGTGTTGAGGACATAAGTGACAGGTCACCATGATGTGGAGAGAAGTGTCTCAGGATAGGAGCTGCTGATATGTCGACGTATCATCACTTTTTCTTCCCATGAGTGAATAGAATGTCGGGCGAGGCAACTCTCTTGCCATCTTTGAATCTCTCCTTTTTCTCAATTTTAAGATTTGGCAGTTGTCTCATCTCCTCTAGATCATCCTCTGTCAAACGCTTAAAGCGACTAGGAAGGTAGAACTTTACACGTTTGTCATTCTCCATCAACACTTCTACATAGACCGCTTCGCCGTACACCGTGTCAATCTTTCGCAAATCCAAGACCTCCAGCTTTTCATTCTTCGGTAGGGTACTCATTTTCTGAATATCTCCATCTCCAGGTTTCTTGAGTTTATCGAGCTTATCCAAAATAGATGTCATACCTTCTCTTGTGGTGACTTCTCACTCTGGCTCACTTATTCTTTTCTACACCCAGAGTGAAGCTGAAAATAAGAATAAATATAAGCACACTTTCCCACATATCGGAGCGAAAGGAAAAAAGTGTAACGTACCCTTCCTCCTGTGAGGATCTGTGCGAAGAATCGTCATTGAGGGCAGTCTTATATAGCGCTTTGCGATCAGTGCATGCATAGACATGTTTGACTTTGTTGGTTACCTTCTCTGACGTAACCAATCACGTGCTCATCACATGTCTAGACAAGTTTGAACAGGAAAAAGGTAAGAAAAAAAACCGTCTAGAACAGACTTGTTCCGAAAAAATAAAGATACAGTCACAGACTCATATTGCGTGTTTGCACAAGCTGAAAGTGCTAGAACTTGAGAATTCTACACTGACTTGCTGCACAAGATATACAGATATGAGTTTCTCAGCTCCCATATCCAACATTGACAAACTAAATTTGGAGTCAGTTGGGAGTCAGTTTACAATTTTTATGAACTGAAGAAGAGGCAGTGCATAAAGGTTAAGTGTTGTTTGCCATTTATCGTTTTCATAAAAAAACACACATGCTTGAAAAAAAGAGTAAAAGTCTTAGGTAATGTGCTATTTATACCAGTCTTCATTTACTTGGAAGAGATGACTGAGGTTAGACCTTATAGGTTTATCACTCCTCTCTCAATGACTATATCTGGACAAAGTCAAAGTGGAAAGACGACACTCGTTACACGTTTGATCAAGCATAGAGCCACTGTCTTCGATAAACCTTTCGATCGTATACTGTACATATACTTGTACAAGCAACCTATTTTTGACGATTTTCCCGAGGTAACTTTCAGTCAAGATATTCCCACTAACCTGGAGGATGTTAGAAATTCTTTAATCATATTTGACGATTGCTTGGCTGACAAGAAAAGGCTAAAAGAAATCTAACTTCTATGTAGCTGGATGCCACCATCTCAACTGTTCGGCCATCTTCATTACTCAATATTTATTTGTTAATGATCCTCTGTATAGATGTATTCAGTTCAATAGCAGTGCTCTAATTCTATGTCGTTCTGCTCGAACTGTGGATCAATTACAAATACTTTCACGACAATTGTTTGGACGGAACAAAAGCGACTTATTGACAAGCATATATAAGGATGCTTGTAAGAAACCGTATTCATACATCGTAATTGACTTGTCTCAAAATTGTTCAGACCACTATCGAGTGTGGACAAACATATTTCCCGACGATCATCGCCAAATAGTCTATAAAACATCAAACGTGTAAAGAAGAATATTCATTTTCTTCACTTGCTCGCAGAAACTACGTCACCCGAGCAACGTTATTATCTTTTGGAGCATGCTACAAAGGATCAGTTGAATACGATCAGAGAAATTTGTATGAACCTTTGTGAAGGAAACGTCACAGTAACTCCGAGAGTAAGAAAGCAATTAAAACCTTACGCAGCATCAATTCGCATTTTGGCAAAACGAGACGCAACGGGGGTCAAGAAAGCTAAAAAGGTCTTGCAACAATCAGGAGGTTTTCTGCAGTTTCTAATACCACCTTCGTTGGGTCTCATCTCCTCATTGGGTGGAAGAGCGATTGCAAAAGCAATCGGAGTATAATCGATGCAGAAATACGAACTTGTACCTTACCGAGAAGATCACATCCCAAATATATTGAAGAAAGATGAACCGGATGACATCAAGGCAAAAGAGATAATTCAGTATCTTCAGTCTTTGCTACATTCAAGTAGAGCTGCAAAACAACATACAAGCGAAACACTTCCTGGATCGCGAGAAGAAGGAACACAGACCGAGGAGGGGGAGAAAAGTGACACAATTGTTGGTTTTATGAGTAGTGGTTATAAGGTCAGAGCAAACCAACTTCTGCAACTTCTACAACCAACAATCTCCTGGAATGCGCAAACCTTCGAAGTAATCGTTGACAGTCAAACGTTGGAGAATAGTAATATAATCGATCTCGTTTATTATCTTGTCTCAAGAGCGAGAAATGTTCCAACTCCTCCTTACTTCGATCGCATCTTGCCGCTATTGGTCAAACTGAATCTACCAACACTTATTGTGCATCCAAATCGTTTAAAAAAACACAGAGTAACGGGAGCATCGAGCAGTCGAGCATCGCCTGTTACAAGTGAAGCAAGCACACCTGAAGGTGCCTCGCCAGCAATCACACGTGCTGCAAAGCGTGCCCGCCGAAACCTAACATGGAGCCCATATTGAAGCCTGTGCAGGAGGAACAGAAAGACTATTTTCAAGATGAAACCATATTGTCGCGCTTCCCTCCAAGGCATCATAAAAAGGTATTAGCAATACTCAAACTGATAACAACTGTTCTAGCTTACGACGAGTACGGAAGAGTTATATGTCACGGGAAGGTAGTGCCACACTCGTCCATTGTCGAATTGCTGAAGTATGAACTTCACAACAGACAACCTTCCTGGATGAGAGGAGACGTGTCAGCTACAATAAATGCCTATCTATCCCTTGACGCTCTTCGAGTTCGCAGCAGAAGAAAGCACTAATGGCCGCCTATTACGACCCAGAACATGCCGGCAGTTTTGGTGGAGTGCAGAGACTCGCTCAAGCCATCGGTGAAAAGAAGGGCAGAGTTGCTAAATATCTGGAGACAAGTGATGTTTACAGCTTACATAAGGAGTACAAGCGACCCAAGACCTTTCGGAAAATAATTGCACTCGGAAAGCAGGAAATGTTCCAAATCGACCTAAAGGACATGCAGTCTCTAAAAGGGCAAAATGATGGTTTTCGCTATTTGTTCTTCTGTATAGATGCTTTTTCCCGGCTCCTCGCTGTTGTACCCATTCGCAATAAAAAATCTCCTGAGATTCTTCGAGCATTTAAAGTTGCATTTAAGAGGATCGGTACTCCACGGCTGATACATAGTGATCGAGGAACAGAGTTTACAAACAAGGTAGTGCGAGAGTTCTTGAAAAGAAAAGGCATAACGTTATATCATTCTATGTCTATTTATAAATGTGCGATCGTTGAGAGATGTCAGCGAAGTATTGTGTCTACACTTTACCGTATCTTTACCTATCAGGGTCATAAACGTTATGTGAAGATTCTACCTCAAGTAATCAAAGCGTACAACAATCGAGTGCACAGGACTCTCTCTGCGAGACCTGTGGATGTAACCAAAGAAAACAAGCACATTTTCCGAGAAAGACTTTACCCCACCCCAACTGAAGCCACAAAGAAACCACGTTACAATCTTGGTAATCTCGTTAGAATTGCCAAATATAGACACCAGTTAACAAAGAGATATTTACAGTCATTTACGAAAGAGATTTTTTCGGTGAGAGCAATCAAAATAGGTTATCCTAATACATACCTACTGCGTGACCTTAAAGGGACTATGAAATTTCCCGAACCCCCATACTTTTTTTCGATGGAAACTGTTCTTCCCGCAGAGAAACTAATATGCCACAAATTTTTCCGGACGAAATCGCTCCACTCTGCGAGGAGCGCGCGCTGGAAATGTCTCTTCCGCGTTCCTCCTCTCCCGCGCATATTTCCCTGCCGATGGTGTAACTGTACGGACCGCACTTCGGTTCTCCGTTACGTCACCGGTGTTGCACAATGGCAAGTAATGCCGCGAGCTCGCGCTGTGGCTGCCGCCACTGCCGAAATCTGCCGATCACGCGAAAGCTGCTGTCATGGAGATTTCCACTCCCGATGAACGCATACGGCGCATGCTCCTGGCGGGATTCCTCGGCTCGGCAACACGTCACGATGACGTGTTGCTGAGCCGGCCATGGTCGCGTGAAGTTGCCCGTTGTGTCTCCGCTCGGCAGCTCGCCACGGCGCGGCGCTAGCTGTCCTCCCTTCGCCGCTCCGTTTAAATTCGCTCCCGAGAAATCCGCTCGCGCGACGAAAGTAAAATTTCGGTTCTAGACTCAGAAAAATGTCTTCTTTCGAACGAAACGAAGAAAAAAATCGTTTCATAGTCCCTTTAACAATGAAGATATCATTGGTAGTTTCTACGAGAGTGAAATGGTAAGAGTGAGAGAAGTACCGAAAGTAGAAAAGATTATAAAAAGACGAGTTAGAAATGGAAAGCTCCAGTATTTAGTTAGATTCAGTGGAACTGCGGACAAGAAGTGGATAGCAGAAAATTACCTCGGTTGAAAAAAAAAAATGACCAGTACAGCATGGTCCGACGTTGAAACCCAGCCTGGCGATTCATGGTCCATAGACGACGAAACAGAGCAATCGGAAAAAGGAGAAGATGAATGCAGTAAATGGAATAGGAGGTCCCACATATTTCAACTCCATCTGCCATGTAATGAGAAACATACCTCTTGGAAGCAGCTATCAAATTGTGGGTTAACAACGGTCAAGAGGACGCCATTAGCGGAAGCTTTTCAAATTGTGACGAACATTGTGCTGTTTCGAGCTCTACCGAATAATCCTCCAAATCAAGTCATTTGGGAAACTGCAAAGGAAATGTATTCCATGCTTCATACAGATGATTCGTTTTTAACAAGTTCATCCTTCGTTTTACTAACCGAATGGTCACGTCAAATTCCGTGAAAGTCTTGGGTGTTGTTTTCTCTGCTGACCTATCCTGGACTAAACAGGTTGACTTAGTTTGTAGCAAAATTTCAAAAGTTTGCGGTATCTTGTCTAGGAATCGACTTCTTTTCCCTGTACAGGTGAAACTTTTGATATATCAGTCACTTATTCACTCCGTTCTCTGTTACTGTAACCTGGTGTGGTGTTCTACTGGTTTGGTTAACTTAAAAAAGATACTCATATTACAAAAGAGAGCCGTTAGGATCATAGAAGGTGTCTCCGTTTACACACACGCTGAGCCCCTATTTGAGAAGCTAAGGATTATGAAAATTGACATCCTCTCTAATTACACTCTCGTTAGGTCGTACCTAAGGGCCCTTCGCTTAAACAATAGCAGATGGTTGTCGCTGTGCAACCTTGACAGAACTACCAGTCGGCAGACACGCCAAGCACATCTGTGGCAGGTACCGCCAATAAGAACAAATTACGCCAAACAATCCTTAACTTACAGACTTACCATTGTTCTAAATAGCTTCTTGAATTCTAGTATTGATGTTTCACAGATGTCCTCAAGAAATCTGAGAAATATGTTTTCAAGTCAACTGAATTGATAAACTTGCGTTTTGTCGTTCTGCATGTGTGTAATATTATTCCTTTTCCTTTTTCAAAGTGAATTTCATTGATAGCCTTGTATCGGTTATCTCTACTGCGCATGTTGTATCATGGCTTTCAAATATTTGCCTGTATTATTTTCTTTTGTTTGATTCCGCTGTTGTTTGCACCAAATGTAGGGTGGTACCGCCCTAGTCAAGCGGCTTCTGCTGCTTTTTGGCGTACCACCTTGTTTTGTGTTTGACACAAACAGAAATAAATGAAATGAAATGAAATGAAATGAAATGAGTGAGCTATTTGACTATTCGACTCGTTTCGATGCCATGCAACTTGCTACAAAGAGTCTGTGTTTTATCGACACTGCCATAAAGCATGGATTCCATTCAACTGCCAAGTACATAACTTTATTTACTCTGGACCTTTTGAAAAATCGACTTGTTTGTGAATAAGAAAAATGTATCGTCAATAAGAAATAAATTCATCCTCAATACTAAGACTTTCTCACTTCATCATAAAAGAGCGAAATGGATAGGGTGTGTTTTCTATTTTGTCTTCTGTGTCACATATTCTTTCTCGTCATAGTAACTTTTGAGTTAACGAAGTCATCATCTTCACTTTGACAAGGTAACTGTAGCAAAGAAGTTGAGCTGGAAGAATACGTTTATGCCCATACGTGTCCTCCTAATGCATCACTGCTGACGTTACGACTTTGGGACAAGACTGGTCTTCCAACACGCTATGGAGTTACTCTCACACACAATGAAACACAACAGCTACAGATGTGCTTGAGATTGGTGAATGTCAGTCATAGCTTTTACGATCAGGAAAGTGTAGAAGTATGTTGTTTGTGTGAGGATCGGGAGCTAAAAGTTCACCGCTGCCCACAAAATGTATACACACTCGGTCGAACACATGGCCAACATCATTCCCCAGCAAACCATCAATATCCCACAGACCTCCCAAATTGGTCTCACACGTCACAGATGTCACGCGTATCCTCACAACGTCCGCTGTATATCCACCATGAGACGTCACAAATATCCCCCAGTGAATATTCTGTGGATATACTACGAATATCACAACGATGACATTTCTTTACCTTACAAGGATTTATTGTGTCGATAACAGCCATTTCCAGCATTCTCAGACGTGGCAATTTCTCACTCTTTCCTCATAATAACAATATTGATTTTATACCCTCATATCCATACCTTTTCTAATCATATTTGTAACGACTCATCACGTATCGCACCATAGTCAATAAACAAAAGAGAGAGAAAAAAAAACATATTTTACCTTTTCCACGGGAATTATAATGATCGGTCACGTATGTTGAGGGATATAACAAGAATGAAGTTCCCAACAAGCGCAAGCCGAAGCGTAACGACGTCTGCCTCATCGCCATCGACATTCCCCAACCGCCGTTTCAAACAGGCGAGGCGCGTCGTCGTAGCGGTTCGGTAGGATATGACATGTTACACGGAAGGGTCTTTGGAACCTCAGCATCATGCGTATTTTGTACTGGAATCTCGGGAGCATCGAGGCAGTACTGGCCAGTACGTCGAACAACTACGTTGTGCATAACAACGATTGCCGTGGTGTGCGAGAGCTAGCGTTCCTTTGTTCTCCGGCTTTGCAGTTAAGGTGAGTTCGTTCTTCCTTTTGCCTCACTTAAGATTTGTGCGTTGTTCTTTTTTTTTTCAACAATCACATGTTGTAGATATGTGGAGCAATGACAGCTTTGTATCTGAGTAAACAGCTGTAGTTTGCTTTACCTGCAGAGTCTGGTGCGTATCACTGACGAACTCATGCGAACGGCGGAACTGTGTGAGATTGTGTGTGTACAGCTACGAAGTGCAAGTCCAATTCTTCACATCTCTTTGATTCAGGATTTGATTGGGAATGATGAAAGCAATGGTGAAGCAAATTCTATTAACTATGCGCAGCCTGCTAGTAGATAAGCTTGGCTCAGCTACAGTTGTCTTTCATATAAAGGATAGCAGTTATGTTTTCATGTTCGACTGCACTGTTTTTCAAAGTTCCTTGTTTTTTGCATGACCGCTTATCTTTCTTAAATGTCACATGGACGCGATGTGACTCTAGATTAATAAAACATGACTGTTTTACAGTATCCACACACAACCATGGATAGCCTCACACATGTGTAAAGTTACTGGTGTCTCTACAACACTGAAGAGCCAGGCATAAACCGGAAGACGTCGCTTGGGTCTGCCAGTGATTAGGCTGCTTCCGCATTTAACCATCTATACTGCATGAGAAACTGCGGTAAGTCACTGTCTTGCGTTTGTTCCCATTTTTTGCAGAGTGTCTGTTCTTTACGCCTATTTATGGCAGTGTTTGAGCTGATATCCCAATAGATGGAATTAACTATGTTATTGATTATCTTTCAGGGATGACGGTTGCGAAGTGGCGTAGCAATCACGTGATTATTATTATGACCATTATTGTCTTATTATGCGTCTTATCCGTGTCACCCTATATTGTTAATAACTAGCCTATTTATGTTGTAATATCATATTTTGTACTATTAGAAAGAGCGTTTCTTACAGTGCATGTGACATCACTGTACTTGGTTTGTGTTCAATAAACAAGAGTTCGTTGGTACGATGTTCTCTGTTGCAGAGTGGTATTTTCCGTAGAATAAGTAAAAATTGCAAAAAAAGCTACAAAATACAATAATAATAATATGTCCTGTATATGTCCTCTATATGTCCAAATATCACTGACAGACATTCCTGGAACCTTCCCTGGATCAGCAAATGTGGAAGAAATACGGGTCCTCTGTCTGTCCCAGAGACGTCAACGGGCTATTCAGCCTAGTCCCTGGGATATCCCAAAATCCCAAGTGGGATATCATCTGGACGTTTCTGAGACATATATTGTTTACTGGGTCTGGATATGGAATTACGCTGTCGAAGAGGGCTGTTATATTGTTGTTAAAGTATCTCAATAAAAAGATTTAATCGGAGAATCACTAGTTTATTTTATTTTGTTTTTAAGTGAGTAGAAATATGTACATAATAATCAAGCACTCTTTGAAGACATTACTATTTCGTTTCAACTTGTTTTTGTTTTGTTTTGTTTTAGTTCTTAACATGTGTCGCTATCATTCCATGCTCGCCTCTCTTCGGAAAAGTGATGAAAAGCAGACGACACTGGATCTCTTCCTTTGCGAAAGCAGATTTCGAAAGTGCTACCCACGCTCTACTTTGCAAAGGAAAAAAAGAAAAAAAAGGTTAACGAAGAGTTTGCGGACCGTGAGTAACGAGGATGTTGACTGCAACGATGTAACACGAAGACATATGCATGGAGCGATCACGTGGAAGGAAAAGATGTAACACGATGTCGAATGCGCAAAAGTTGTCAAGCGGAACGAAGTGAGATTATAGGCTAGCGATGAGTTTGCGGAAAGAGGTGATTAGTGTCTATGACGTCTACAAGGCACGCTGTTGTCACGTGGAAGTTGTCAATAAAAGTATGGGAAAGAAAACCTTAACATAAAGATGGCTGAAACATTCAACAGAACTCCTAGCACAGCGTCGAATCCAGAGAGGGGGGCAGTCATGTGGCCTGCCTGTCAAATCCTAATATTCTCGCCGTCACTGCGAGCCCCTCTCTGGTGAGACTGAGCTTTGCTCAATGTTCATAGCATCCGAGTTCATTGTAGCATTCACGGAAATGCAGTACGAACGGTTCATGATTGTCTCCGTCACTTCCCCATACCGTCTGGCTCACTGTAGAAACTTCAGCGGCTCGTCGGCATCATGTGTAGAGCGACTTTGCTCCTCATTGGAGCGAGACAGCCTTTCTAAGACTCTCTCATGCAACGGGAAAGTTGTCCTACAACTTCATCAGTCAAGACTTGAGTGTGATGACCTCCTTTTGTCGGAAAATCTCCGCAAAGAGACCAGTGATCAGTTGGACTTTCTGTTCGCTTTGGATATCACCAACACAAAATCAACATTGCCTCATCGTCGTCCTCACACGGTATGTGGATCGACTTAATTTAAATGTCGATTCGATGCTGTGTTAGGTTGACTGTGTCATGTAACGTCAATAGAAGGAATATTTATCCCTACAGCGAGACATGTGTGTAATTGTCTTACAATATGTCCGTTACTTACTTTGCATAACACAGTGAATTAGAGTATGAAAATCCAAATGTCAACGAAGCTCAACTGTTTTGTAAACTAGAGTAGCACTATGCTTTGCTCATTCTTTGAAATGACTATAGACTTGAAAGATAACTGTGATCTAACTGTTATAATAAAAATAAGTCACAAAAAAGCGAATGAATTTGTCCTTTTTTATATACTCGTTATTTTTTACTGTTTCGTTAGGGATGGAGAAAAATTTACAATAATGTTTTCTCCCACATTTTGCTTGCTCTCTCATGCTTACAGTATCGAGGAGGGGCTCTCCTCGTGTCATTGTTAATTGCAAATGGAATATTCATCTCAGTCAGAGCAACCTGCCACTTTCGATCTAATTGCACTGAGTGAGCGAGTTTCATTCTAAACTTGCTCCTTGTGTTACTAAGAAATACATCACTCGAGCCGTTTAACAGTAAACTGACGTAGAAGTGCTTCGTAATTTTTTTTTTGAACGAAATCATCGTGAGGAGTCTAATGGACTAATGGTGGGAATTTTTTAAATTTGTCATAGCTTCATCTGTTGAGGCAAAAGTGAATTCGCCATCTGTTTAAAATGTCAGAAAAGGCGGGCAAATTTAAAATATGCTGTAAGCTGTTGAACATGACACAAAAATCTGCGGGCGCGAAGGGGGGCGCGAGTAGCGCCATCTGTTGAACGGTGGTAAATTTGCTGGAAGTGCTGCCATCTCTAGATGAACGAACTCAACTCCCCATGACGCCACCTGGCGTAAAAGAAATCAAACAACCTCTCCACCCCACACAATTCTATTCTGATTAGCGACGCAAGTAAACATGTAGAGCCCGTGGCCCAGTGGCTTAAGCTGCTCGACTGACAACCTAAAGGACCCAAGTTCGATTCCTAGTGTGTTTTACCATGACGTCATTATTGTTACTTAATCTTATCATTGATATCATATCACTAAGATTAACTATGTGACGTCACTGATTAACTATCTTATCCACTGACCTCACTGATATGAGGGCGGAGCGGCTGCGGCTTGGAGTGACGTCATACGTCCTTGATGACGTCATTTCCTGGCTGCAGAGTTAATCTATAGTACTACTATCGTTAATGAAATAGTGTATCATGCGTATAAGTAGTGTCATACACACGCTGGCTTTGTAGGACGTTGTCAGAAACCATGCCGCTTAGTTGGTGAACAATCAGCGGACAAGTATTACATTCATTTGTCCTTGAACGTACCTTTCAATAATGAATTCCAGTGAAGCTCGCATGCATCATTGGTGTTTCATGTTCAGGGTAAAGTATGCAGAGAACATAAGCATCGTAGCATCAAGGAACTTCCGAACAGCTTCACAGGGTATCGCTTGTTTCACGTCAAGAAAAAAGTGCTCTGACTGAAAATGTCACCACCTGAAACGAGAATGTATGAACCTGAGCTTAATGGTTGTGGCAGCACATTCCCCAGAAATAGAAAAGGAGTTCTACTTAAAATCTGGAACTTATATCCAAGTCTGCAAAAAGAAGAAAAAGTCACGTCAATCAGACGGTAACAATCATTTAGACAAAGACAAAGCCTTGGTGCACTACAAGAATGACATGCAAATGAGACGCTGACTAATGCTGCCGAGTTGTGTATGGCGTAATTGTTATTACATTCGGTATTTCGTTTTTTGTCAATTAGGAAAATACACAAACTTCTGAATATACCTACACTGCAGCGGGTTGTGAGTGCAGGATATAACAACGCGCATGAGACGAACCACATCCTGGGGAATAAGAAGTCTGGCTTATGTTGATTTTAGCCGGCATGTTTTTGCGATACAATTCATGAGCACTGTGCTATTTAAGTAACAATGAGTATAGGGTCAGTTACATACCTTCGGTGGCGCAAGCACTGAAGAAGTTCAAGGGCCCAAGTACTAGGGTCTGGCAACAAAAAGAAAAAAAAGACCGATACGCGTCTGTCGCTGTCGCCGCCATTGGAAATTTGAAAAGCAAAACAGGTCAACGGTCAACGGCACAACTGTGGTGTCCTCTAGTGGGAGGATTTCGAAGATAATACCCCTCTCTGTAAAGGCTGGTTCACACTGCCACGTTCGCGCTTACGGGCTACGGGTTGGGCTTACGTAGTACCCATCTCGTTGCCGGCTACGTTCCTCCATCGTTCACATTACTACGTTTCGGCGCTCCGTTCCCCCAATGAGGAGCGGCCTCCTAGAGCGCCATCCGTCCGAAGAAAAGTGAAATAGAGCCACAGAGTAGCATGGCGTCCAGCGTCGAGCACCCCGGTGCCGGCTGCTTTGGAAGACAATCAGATATTCTTTGACGATGTTCTTAACTGTTAATGTTCTTAACTTAACGCCATCGTCGACAGTGCAACGTACTTCGGACAGATTCATTGAGTAAAGATATCACCTGATATCAAGATATATCACGGAATTTTATAACGCGAGGAAGTGTTTCTTTTTCTCAATCTAAATACATGGCCATATGCTCTTGAGCAATTACAAGAAATTTGAGTAAGTAAAGTCAATTAAGTAATTGAACTGTCAATAATGGATTTCAGGTAATGAGTTCAGGCCGTCTATTAGTAACGTACTCTCTTTTGGCAGAATGTGCACCTGGCTGTATAACCCACCTGAAAAACCTATTAGGCGTCTTTCGATAAAAGGTTCCGTATCGAACGATAGAAGAAAATCACTATGTGTAACGATAGTAATCTCACTTTATGCCCCGCTCCCCGTTTCTTACTCCAAATGTCGGCAGGCACGAATGTCGCAAATTCGGTGCTCACGTGCATGGGCAAAAATGTTTTCTTTTTTTCTGGACCATTGCAAGTAGGAAAATCGCATGCATTCGTTCCACGTGTAACTAAGACGGAAAGTTCTCGAATCCTCTTGCGTTATATTTAGTGCTGTCAGACAGAGCTCAAACTCGTAAAGATTGCCGTCCCCTTCCGATCACAATGGTCTATTCAATGCGAGCATATGCGTGGAGAGGTATATGGAAGCTCCCATCCTCTACAGTTTACATTCACCCACATCATTCTCCTTGAAGAGACGTAGTGTGCGTCAGCATGTCTTACGAAGTATCCTCAGTCTCGGAATTCACATACCAGCAGATGCATCTTATCGCACAGGCCCGGGGCACGGAAGGTGTTCACGTTATCTATCAGGTATATAGCTTTTATTCGTATCCAATTTTAAGATGTATGTAAAACGATGTACGTGCTTTCTTGTGCTTGTGACGAGAAAAAAAGAAGCTTACGTGCCATCTGCTTATTCCCGGTTTATTAGACGTAATATTACTGAGGTACATTGTCTTCTCAATTTTAAATACCAAACGGGAGCACACGCGAAGTGGGGTGGGTTCGATTTCTGAAGATCACGATAGACCGTACCGTAGACACGGGTGGGCAGTAATACTCATACCAGGGTTATAATACCAATAGATAATTCCATGACACCAATATATACCAATACCAATAGATAATAAATAATTCCATGTTTTTCTTACTCATGTATATTACACGAGTAATACTAATACTACATTGATGCAAAATCGGAGGTTCTATAGAAAGAAAGACCAGAAATGTGCAGAGTTTTTGCGGTACACATTGAGACCGTCATACTCCAATACTTTACTTTAGGCGTTTATATGTTCTAAGAGGGAAATCTTGTGCTACAGGTCTATTCGGTCTTAGGAGAATCAACCAACC
Organism: Ornithodoros turicata; assembly: GCF_037126465.1. NCBI lineage: Eukaryota > Metazoa > Arthropoda > Arachnida > Ixodida > Argasidae > Ornithodoros > Ornithodoros turicata. The sequence goes on from NC_088201.1 coordinate 129,130,867, forward strand.
CATCCATCAAAATATTTTATTATACATACCAAGCACGCGAGGTTAAATGTGGGACTGCGAGGGCACGCCTGTGATGCACTCCCAAATACATGGTTCCAAAACACTGATAACATACAATAGCACGTCTTGTGAGAATAATTTAACAGCTTTATCAAAATATCAAAAAAAAGCAGAGGGGTAAAAGAGAAAGAATATAGATAAATACCAAACATATGCTCAATTATACCAAGGAAATAAAAAAAAAGGTGGAAGTGCTCAGCAACATTAAAAACGTGACATACAAAGGAATTTCAATTGCTATTTGAATAAAATTGGGTTTTTTAACTTCCTTGACTCCACCGGCAACGAATTCCATATCTTAGATCCAATAAAAGTTAGCTCCTGTTTGTTTACCATAGTTTGTGCGAGGCAACGATATCCTAAAATACATATCGTCTCTTCTAAGGGAATATATCGAACTAAAGCGTGTTAAGTGGATAAAACGAGGAACATTAGAGTTATAAATAAGACGATGGATAAAGAGGCTAACCTTGTACGTAGTCAGAGAAAATATGTCCGTGATTGATAATAGTGAAAATGCAAAAGTGATTGACGTATATGGTTGAATATTTAGTACTGTGCGTAGAGCACGCTTTTGTAGGATTAAAAGCGGATGAAGTGTAGTACGATAAGTGAGCCCATACACTTCTAGACCAGAGCTGATATGTTAGTGTATCAGTGCATAGTACAGTTTAAGAAGAGCATTGATCGGAAGAAGACGTTTCGTTTTAGCCAGGGCATGGAGCCCTGGTAGTAATTTGCGTCTAATATTCGATACATGGTCGTGCCAACTGAGGTGTTCATCCAGCGTGACACCTAAGAATTTAACAGACTTCACCCTCTTAAGTGCAATTGATGAAAAGCAAACAGTTAAGTGACTTATATCTAAAGGCTGTTGGCTAGGGTGAAACACAACATAGTTTGATTTAGTATAATTTTGATCTAACCTATTCTGCGACAGCCAGATCAATAATTTGCTAATGACAAGATTAGCTTCATGAAACAAGCTCTCAGGTGTGCTGCCTTGTACGAATATGTTGGTGTCGTCAGCGTACAATGTGCAGTCTTTGGCTAAGAACTTAGGCAAGTCATTGATAAAAACAGGAATGGACCCAAGATTGACCCTTGCGGCACACCTACTTTGCACTTAGCCAAATCTGATCGGAATTTCTCCAATGCATGCTGACATACTGCTTTCTTCCATCAAGCAACTTTGGAGCAGGCGCAATGGTACTCCTCTTATCCCGTATCTTTCAAGTTTTAGCAGCAACAGTTTGTGGTCAATTAGATCGAAAGCTTTCATTAAATCTATAAAAATGCCCATAGTAAGTATCTTAGAATCGATGCCCCTTTTAATTTTCTCAAGAACATTACTTAATGCTATTTCAGTAGATCTGCCCCTTCGAAAACCAAACTGAGATTCAGATAAAAGGTTGTGTTTGTCAAAATAATCTGTAAGCCTCCGTAAGAGGAGTATATTATTTTACTCAAAGGTGAAAGTGACGCTATCGGCCTGTAGTTAGATACCAAAAAGCTAATCGCCCTTCTTATGCACTGGGACAACCTTGGCGACCTTCAGCTCTTGGGGAAAAATTCCTTCAGTAAAAATGTCATCGGTAACACCGGCCAGCACATCTAATAAATAGGACTTAAACTGTTTTAAGAACGTTACAGGAATGTTGTCTGGAGCTCTTGAGTGTTTCAACTTAAGATTCTGAATTACGCTCTCAACTTTTTCTGCACATGTTGGTTGAAGAAAAATGGGGAGGAAAAAGACTGAGGTAATAGAATCGGAAGATCACCACATGGCGGGATATAATCTACCTGATCAGATATGTTGCTAGAATAATCAATAAATTCTGTACATATCTGTCTTTGGTCGTTAGTTAGAGCTGGTGGTTAAATAAGTAATATCTAGATAATAATAAGTAATATCTAGATAAATAATAGCTAGATCTAGTATTTTTATTTAAGGCACTTTTAATCACATTCCATAACTTTTTTGGGTCACCATTACAGTTAGCAATGGACTGATCAAAATACTGTTTCTTTGCAACATCTAGAAGATTTCGAAGCAAATTATTGTATCGCTTATATCATGTAAGCAAGTCAAAGTTTGTTGAATGAGAGCGGCAATTTTTGTACAGATTATTTTTGTGTTTTATTGGTTTGAGGAGGCTATATTTCTTTGGAGTATTTCGTTTTGTAACAGGTGTCTGACGAGTTGATTTTGTAATAATGGATTGCGAAATACTCAAAAATTGGCTAAATTTCTCTTGGGCACTAGAACAACCAGCAAACGAATACGCCTGTGAAGATAGATATCGCTCAACCTGAGCAAAATTCAAGAACGATCGAAAGGAAGTCTCCAAATGGCTGACCGGAGTCGTATTACACGTCACATAAATGAGCTCGTGGTCACTGATGTCGCAAGCAGCCACACCTTGTGTTAAGAATTCTTCGTTTAGATTTGTAATAATATGGTCAATAAGGGTGTTTTTATCGGTGCCACCAAATCTTGTAGGATGACCTACTATTTGTTGAAAACCATAGTTACTACAAATTTCATTATGTTTTTGAGGTAGGACTGCTGCTCATCAAATCAATGTTTAAGTCTCCAAGTATGACTGGGTTATACCTAGACCAGCATGTGAACAGTACCCCATCCAGCTCATTTAAAAAGTGCGTAACAGAATTGCGCGGCGATCTATATACAACACCAATAAGTAAAGGACGAGAAGGAAACGCTGATATCTGTATTCCACCATGGGATAACATGCGTGTACTGTCTAGAATTTCAATGAAAATGCACTCACAAAGTACTTAGAGAGATATCTGGCCGAACTCTCTATGCTACAACATCCGTTACATACAGGGTGTCCCAGAAAACGTGTCATTGAATTATAATTAAAAAACTACGCCACCTAGAATCATGCGGTCAACGGCATTTGTTCTTATTAGGTTTTTTGCCACCTTGTAAAGTTAATGTCATGTACCCCAAGTTTAATTATGCAAATATTTGCGAACTAAACTCAGAAATTTGCCAAGGGAAGGTCACTTTTTTACCCCACCAATATGAAGAGCGTGCCGAATTCACTCCAATTCATGATAATTGACAGTGATATTCACGAGCTATCCCATCGGAAAAAATAGCCGAATATCATGCTTTTCGGAACACCGGACCATAACGCACGATGTCTTTTTGAGCGCAATCGCTCGCAGTGCGACGAAAGGAGGTTCCGAAGCCAGCCCAAAGAGTGATAGTAGAAAAAGTAGTGTTCCTAAAATTGGGAGAGGGAAAGCATTATCCCAGCGAAAATCGGACGTGATAAGCCATGCCTGCGTTATCTCTTTTTGCGATGCCGGGGTGGGCTGGGTTTCCAACCTCCTTTCGTCGGACTGACGAAGATTGCGCTGAAAAATTCATCGTGCGCTATTCTGTGCGACCTCCGTAGAGCATGATGTTCGGCTATTTTTCCCGACGGGATAGCTCCTGAATATCCCTGTCAATTATCATTAATTTGAGTAAATTAGACACGCTCTTCACATTGGTGGGATAAAAAAGTGACATTTACTAGGCAAATTTCCGAGTTCAGTTCGCAAAAATTTACATAATTAAACTTACGTTACGCGACATTCATATGAAGAGGTGGCAAAAACCCAGTAAGAACAAATGCCGTTGACCGCATGACTCTAGGTGGTGTAGTTTTTTTATTATAATTCAATGACACGTTTTCTGGGACACCCTGTATAAGCCAACTCCACCATGGCGGTCGTTGTGCCTGTGTGAAAATTCAGGAACATACCCGTCTATTGTGTAGTGAGAGTCATTCATATCACATAACCACGTTTCAGATAAAGCAACAAACGATGTACCACACTTCAGAATTTGAGAAATCAGCACAGTAAGATCGTCAAAATGCATCTTTATGCTTCTAATATTCAAATGAACAGCAGAGAATATTGGATTTACAATTTCTGCCAAATCACTTAACGTAATACAGTTCATGGCCAACAATAATAATAATTTAAAAAATCACCTGCCAACGAAAAAAAAGAGGAAAAAGCTCAGCTCTAACAGCCAGACCTACAGCAGATGCAGGTCACTAATACGGGTAATATGATTAGCTTCAGCACCTTCATGACGCCTAACAAAGATCCGTCCATTACGCACCCATACATAGGCAAACTGTTTCTCTTTTGCAAAAAGGCGCGTTTGTCTAAGCAGCAACTTGTTAACTGCAGTTAGATTCTCGCAGGTGAACGTATATTTAACATGGTCATCTCCAGCGCTTCTCTTTAGTTTATTTGAATTTTTTAGCCAAGCGTCCCTCCGCTGTCGCTCCTTAAAACGTATCAGGACCCCGGTCTAGAACTGCGCATAGCGATCGTTATAGCTATTATTTGAAATTGCCGCGGCGCCACGCCACGGAACGTCACTGAAACACAATGAAGCTCCGCCGTCTCGTAGCGCGCGCGCGATATTTCACCGGAGATAGTTATATTTTAACGCAAACCGTCGGGGGCTCGCGTTATGTGGTAAAGCAAATATGGCTGACGCCGTTAGTGTGATCGCAGCTGCTCTTGTTGCTAGAAGCTTCAGACGGGAGCGAGTTTTTCGCTCGCGCGAGGATGCTTTCGCATACGACGAAGAACAATTTCGGGACTTGTTCCGTCTTCCGAAAAACGCCGAACATGCGCTGTGTGATGAGCTGCGCGACATTCTCAGTCCGAGGACTGCGAGGAGAACAGCGCTTTCTGTGGAAGCTAAGGTACGTAAGGGCCTATTTGGTTCTTCTAAGATCGTCACAGTCAGTAAAATGTGCTGTAATTATGTTTTGCAGGTGCTGACCGCACTGCGTTTCTACGCAGCAGGGAGCTATCAAAGATGTGTCTGACAGGAGCTCACTATTTCTGTTGCACAATCTTGTGTCAGTGACTGCATCAGCAGTGCCATTAAGGCGATATGTGACCTCCTGCTGACGCGTTATTGTAGTTTCCCGCGGTCCGCGGAGGAACTGACGCACCTGAAGATGGGCTTCGCCTCAGTATCGGGGATGCCAGTCTGCATAGGAGCCATAGACTGCACGCACGTTGCCATAATTGGCAGTCAGAGCCAACCTACAGAGAACGTGTCTATGTCAACAAGAAGGGGTACCACTTCTTGAATGTGCAGATGGCATGTATCTTCAGTCCCAATTTTATAGTTGTGTTAGATTAGTTTTCCAAACGTGTTAAAGAGTTCAAACAGGGGATAAGGAAGGCCCTTGAGAAATTATGAAGGAGACGATTAGCCTACTGCTTTTCAACTGCACGATATATTTTCATAGATTTATGCAGTGGTGGTACATTCTCCGCTCCTCAAGAAAATCAGAACCACAATATTACTGATTCTGTTTTTGGCCACAATAAGTACAATTTCTTTCTGTTCTAAGGTATGTGATACAGAGCTGTTCATACTCAATGTGAACGCAAGGTATCCTGGGAGCTCGCATGACTCTTTTATTTGGAGGCATTCCCTTCTTCGTGACCTTTTCATGGGAGGTCATATCCCAACTGGCCAAGGCGGCTGGCTGAGTCATCAATCGGCAGACAGTAAAATTATTGATAGAAACATCATAGTGCAAGATGAAGCCATATAGGGAATTTCACCTACGTCACATTGTGACGTGGCAGTGACGTGGCATGCTCGTAAGCTCCTCCCACTTTTGGTCACTTTTCGTGCTAGCGGCATTCAAAGATACCAAACTCAGCTATTTTTTTCAATGCAACAACCATAGGTTTCATAAAAGATAATGTGACAACGACAATGACCAAGTGTCTTCGGGATAAAAAGATGGGTACAGACGCGACCGGATTTCAAAACTACATCCCAGGCTTTGTTTCCGAGCAAATGCTAGGTAACCCCGGCAGCTGCGCCGAAAAAGTGACCACCACCATAGCGGTCAAATGCGTTCGTTTGACGTCATATGAAAACACCCTATATGTGTGTGTACACATTGTGTGCACTACATCTTGCTCTTCATTTGTATGTGTTTGTGTATTTTCTTTTTTCTTTTTTTTGCTATCGGTATCCTTCAGTACCCCAATTTCCTAGAAGGGCTCGTGTATATGTCATGAAAATATTTGGCTTTTCTTTTGCTCTCAAGATCTTTGATGGCTGATAACTAAACGTACTACCCAATGCTATCCTAGTATTCATGGACCAAAATGAAACGTTGTATGGTACCGCAGCCTTGAAACGAAAAAGTTTTCCTAGATGGACCATTCTGAAACACCAACAAATGCGAAAAGCTTACCAGATTTTAATGCCCATTTTCGCTGTTTTAGTGTATTGAAGGCCTAAATGCAACCCCATTTGTTTTAGTCACCCCATGGTTTTAGTGCCAAAAATTTAAGGCCTAATTAATAATGCCAGATAATATACTGACGTTAGTGTACACAAGAAAGCAATAAATATGGCAAGCAAGCGGTAAAAATACATAGTAAAGCATTGATAATGTCCATACACAAGTATGCCGACATGGTGCCCATTGTCATGTGTGCTATCCTTAGTGAGGTTCTTCAGTTGTTCATGGGTACCTGAAAAATATAAGTAAAATGAATGATTATGTGTGATTTCAGGTGACAATGGGTACTCGCTTGAACCATGGCTTCTCACTCCAATTCTTGGCGAACGACAGTCTCTTCAAGAAGAGATGTTCAACATGGCACATGCACGTGCAAGAATGTTTACTGAGAGCTGTTTTGGGGTGCTAAAGTAAAGGTTTCGGTGCCTTCTGGGCTTTAGAGCACTCCATTATAGCCCCACCAAAGCAGCATATATTGTCAATGCTTGTGCATCGCCTATGTCTTGTTCCAAAAAGGCAGAGGCAATAACAGACAGACTACCTGAAATGTCTCTTAATGCCCCTGCAATCTGGTGCAGCACTGCCAGGTTCTCCTGCTGCTGGTCCCTCATTTCTTCCATGAGGTTCACCAGCTCATCATGAGCTGAAGGCCCCGCAGACGGTGGACGCACTTGAAGGAAGAAAGTGTATGTTAGAGTGCCGATAATGATAACTGAGAGACTAAACATTACTGTGCCTGTTAAGGTCTACCGCGCACAGATCTGCGAGCTTGGCACAATGGAAATGAATGATAGCAGAGTCAGTGTAGGACATTTGAAATTATGTTGTCTGACCAAAGTTTGCTGCAGAGCTGTAATATAACACAGGTATCTTATAAATATAACATGTTTTAATGACAAAGCATGATTTCAGCCGTTACAGAACGAATGTAACACGTTTTTTTTTTTTATCTGATGAGTGGTAATACGGAATGAGTAGGTACCAGTCTTAAGCATATATACTGGGCTATCCTTAATTCAATCCCCTGGGAACCAGCATTTTTTTTCCTTTCACTGTCTGAATTAACAGAAGCTCAAATCATGAGAGAGTGATGAAACAGTGTGATAAAAAATGAATAATGTAATAGGAACATATTTGTTCATCAGGAACTGCTGTCGTATGTGCTCTAGGTCAGCCACATTGAGGTATCAGAGTTTGAACTAATGACAGTCTACTGTTGTTTTAAACCCTCAGACACTCAAGTGTGATATAGTAATGAGTAATACATGGACCGTGAAATTGATATCCTACCTCGTCGTGTTCTGGGACCCATTGTAGGCAAGAATGCGCGGAAACGAGGCATGGGAAGTGATGAACCAACTGTCCTTTCCGTCTCTTCTGTGCTGTCCTCTGCTCCATTCTGAGGGGACTCCGCTGCAGTTGCAGGTCCACTTGCAGCCTCACTCTGCAGGGTTGGTGCCACCAAATGTGCCTGCGATGGGCCAGGTAGAACAGTGAAAGAAGAAGAATAATCGGGGTTTTACGTCGCAAGAGACAAAATAAAATGAAACTACATCTCCTGCATTACAAAATGTTCTAATGTTCAACCGTAGAAGTGAACTAAGCACAAAAGTATAGAGATTTTAGTGTTTCTTACCTGACTGTCCTGAATGAGTGGGTCACCACTTACTGCGTGGATCCCAATAAGGGCAGCTAGCCTGTTCTCCAGAGGAGCCATCTTAGGAGCAGACTTTTCTTCCCTTCCAGTTCGCTGCAGGTCTCTTCTACTGCCACCCGCTTTCTCTTTCACTTTATACCCCCAGTCTGACCAGACCTGAGATACAATTTGTTAGTCTTGTTGCATACACACCTGTAGAGAAATTACCAGACACCCTTAATACTTACTTTTTTCCATTTATCTGCTGTTTCTGCAGGGCCTGCTGTATTTAATTTTTCACACAAAATCTTCCAATGCTCCCCCCTTATTTGTAGAGTAAAATTTGGCGTCAGTTTATTGTCGAGTAGAAGGGCATTTTTTTTTCCATATGAGTAAGCAATATTTCATATTGTTCTCGGGATGTTTTCGGACCCCTCGCTCGACTCCCCATTACACAAAATCGCTGCGGACGAGTTAGAACAAATGACGAGTGGATCGACAACGACAGATTTGCAGATGCACGTTCAGTCGTCTGCAATGAAGGAATACCAAAGCAGACAACAGATACCCCACAGATCCGGACATAAAGGAACGCTTGCAAATTTTAATGTGTTGCAGGCAGTTAATATTGGCTCTCCCACACAAAAGACTTGTCACCACATTTATTATCCTGAACTTTCAGATGAAACATAAACATGTTAGTACAGGTGTACGAAGCAGACGACAGCTTTGCACCCATTGACGAGCCTATGTCGCTCGTAGTTCGTCGATGAAACACCATAACTGCAGTGGGTTCAAACATTACACAAACAGAAAGGTGATTATGTTTACCAGTGACTGCATGCGCTTTGAGATTTACAGACATCAGCACATCAGCAAATAGCGAGAGCACACCGGGCAGCGGGCTATTCGGAACCCCAACACTGTAAAAAAATACTGTGATTTCTACGGGCGTTTAATAGTATCTGACGACGGCGTGTTACCGTAATCACAAATACTGCGAAAGCTACGTAAACCGGTGGCGCCATCATCATGCACCGGACGCCGAACATCGTGCGCGTACGATCGTTGAGGAAGGAGGACTAAGTGGTCGTTTTAAATCTCGTGAATGCACGTAGCCAGGTAAGCACATTTCTGTTCGCACATCCTGTTCTTTGCGATTTGAGTGTGGTGCACCGTATGCCTTCTCTTTGTTGAACTTATGGGACACCAGTAAATCGTGGCTCGCGTTTGCTATGAGGCGTCTCCCTAGTTTCACATCTCTGTGTGTCATGCATCCTGGCTCGTAGGGTGATCAAGGCGCTCTTATTGTAACATATCGTTGCGGAAGGTGCCCTTGTGTTTTTAACACTCTGATGGGCTACGTTGACCCCTGTAGACATGTACATGAAGCGAGCAGAATACCGTGCTGTCATGCATTATGTGTGTACACGGCGGCGAACTATGCAACACTCAGATGTCACATTTTGGGATGTTAAAAGAACACGCAGGACGGTCGCCTCGAATCGATTTGCTCTTCGAAACCACGAAAGTATGTCACGTCCATTCGTGCTCGCGTCACTTCACTACGAATATAGAGATAGTGTCACATATGAAGCTGCACATAACGAGAGGGTCATGATCAGGTGTCCTTATGAACGCTGCCAGAAGAAGTTCCGTGCCGTCTCCGCGTTTTGTGTGCACCTTCATATGTTATTCCTTTGAAAAAATAAAACGGTTAGTATAATGTCCTTTCTCTTTGCAGTGTTTTGATGCCAGAGCTGACTGATGGGTGCACATGGTTCCTTCGAATGTTCTTCCTTTGAAAAAATAAACGGTGAGTATAACTGCATGTCAGTTGCCCTGGTCCCTGTAACAGTTTCCTTTCTCTTTGCAGTGTTTTAATGCCAGAGCTGACTGACGGATGGTTCCTTCAAATGTTCGTCCTTTGAAAAAATAAACGGTGACTAAAACTGCGTGTCAATTGTCCTGCTCCCTCTAACAGTTTCCTTTCTCTTTGCAGGGTTTTGATGCCAGAGGTGATGACCGCATCTTTATCACTATGTACATAGAAAATAAATCCCAATGTGACAAACATCACAATGTGTTATGCATGGTCATTACTTAAACTGCTCTCATTGCTACGACTATATGTAGAAAAAAAAAAAAAAAAGAGGGACTCCAGGGATGGGCACAGCACGATAAGGGTACACGGCATATGTCAGTTAAAACTACTGGCCAATGCAGTTTTTTTAATGACCACAATGCAGTATTTTTCACGGGCAAAACTTATACGGAGCCACCGTAAAAAAATGGCCAATGTTTGGCAGCCAACTTTCCTTACATTTGCCCGTTTTTTTTTTACGGTGAAATTTTTTACGGTGTACGCAATCGCAGACCACTTCGTCACACCACCATACACGATTACCACAGTATCCAGTCATCATAATTACAAAGTATGTCCTCACTACCAGCAACGAAGACATACATGTGATGACGCACATCACCGCTGCACACCACATTTTGCCCGTATTGACACCGGCAGTTGACATATCCGCAGCACAGCGAAGCGCAGCACATTCATTCGCAAACAGGTTTATTCAACTCTGCGGTGCAAGGCCACCATCACTCTCCCTGCACAAAGATTCATTTGGTCTCGTGAAACTATTTCGTGGTCTTCTAAAGGTATAGCTATAGCCACCGAGCAATAACTCCATAACTTATTGACGCGTGCCATTTTGTTTGGAACATAACACAAACGTAAACAAAGGCAACGGCGGCAGCGATTCGCCGGACGCTACTACTCTCGCGACCAGAGCCATTTTTGACGGCTGGAGGCGATGGGAGGACCCGCGTTACGGATAGCGCACGTTATGAAGAAATTTAACGCAACGCGCTTTACGAGGACCCGATAACCTCGCTAAATGTGGGCGGAGTTTGAGAATAGCGAAAAGTTCATGATCGAGCCCCAGGATAAGTGGTTTCGTAGTCGCAACCTTAGTAGGGAGACGGTGAACTGCCTCAATGTCAGAAGCAGATAAATGAGGAACCCCAATATCTGTTGCAGTTGTGTTTAAGACCTGCATGATATCTTCGTCAGGAGAAAACGACATACCGCGAATTTCAATGTTAGAGCGACGGGTGTAGTGCTCAAGGTCATTCAAGGCAGTACTCAAGGATTGTATTTCAGTCTGTTTGCTTTTTAGAAGCTCTGTTCTTTCGACAAGTCGTTCATCGAAACTTTTGATCTCCGCTTCATTGTTCGCAACCTGAGCAACTAGTGTGCCATATTTAGTTGAGAGATCTTGGAATCTTTTTCTAAGGAGTCGATTTTTTCGAGAGCGAGATCCACTTTAGCCCCATTCTGTCGTATTTCGAACAGAAGGTTGGCAAGGTAAGGCTTGCGTTGTTGAAATTTTGACATATGTTTTCCGCAAGCCTGACACGTAGTACAAATACATTCGCTGCGCTGCACTCAGTAAGCGCTTTCAATGCAGTTTTCGTCAAGTTCGAACACTTGATACAATGATACAATGATGCTATAATGATAGTAGTTTAAACAGCTAGTGCAGCGGGTTACAAATGTATCCTTCCCAATGCTCTGCATGCACGAGTAGCATAATTCTTTGTCAACGACAGACATATTTATGCAACGTGACTCGGACTCACAGCAACGTAGGAAGTAGAATATGTTCACTTTTACAAGGCAGTCTCGTGGGTGCGCAAACGAAAAAAGAAAAATAAGGACACGGCTTAAATTGCACACCTATAACAATGCAGAAATTTGGGTGAGAAGAAGAGCCCCACAAGACTGCTAAGTCCAGCCGTTGTGCAAGTGCTTAAGTAGACTGTGAATCCATGACGTCACGACCTAGTTGCAGTAAACGATAACAGGTTTCTTAAAATGTGGGCAGTGCTTTTTATCAAAGTTCTGCTGCAGCGTCGCAACTGTATCTTCTTTGCAGGTACCGAGGCTATAGCTATAACAATGCAGAAAATTTGTGTGAGATCATGTGTACAAGAAGAGCCCCACAAGGCCGGCAAATGAAACTACCCCACTTACTTGATGAGATAGTGCAGACCAACCTCGAGAACAGTGGACTTCTTACTCTCACTGTGGCAGTCTTGATTTCCTTCAGCCTGTGCAATAAGAACTGGGCCGTTAAAAATTATGTGACCGTAGGTTGTGCAACTCCTTACCAGAGTGAATTACTGGACGCTCTGCAGCGGACGACGAAAGCATTGTAAATGTGATTACTCATCCTTGCGGATGATGAGCTAGAAGGAATGCAGGAGAGCATCCCTTTGATCCTGAGGCAACTCTCTTTTAGAGAATTTGGGGTAGGCAAATAATAGGGGGCCATTTTTGTCTCAAAAAAATATGTGGAACCCTGGAGAATTGCAAAAATTCCGAACACTATGAAAATGGATGAGACGCAAGTTGATCGACACTTTTCGAGCTCACAAAACAGAAATGTCGAATGGCAATCCTAATTTCACACTCAGCCTGGGTTACCGGTGAGTTTGCACTTGTCACAGTGCTTTTGCTTAGCACTGGGCCACCCAGTATCGCTTTTCGTTACCTTCAAGAACAGAGACATGAAGCCATGAAAACCTGCACCCGTAACCTACAAGCAAGTACGGAGGCGCGTACGCGTCACAGTGTCCATAACCGTTTATATAGAGAGAGCTTGGCCATCTTTTGATCTTTTGCCGCTTCACAGGCGGAGCCTGTTTTGACGTCACAGTCGGTGTTGCACCGCCCAAAAGTCCTGCATCCAAGCCAAATCCGCTTACCAGCTATCAGGTAGGCGCCATCTTGATGCACTTCACGGGATGGTCGACATGTACTTTGTCGCGCTCAATGTAATCTACCAGGGTCGCCGGCTTATGACTCACGGGCTCCTGTGAAATGGGGTCTTAGTTACCAAACTGAAAGGATTCAAGGACGAAGGGGTCCCGAAGGACACGGTACGCACGTGTCTTTCCCCTTGCATCGTGACCAACGCTTTGCATCAACAATGCGTCGGCGACAGGTTGACGAATGGACTACAATAGAGCGCGGAACGGGAGTCCGTTCAGCCGTGACGTCGCATAACGCGGTTTAAGTTAGACTCCGCCTAATGGCCAAACTCCCTCTATAACCGTCTCTGACAGTGCCTAGTGGCGAATATCTCCGCCACCAAACATGGCTGCGTCCATATGTGTCTCGGAAAGAATTCCTTTTTGTCCGTGTGACAAAATACAGCTTGGGGACAAAAGCTTACGGAACACCGGCGTGTCGCAATTCTCTATGGGAGCGACACCCTAGCAACAAACAAGGGCAGGCACAATTACAGGGAGGTGGAGAGAATTACCGGTCACCTGTTTCTTATTCGAGATATTCTGGATATCTAACAGGAGGCCGTTTAGATAAAAAATTTGGAAAGATCTGTGTTCCGTAAACGTTTCTAAGCGATACCACATTGGGAGAATGATGGCGCATTTTGAGGAGAATTCATTGTGGGCTTTCTGAATACCGAAACCGTTTCAATTGTTTAGGTATGTGGCGTGACAGACCGCAGTTCAGAATAGCCAAACTACGTCAAAGTGTTGGAGCTGAAAAACATGTTGCACCGAAAAAAGAAGAAAAAAAAAAGAAGCTTGGCTATATTATATTCCTTGAAATATGGCTCTCGTCGAAAAAGCCATAGGCAGCGCGAATCACACCCCGCACCCATGCATTGCCTTTAGAGCACGCTATGCACTATGCTCCGCTTTCCGACGACTTATCAAGTGGCCTCGTCAGACTAACGGAACATACACTCACTGTGTTTCAGCGTCGGAACGTATATTCGGAATCGTTGTATTTTTTCATAGGCAGTCGAGGCTAATAGTCTTGTCAGACGGACTAATTGTCATTTTCAGCGAGTACCGCCGGAAGCCCCCTGGTCTCTACCGGTACCGCCCACTTTTGTACGCCTCCCAAACCTTCTGCAAAGAAGAGATCAGGTCCCCCCTCAAGTCCTCCGAGCCCATTTTCATGCTCTGGTAGACGAGAAGTTTTCTACGTTTACGGCAGCATATACTGATGGCGCATCCCGAAACAACAAGTCCGCCTCAGCCTTCGTCATTCCATCCGAAGGCGTCGTGCACGGAAGACGCCTTTCACATCCAACCTCCTCCACAGCTGCGGAACTCTATGCCATCCTTTTCTTTCTACAACACATCGCTGATTTTCCACCCCGGGAATGGGCAGTCTTCACAGACTCTAAATCTGCACTTCAAGCAATTGAAACTTCCGGCATACGAGGCCCATCCGCACCCCTAGTCACAGACGTGTTAATGGCTTACCACACTATCTACGCCGCAGGCCACAGGCTAGTTCTCCAGTGGGTTCCAGCCCATTGTGGGGTCGTGGGGAACGAGCAGGCCGACAGCGCCGCAGAAGCAGCACTCTCGTCTCGGAACCGGACCCGTATTGTTCTGCTCAGAGGAGACCGCCGTTCAATTCTGCGACGTCTAGTGACACCCCTGGCTTCCCGCCAACGGACAACCGACATTCTTCCCCCCTCTATGTTGAACAGAGTTGATCCCACGCTCGCTTTCCGCATGCCACGAAACACATCTCGTCAGGATGTTGCATTAATCCACCGCATGCGCCTCGATGTGGCCTTTACAGCTCAGTGGCGTTACCGCTTGAGACAAATTGGTTCTCCCACCTGCTGCCACTGTGGTGCTCTTGAGGATCTGGAGCACATTCTTCTTCATTGCCCTCACTACGAACCTTCCCGAACCACACTCTCCGAGTCTCTTCGTCAGCTGGACTCTCGCCCTTTCTCCCTACCGAAATTGCTTGGTCCCTGGCCCAATCCAGCCCAGCAACGCTCTGCGCTCAAAGGTCTTCTGACATTTCTGGACACCATCGGACTTCGATCGTTATTGTAAAGGGGCACGTTATTTTATTCCCCCCATTCCACCAAGCACTGGGGTAGAGTATCGCCTGTTGCGATGAAACTCCCCACTCTCCAAGGCCGAAAATAAAGTTGTTGTTGTTAGTGTCATTCGTGTGCTGTCACACGAATGACACTCGGCAGAATGTGCAATAACGATTTAGTGAGTTCCCCCAAACTCATTTCACTTCTCTTCGGCTGACAAAGTGTGTAGCCTCGACGGCAGGCCTTGTGACACAGGTAAAAATACTGAGAAAAAGCGAGGGCTCCTGGTCTGGGCGATCTGGCGGCGGCCATTTTTGTTGTGGCACATATTTGAGACGGGCAATGCGTTTCATGTTGGAAGAAGTTTAACAGGAAGTGTTCTTAAATCAAAGAAAAACATTATAAGGAACGATAGAAGAGACAAGGCGCTGACAATCTGGTGCATGATCAAGGAAGGGAACCCGAGACAGGGATGAAGAGACGACACAACAAATTCTCAAACACAGCAATAACTTTAATGCACATGTGCCCTATATATTCAAAAATCTCCAGAGAGGAGGAACAGGAAGTAAGGATGGCTTACTCACACAATTGCCACGTGCAGCACTTTCGACCGACTCCCTCAACAACCTTCGCCAAGAATTCCCTGTACCCAAAGTACCCTGGTTTCATGAAAAACAGGTTTGCAATTGTTACATTCACGAAGGTGCTGGATGAGTTCACTAGATACAAGACCCATGTTTTTACTACTGAAACAGTGTTCCTGTAGACGGTCATTCAAACAACGACCGATTTGACCTACATAACAAAAACCACATTCCAATGGAATGGAGTATACCGCTGAGTGATTGCGGGGAACAAACGGTTAACGATGTTTTATGGGGCAACCAGTGCAAACAGAACAGAAAGGCGTTAATCTACTAAGTTTAAAGGCATTAGAAAAAACAATCTTGATACCAATATTTTTTGCCACAGCATATATGCTGTGTGACACGGTGTGTTGGTAGGGAATAACGGCAACCTGATCAATCGCAGAACAAGGTTTGGGGTGAAATAGGCTTCGAAATAACAATATGGCTCTACAAGAAATAATACAATCATCGAACCCCGCAGAACGTAACCTAGAACACTGCCGTGGCAAACTAAACTTAATATGGTGGATGCAGCTTTTGAAGACAGAATCATTTAACAGGGAAGAAATAATACCAGATTTTACAATTTTGGAATGCGAACTACAATGGGGTAAAAGAGGCTTGGCATCATTCCTACCATAACACCAACATAAACCCGTAATGGTAAACAAAGTTCAGTCAAGAAACCTTAGCCCCCCTAAGAATGTTCAACAGAGAAACTAAGTTCAAGGGCAAACGACGTAAGGGTGGTAACTAAGCTCACAGTAGAAGCCACATTACAATCAAAAAGCACAATGATGTCATCAACATACCTTCGCACCATTCTTGAGGGTGTCGGTTGAGATTGCTGCACGTGGCAATTGTGTGAGTAAGCCATCCTTACTTCCTGTTCCTCCTCTCTGGAGATTTTTGAATATATAGGGCACATGTGCATTAAAGTTTTTGCTGTATTGTAAGTATTGTGTTTGAGAATTTGCTGTGTCGTCTCTTCATCCCTGTCTCGGTTTCCCTTCCTTGATTCTGAGGAAGGTATTGCGACGCACGCCTAAAAATATTGCCGCCGTTTATTCTTATCTATCGCAATTGCCATCACGACATAAGTGACACTTACTTAAGCCGTGTGGCAAGCACGTAATGGAATTGACAATCGCTAGCTGGCGAGCACTACCCGAAAATGACACTAAATCAACCCGTATGACACGGGTATTAGAAACAGTTTACTTTAGCGTAGAGTCTGAGCATTGCGTCTTTGAGCGATGCTGATATATATCACGAGGTGAGTGAATGTAATGTTTTTAGTGCATAGTGGTGCCTTCAGAATCCAACCACCGCTTGGTGTTTTGTGTTTCTTTCAGAATGGGTTCAAGAATGAGCCGAGGAAGGATGAACGAGTGATGTACCCAAGTGGACCGTCCGTTGATGTCAGGATGGTACATGTGCTCCACTACACGATCGATAGGTCTGGGTACGTGTGCTTTGCCACATACGGCAAACCTCCTCCAGTCGCAGTGACCATAACACAGTCATCCTCCTCAGTTGCAAAGCAACAACGTCGTCCAAAACGGTGAAACACGAGGTTCACAATGGAAAACGGCGAAATACTCGAGACAAGGAGCGAAAAGGAACACACACAACACGTTCTCAAGCGCAGCAAACACATTTAATGACACAAAGCTCCTCCCGATGCTCCCAAAGCTCCTCATGGGTGGAAAGGAGGAACAAGGGCAACGCTAACAGAGGTGCAACTGGACTTAATCTCCTTGAACAGAGCTAGAACTGGCCCCACCGGGTCACGCACCTCTTCCAAAACAACGGTCGTTTCCAATATCGGGGCACAATTGCCGCATTCTTCCAAGTGTTCAATTCAGAATTCCCTACAGTTCACAATGGAGACCATATTTGGGTTCGCGTTTTACTGGGGGCCGAAAGTCCATCGCCAAAGTGCGGGAACAAGCTAAGGACCAAAGGATTTATACACTAAGGCACATGCTACACGCACTGCGAATATGTTTTGTACTTGCAACTTCGGCTTATATGTTTTTTGTGAGAAGAGTAGCAAAAGTACCAGATAATGTCTTCGCGCGAAGTGAGAGGTCTCCTTTTCTTCTTCAAAAAATCGAGACACTACCTGTGGCGAGCAAACTTGACGCAACATACAGTTATTGCAAAAATATGGTTCTAAATATACCAGACACGAAATATATCTCTAAAGGTGTGTGAATCCCCCTCAGCCTGAAATTATGGGGGTCGGTTCCCTACCTTGTCCATCTTCCGACGTCTCTGTAGTCTGCTATCTTATCTGCACTGTATCAACTCATGAAATTAAAAGGGCACTAAACTGCAAAGAAAAAAAAAAGAAAACTGGCTTTGAAATGGAAGTTTGAGTTTCAAAAGGTGAGCCCGCCTCGCCTTTGCTTTGGCGGCGCGCACTGCAGCGTCTTCGCGTCTATGTTGTTTTGACTTAGCTTCGGTGGCACGCCCATTGGGATCCTCACATCGCACTGTCTTATTTGCGGCCTAGGCTGCACGACGATCTGGGTATTAGCGAGCTCTGCGCTTCCGTTGGCATTCTTGTGCGTCAGCAGGACGCGGTATCTGTATGGCGTCTGAAGCAGGACTACTACGAGTGTTTTTTTTTTTTTTTATCTAACGCCTTCCTAACACTGGCCTTGTCGTCGTCGCCACTAATAGAAGCGCATACTAACATTGTCCTCGTGGCCGGTTTTTCGCTTTTTCCTTCTGTGGACGATGCGGTAGCCGCGATCTCGGGAAACAGTACACTAAGAACTGTCGCTGTAAAACGGACTTTTCAATCGCATGTACAGTAGGAAACACGGATGTCTAAATTCAGCACACCGTGGTATATCTCGTCTCCAATCTCCAGGTGTTGCAAGACTATGCCTTTTGAGTAACAAACACGTGCAGCACATGGTCCACCTTAAAATACATTGTTTCACTATATAGATGGGTAGAAATCCAGCGAACCGGTAGAATGTAGGAAGGGAGTTGCCTCAGGACAGAAGCCGCCGATATTTCGAACAGAGACTGTTCTTCTTCTGGGCACCGTCCTCATCATTTGCATGGTATTTAAAGGGTTAGGTGTGACGTGTTTAAAGGTTCATGCGAATTGTGGGTCAACAGCCCGGAGGGAAGAAAGGTTCCGTACGGGCTTTTACGGCCGGAGTGAATGGCTGCTTTCTTAGAGTGTGGAGGGGATTATGTGAACGTAGTGATCTAGGCTACAGACCGGTTAGAGAAAAATGGAAGGTTCGCGAACACGTGGACGAAACGGGACAACAGGCAAGAATTGGCAAGCATAGCGAAAGATAAGGAGGTTAGTGGTTACGAGGGGAAAATTCCAGAACCAGCAAAGTTTTTTTTTATTTTAATATTTGTAATGGAAAGTTGTGGCATGCAATAAAGAAAGTAGAAAACAGTGGCCATGCAGAACATAACAGATGATAATGGAGGTAGAAGGGAAAAGCATATTTTATTTGTGAAGTGTTTCTAGGGTGCCTTGTGATTTGTTGATACCGGATGGGTGAAGAGCGTTGAACTTGTATATGAGATAAGACTCCCTATCACGTCTGTCACGTGTGGATCTAAACCCGGTTTCTAGAATATATAGTTTAATGTTGTCAAAATTGTGACCAGGAACGTTAAAGTGTTCGGCGACTGCTTTGGGGAGTTTATTGGACGTGTCGGTTCTGTGTCCGGTAAGGCGGTTGTTCATTTGTTGGCCGGTTTCACCAATGTATTGCATAGAGCAGTCGCCGCATTCAATGCAGTTTATGACATTGGAGCTTGTGCATGTGAATGCGTGGTTAACGGGGTGGGTGTAATTGCTCGCAGTGCTTTTGATGGAGTTAGCGTGTTGAACGTGCTTGCATGTTTTGCAGCGCGGGAGGTTGCAGGGTCGTGTTCCCGTGTACGGGGTGCTTGTTTTGCTGATTTTGGCATTGACCAAGGAGTCTGCCAGGTTTTTTGCGCGTCGGTATGTCACCTGTATGGGATTTGTGAATATATTGCTAAGTCGGTCACTGCTTTGGAGGAGGGGCTCGTGCTTCTGTAGAATGGCTTTGATGTTTGGAAGTGCGTTGGAATATCTTGTGATGAAGCTTATTTGGCACGCGTCAGGATTTTTTCGGTTTTCCAGAACCTCGTCTTGATCGAGTGTGAGTGCCTTACGACGGAATTCGGTTAGGAAGGAGTCTGGATAGTCCCTTTGGGCAAGTGTACTGCAGAGTTCGTCAAGCTTCTCAGCGTAATCTGTGTCGTTTGAACAAATTCTGCGTAGTCTTACACTCTGCCCATGAGGAATTCCAACCTTACAGTGACTCGGGTGGTGACTCTTGAAGCGAAGGTATTGTTGTTTGTCAGTTGGCTTTTTGTACAGGGTTGTGATGAGGTTGCCGTTGTCTAGTGATATTGTGGTGTCGGTGGTGTCGTGTATTTCACTATAGTTTCAAGCACAACCGAGGTAATGGCTGCGTTCCAGAACTCACCCGGGTCGACTCGAGAGTAGGGAGTAGCTACTCTCCGCGTTCCAAAACCTACTCGATGACGTCGCAACCCCCGTTCCAAAAGCGGGTTGCCTACTCGAGAGTAGCTACCCTCGCTCTACCCCCTATCAGACGGGAGTAGGTAAGGGTAGTGACGTCAGAGCTGTCGTCTGCATTGAAATCTACGGTCGTCTGCTTTTGCTGCTGCTTGTCTCGGTAGCATCATAGATGATGCAGGGAACTTCCAGTGCCGATTTTGCGACCTGATGTTTTCTTCAGTGCAACATGCACGGAACCATACAACGCACATCAGATCGTTGCATGTGAGGGTCGAAACCTGTGTCTATGCGTTTTAGAGCTAGCTGCGCACGAGAACAGCGCTACCCTTTCTCAGAACGTGCGGTAAATATCCCTAATTCGTGGCGTGAATGCTTTACGAACCCACGCAGGTGTCCCCATACCAAAGTCAACAGCGTCACACTGAAGCGAAGCAGTCGACACCGGTTCTTATGTCGCGGAGCCCAAATCTCAATGTCGTCTGCTGTCGCCATGTTGAGAATCGTACTCGCGCCCGTTCCTCAACCTACCCGAGGGTTACCCTACCCCCATGGTCACGTGGTACAACTCTATCACGTGACCAACTCCTACTCGAGGGTTAGTTGTGGAACGCACCCAATATGGGGCGGCGAAGTAGTGACAGGCGGTTTTAGCTAACCGTGTCCTCAACGGTACATGAGATACGTTTTTTTTTTTTAAATTGTACCTCACGATTCAAGAAATATATACGGCGAACCTGGTAGAATATCAGATACGTCACGGTTTGGCGCATGAGGTACACATACGATACGATGCCCCTTTGCCTCTGAATGGAGGAAGCATATGCACGGACGAGAGAGACCAGGCATAGTTCAAACATTGTCAGGTCTGATTCGCCCCTGCCATTTCAAGCTTCCAACCCGACGTGGAAAAGGGAACCGTGCCGTCTGCGAAGTCCAATTTCAAAGAGTTTCACGACGCGCATAAACACACTGACACGAAATGTGGCACAGAGCAACACACTATTTTATTACCAAAATAGATACCTTCAAAGTGGTATCCGGGTTGACACAATCAGCCGAAACATCCCGTGCACACTGTCGGGAAGTGTTTCACACGCACACATGTCCCAACCCGTGTAGCTAAAGGTGGGAAAATAAATGTCTAATCGACGTCTACAGCTGGACGACTGGCAGGTCTAGTAAATGTCTCTCAATAGGCTTAATGTCTAGAGGAGTTCCTCTAGTCTTCCTCTGGAATAGCTAAGGTTACGGCACCTAGACGTCTCAACGCCATCCAACGTCTACCCCTAGCCCAACTTTAGACCTTTTATATACCACAATGAGGCGGCTCCTAGCTCTGTACTAGCCCTTAATTAGCCATAATGTCTAGAATTATACTTTCATTAGCCTTTACCTAGACCACACCTAAAAGCTTCCCTGTACGTGTGTACTGTTCCAGGAATGTGTGTGTGTGTGTGTGAAAGTGACATGCAGTAGCTCACATATGGAGCACATTTTGACAAAACTTTATTTTAAGTAAAGCTATTAAAACACTGCAAAAGTGACCAGCGTATGCACTTTAGGATCGCGCGGCATTGCGACAAGCCAATAATGACACAAGCTATTATCAACGGCTCTATGACTAGATACTAATATCCATAATATCACAACACATATTTTTGAACTTATAGAAATAATATTGAAATATTAAACTCCAGTTACGTATGTTCCCTGATCATGCTGACTCTAACTCCTCAAACGCAAAATATCAAGTTGCAATACCGTAATTCACGAACAAATTCCAGTAGATACTGAGCGCCCAAAAATGATGTCGAATGTACTACCCTTTTGTAGAATGCCTGCATGCATAATGCTTTCCAAGTGACATACAGAAAGGAATGGATAAGATAGTAACACCACAGTCCAATATTTGTCAGCTGAACATTGTTATGTTCAGCTGACAAATGTGATTAATGTAAATTAACTGTATGGAAAAACGACACCAGGCAATCCTGTTGAGTCATTCATTCGCCAAATGATCCGAAAGTCATGTTCGCATGCCTTGCCTTCCAACATGACTAACTCAAAATTCGGGAGATTGCCCGTAGCGCGACCGGGGAAAGGGAGGGACACATTAGTCTTAGGCAATTGAAATAGTACTGCCACTGTATTGCAATCACTCTATGTTATAAGTAGCCACTATAGGGTGGAGCTGTGAAGCGCTGTCGTTGTTCCGTCAACCGCAATTGCGAAGACGCACCATTTGTTTTCTTTATAAGGAACTGGGGGCGTAGGACCTTTGGACCATTTCGCGTAAAATGACCCTGATGTAAACACCAGACTGCAATTTGCTACCTAAATGCGCTGTGACGTTGGCACAGCAAGATCCAAATTCATTCGTTTGCACTGCGCCTCTGGCGCTGTCCTCAAATTAGTAGCAGTATCAAAACAGCCTCAAATCATACAACTGTTATTTACATGGCTTTCGGAAGCGTGAGTATTCATCATCGAGATGGGGATCGCTTACAACAAAGCGCACGAAACAGTAACCAATTACAACACAAACTTGATTCAGTACTTACATGTCTTTGAAAGCGTACCGTTGATCATCAACACACACGTCGTAATCAATAAAGATTAAACTCATAGGGCACATATCCGCAATGTCCAACCAAGGAATAACGACGACTAAACATTTTACTTCAAGCTGTCATCTCCTCGGCGGTGGTGTTCTTCTGTCTTTTCGTAAACTTGGGGACTCGTGATTTCCCGTCCAGTTCGTCTTTTTGATCCAACGTCGAGAGAACGAGTTTCATTACTAGCTCGCGACGACTCGATCCATTGCCTGCCGCTTCGTACGGACTTAACCTGCAAGAAGGACCATTTTAAAATACATTGCTAGAACTGCATGGCGGTGGTGGTGGTGGTGATGGTGAAAGGGCTTGCCGTTGTCGGCCTCACGTATGTAGGCAACGCCACAGCTGACGCCCTGGGGGAATGTGCGTCCTGGGCCGACTTCTAACGGAACTGTGCTGACATATATCTGAAAGCGTCTGAGGAAAACTCAGGAAAAACCCTAGACAGCATAGCCGCCACCGGGATTCTGCATGGCGGCTAATAACAGTCACACCGCATTGCATTTTGCGATCTCCGTATCAGCGCCTACAATGCCTGCAAGAAGAGGTAAAGGCAGAAAAATGAACGGGAATGCCTGTCATTCACAAAAGTATATCCGATACATAGTCTGCTTACCTGTGAAATGGCTGAAATCCTGTAAACGGGGCCCCGTGGATAGCTTCAGATTCGGAACTAGCATCCAAGGCAACCGCGAACGTCGACTGCTTCGACGTTCCTCAACCGACAGATTAAACCGCCGGCGACCGACCTGAAACGCTTTCATGCACATGCGGTACAATGTTGCACAGATTGCAAAAACAATAGCTAGAAGTAAGAGCTTCAGTATGAAGTTACAACAACACCTGTACCATGAAGGAATTGCTTACAAACATTTGAAATCACGCGGACTTTTTGCAACGCGAACGAGGTGGCTCTCAGCGCGAAAACCGCATGCAGAGACTTGCAAATTCAAAAGGAGAATGGTGCAGAAGTCACGTGGCGCTGCCAAGGGGATGAAAGATGAAACTCGCGAGTTCCTTTGCGGACTAAAGTGAGGCGCTGCGAGCCTTTCGCGTCATCAAACGTCATGAAACGTCAAAATTTTTACGTCGGAGCGCGAGTTCTCTACCGAGAGCATCCCATTGGCTCCTGCCGCCGCTCCCCTGTGATGTGAGCGCTCATTGGTCGGTTTGAAATTATAGCCTTTTCGTCGCGCGGGAAAGCCCGCACAGCCGTGTCTGGGATGCCGGAGCAGCTCGCCGTAAAGTTTCGAAATATGGTGCAGCAGGGACGCACGCAAAGCATCTTTGCCGGTACCGCTTTGGATGGTTTTTAGTGCCCGTCGTTACCGACTCTGCAAAACTCGAATCCTCTTGGATACTTCTGCAAGTCAATTCAGTGATAGATAAGTGGAAGACAGGTCTGCTTCGCTTGCTTTGCGCGACAACGATTCAAGAAGTATCAATACTGTGTTTTTCCACTCGAAGGCAGGTAAGTCAGTTACTATTCCATTCTGCCACTTAGCGTAGCATAGCATAGCACCGCACCTGTGGCATATACGCAACATTTTGGCCGGTAGAATTTTTAGTTTTCACGTTTTCTGATCCCTGTTCTGGTCTTTCTTGCTCAGGTATCAACTAGGTACTGCTCAACTCATATCTGCTTCAGAAAAGCATCTGCATGGACGCAATAGAATGGATATGCCACTCTGAGTGGTTGGAACATCATCTTTTGGCTTAGCAGCTGCACAGGTTCCTTTGTGACGGGTCAGCCTTGACATGTGACACTACACAAGCAGCAAAGGGATATGGACATGTTTTCTGTCATGCTGGATTTGTGAATGTGTGTGCCTGTGCAGTGAATTTACTGATCTACTGTGAAATCTTCAACGTGAGACGTATCAGCTAACAGTGAATGCGAAGTTGCTTCGGCATATTACTCGAACTCCAGAAACAATGTTTATGTGAACCCGGCGTCGGGAACTTGGCGCCCCCATCGCCCGGCAGCAGCCGCAGTAGCCCCCTCCTGCACTCACGGTTGGGTAGCCGCAGGGGGGAGACCCCCACGTATAGCTGTGCGTGGCTTTCCCGTGTCTGGGGAAAGGAGGATCCTGGCAGTTGAGTGGACTTCGGGGCCCCTCCGGGAAAACAACACACTGCTTTTGCCACTGCTTCCCATAGACGGGTGGTCCTGGAAGGCCCGGCCAGGATTATTCAGCTAGTCGCCATCTCCATTTTCATTGCTTTTCCTTTCTACCCTCTCTTCTATCCCCCTCCTCCTTTCACCCTCTTTGGCGGCAAGGGTCAACTTTGGGCAGTGCTTTCTGTCTTTGAGAAGCTGCACTTGGGTATAGTGTAGAGGTAGTGTTAGCGTGTGGGACACGTTCCCTGAGTTGGGCTCCGTGGTGGGTCGCACGCCTTCTACATCGAATCATACTCCCACTGCATGGATCATCAAACAGCCAAAAAGAATGATCGGCCCTTTAAGAGGAGCCGCAACGAAGTACGCACACTGCAGATCGCAGCAAAACCTGAAGAGCCATGGTTCCCTAAGATCCTTCTTATACATTCTGATGATCAAGAAAAACCACTCTCCAAGATATCTCCCTTTATTGTCGCAAAGACACTTGAACAGGCTATCGGAAAGGCATACAATGCCAAGAAGCTTGGCTCGGGTGACATCCAGGTCGAGATCCAGAGCAGACAGCAGAGCTTGGCGCTAATGTCCCTTGGAAAGATTGGCGAGACTTTGTTCTCTGTCACCGCACATCGTACTTTGAATATGGTGAAGGGGGTCATCTCTGTGGGTGAGCTTCTGTCATGTACAGAGTCTGAGATTGAGGAGGGACTTAAAGAGCAAGGTGTCGTTAGTGCAAAAAGGATAGTCCTACGAAAGGACAACAAAGATATCCCCACAAAGCATATAATTCTGACACTTCAACTCCATGCTCTCCCACCGGAGATAAAGGCCGGGTATGTTAACTGTCGCATCCGTCCGTACATACCAAACCCTAAACGGTGTTTCAAGTGCCAACGTTTTGGCCACCATTCCCAGGTTTGCCGTGGGCAGCTGGTCTGCCCGAAATGTGCCAGTACCAACCACAGTCAAGAGTCGTGCGGCAACGCTTTCCATTCTGTGAACTGCCAGGGCGATCACCCTGCATATTCTCGAACTTGTCCACGTTTCAAAGATGGAAAAGAAGTTCTCAAAATAAAAACTGAACAAAATTTGACCTTCAAAGTGGCACGTGCGCAGCTAGATTTTCAAAGAAAAGGCACTTTTTCTGAGGTGGTGCGTAGGGGAGTCGCACCACCCAGAAAGTCGGTGGAGACCCAAACTGTTGGGCCTCCACTGCAGACTCCCCATCATGTCCCCACGGACACTCAGGTGTCCCCTTCAGTTTCCCTCACCAGCGAAGGTGCTGAGCAGGAAGAAGCAGCTGGCACCTCGAAGGAGGTTGGCAGCACGCTTTCTCTTTGGGATGGGTTTGCTGAAAGCCCTTCCCAGAGTATTGCACAGGACATGGAGCTCCATGGCGACGACTGCATGTCGCAGAAGTCGTCATCCAGCCTTCCAGGCATGACCTCTCAGGTGGGAGAGCAAAGAGAAAAAGCTGGTGGCAGAGGAAGGGGGAATAAACCCAGGGACAAAAGCAAACCGGCCCCACCAAGAGTGCTACCTCCCTGAATGCTCTTCTCTTACAAGATGCCTAAGCAAATCCCTACACACACTCAAATGAAACAGTGGTCTTTTATTCTCCTCCTCTTCCTCGTACTCCTCATGGCTCCTACTAGCATTATACAGTGGAATTGCCGGGGTCTTACCACAAACATTGATGACATCCATGATCTCTCAGAAAAACATAATTCCATCTGTTTCTGTTTGCAAGAGACATACCTTTACCCTGAAATTTCCAATCCTTTAAGACAATGGAACATCTTCCGGAGAGACAGGGTAGACGCAGGACGAGCAGCAGGAGGTGGTGCGGTGCTGACTCGAAAGGAACTTCCTGCGCGAAATGTCCCACTCACAACAACACTCGAGGCAGTTGCTGTACAAATCTGTTTCGATACTGTTATAGCCAGTATGCTCTTTATACCTTCCACCTTCAGTTGCCGTGGAACAAAAAGAATTTGAGAAACTCCTAGATCAACTACCCGAGCCGTTTATTTTACTGGGACACTTCAATGCGCACAATCCACTGTGGGGCAGCAGGAAGGCTGACGTTCGTGGCAGGATGTTCGAACGAGTTCTACTTGCACGACCGCTCTGTCTGTTGAACACAGGGTCACCAACGTATGTAAACAGCTCCACGCAATCATTTTCTTCAATTGACATCTCGATGTGTAGTCCGTCTGTGTTTCAGAGCATACACTGGGAAGTGGATGAAAATTCTTACGGCAGTGACCACTTCCCGATCGTACTGAACTATTGCTCTACAGAAAGTAGTTTAACTTCCATCCCACCACGGTGGAAGCTGTGTTCGGCAGACTGAAGCGTCCTCGTACAACATTCTGATCTGTCCTCTTTGGTTTTAGAGGGAATGACTGCTCAAAATGCAAGTAACGTCATTACAGATACAATAATAAGCGCAGCCTCTCTCTCTATTCCGCAAACATCTGGTCGTCTACCAAGGCGGCCGAAGCCTTGGTGGACGGATGAGTGCAAAAAGACCCGCCAGGAGCAACATCGCACGTGGGGTATTTTCCGAAGGTACCCAACTGTGGCAAACTTACTTGCTTTTAAAAAGGCTCGAGCTAAGGCACGATAAACAAGGAAACAATCTAAAAAAGAATCCTGGAGAAATTTTATCTCGTCACTGAATAGTAACACACCTTCCAAAAAGGTATGGGAAAGGCTGAGAAAAATCAGGGGAGATTATCGAGGCCTTTCTATTCCTCTCTTGCAAATTAATAATAGCCCTTGTGAGAGCTTGGAAGAACAAGCTAATGTCCTGGGGGAACACTTTCAGAATATCTCTAGCTCCTCCCCTACAGCAGGGAGTTCCTTAAGGTCAAAATGCGTGCTGAGAAACGCAGCATTTTAAAGGGTGGTAGTGACAACAGTGCACATGACATGCCCTTTAACATGTCTGAACTCTTCGGTTGTTACGATGCATTGCCAGCTTCCTTCAAGGAAGGACCTTCAGAGTGCAGCTTGGTACAGCTTTATCACACCTTTTTATCCAGGAGAATGGTGTACCACAGGGGGCGATCCTTAGTGTTACCTTGTTTATCGTCAAGATGAACTCTGTTGCCAATGCAATCCCACCTTCCGTAGCCTACTCCTTATATGTCGACGACATTCATATCTCGTATTGCTCCAGAAGCATGGCCATGTGCGAGAGACAACTCCAGTTAACTATAAACAAAGTCTCCGAATGGTCTACAAAGAATGGTTTCACCTTCTCACCCAATAAGACAGTTTGTGTGCCATTCTCAAGGGCTAGAGGAATTGTCCCAGAACCTGACCTCATTGGCCACACATATTGTGGTATTGTGGCCACACATTGGCCACACATACCTCACGCACGGATTCTTGGTTCGTGGGGAGGACCCACCCTGTTGTACAGTTTGTGGTGTGCAGCTCACTGTGCTGCACATGCTGATCACCTGCCCATTGCATGAGCAGCACCGCCGTAGATATTTTAAAGAATTTTATTATCAGTATTTACCTTTTCACCCAGCCCTTTTGCTCGGTGATCAGGCTGTTGTTCCTTTTAGTAATGTATGCAATTTTTTAAGACATTGGTTGTCTCAGTGACATATAAGATATCCCCACTTTAGCCCTTTAGCTTAGACCATAACATATCTCACGTCTGTTTTGGCGCTCTCTAGTCCTCGTTGCTTTTGCGCCAAAAAACCCAAACATCATCATCATTATCATCATGTTCATGTGAAGTTTGTGTTTGGCGCAGATACAGACTGCATATGTGTGATTTGGAAATACCAATCCCCAAAAATAAAGCACCTTGTGCAACAGAAAGAGCCAACGCTTCCGCGTTTTATTTATTTCGCTGGATGCGAACGAAAATCCTGAACCGTCAAAGCGGGGGAGAGAATAGAGGGGAAAGGGAAACAGAACGCTCGGCATCGTCGCTTTACGTCACCCGTCACCCAGGGAGACAAAATAAAACAAAGCAAAAAACTACTCTACCGAGGCCCAACGATTGGCCCGACGTCAGAGCTCACCTGAGTTTTTCCCAACAATAGAAATATGCTACACGTTCATTCCCCTGGCGCTGCGCTAGTCGAAAGAGAGGATGAGAGGGTAAACCAGAGAGGAGAGGTGGGAGGCGGGAGTGCCACAAAGTCAGAGAGGAGTTCGGCTTTTTTCTTCTGTTCTGTCGAAGCTCGGAAGCTCGCTCGGACCCTCGGACTGTAGGAGGAAAGTTTGCTGGTTATGAGCGGTTCATTTTAAAGGCATCCTTGACGATTGTAATTTCATCTGCAGTGCAGCTACACTATTATTTCATTGACCACCTTCAGACGCTACTAGTACATCGAAAGCCGTGGACGTGCTCGTGTAACACGCAGCAAATGTGTTTGTGTGTGCTTTGTCTTCTTTCAGCTACCTCCTCCTCCTTCAAATAACTGGATGGTTTCAGGAGCTGTGTGGTCTCCCTGGTTGGCACCTGCAGCTCCATTTCTGGTAAACTTCTGCGTAATTGCGAAGACGAGATTTGAACGTGCGACGCTCTGACATGAGCGTTACGATGATTTCCTTCAGCCTCTCATTTGTACTTTCTGCTC
This sequence comes from Ornithodoros turicata, assembly GCF_037126465.1. Taxonomy (NCBI): domain Eukaryota; kingdom Metazoa; phylum Arthropoda; class Arachnida; order Ixodida; family Argasidae; genus Ornithodoros; species Ornithodoros turicata. Next base: position 129,160,328 of record NC_088201.1, read on the forward strand.
ACCGTTTATGTTTAAAAAACTGGAGAGCACAAGAACGGCTCACAAGCTAATGATGTTGCGTATTGCTCCAAAATCGTCTCCTCTTTCGTCTTCACTTCTTCTGCAGATACTTCGCTTTGTGTGAAAACATGTTTTTTTTGCGTATGCTTATGCACTGCTACCTGAACCACTTGTTTTCTTCAAAAAAGGTAATGTTTCTTCTACAATTATTACGCGTCGCATTTCCGAGCTCCATGATGGAACTGGCTCTCCTGAGATCCCATGCGAGGGAGGGGGTGAGGAAGAGGGGGAGAGGGTTGCAAAAAATCGAGCTCATACACGGCTCTGGTCGAGTTAACACGGTCTGCTAACTCCATCACCCGTGGAGGGGGGGGGAATTCATTGACATAAAAAAAAAATAGAAAAAGTAGCCAGGAGACAGAAGTAGCCAAACAGAGTAGAACAATTTAAACGTTAATCCCAAATACGAAATAGTACCCGCATACGAAAGTATCTGAAAGTTCTTCTAGGACTATGGAACAATTCACCATCCTAACGCTTTGCGGCAGACGCCCTGCAACGATTTCTGAGAGACACAGGCTGGGCTCGACGTTGACTGTCACTCTTTGACCCCAACTGCTCTAGTGTCCCAGTGACCACGTATTTCAGTGTGCACTTCCTGCAACCAGGGACGGCGAGCGAAATTACAGGCCCTGGGGATGGGTCATGCCCGCGACCCCTCCTCACGATACCGTCGTGACAGCACAGTTCACTACTTATTCTTTGTATGATTACGACAGGCCTTGGCTCTGCGCCCCCTCCGCTCTCCCCCCCCGTCTCACCGCCCTTGCTTGCAGCCTCAGCAAACGAATGCGGATCAGCAGGTCCTCGTAGCTCTCCCCAACCTGGCAACCTTTCCGCGTATTTTACCTCTACATATCCCCCCTGAACACGAAAAAAAAAATGGGCATGACATTGGGAGTCTTTAAGTGTGGTCAACAATTCATACGAGCTGCTACACGACGCGAGAGGGATATTTTTAGCCTGGAACGCGTCGGTGGTGTCTCGTGAGCCATTTTTAGTACGTCTAAATAACATCCAAAACTCTGGAGGTCTAGTAGACTTCCAAACTGGGATGTCTACTAAATGCATAACCCCGTGGAGGTCTAGTAGACTTCCAAATTGAGATGTCTACTAAATGTATAACCCCGTAGAGGTCTAGTAGCTCTAAAGTCTCAACTTATCCCTGGGTTAGACGTCTATTATCCTACCATGTGCTACATGGGATCGCACAATTACAGATGATGCGCAACGGACAGACCGCATTTCGTATCCTGATCATGCTACGATGAATCTCGGTACATTTCAAGATCCAATTGAACTGCGGCATACAGAAATCCAAGTCTGAAATGAGGTGTTCAATCACAGATTAGCCATGTTCGAACTGTAAGTTGGTTCACCAGCTTACCTTTCCACAAATCGAAGCCTACAAAATCGAGACTGATATTAGCAGAAGCAACATCGGCCACGAACGTATTTTTGTACATGCTTACACGGATGCTTACGTGGATGGGACGCAAGCGAAGGCTGCAGCCGGTGCTCAACGGCAAATACGGGAGAACAAGACGTGGATAAATCTACCAGCAGTGCAATCACACACTTAGTGAAAGCTGAGAAACAACCAAAAACAAAACTATCAGATTACCTGTTACGACACCCTCTTTGTTCTCCATCCGAGCGAGCACCGTTGGAACGCCTGTCAGAACTTGCAATCTTTCAATGAATTACGCAACTTTGTGGTGATATCAGCGGCGAGGCGAGGCGACGTATGCGCGGAGTGGGTCTGTGCGGCACGGGATGCTTGAAGGCAGGGATATTCGCAGAATTTTCGTCTCGGGCGTAGTGGTGGGTGTGTTGGTGTTCTGTAGAGGAGGGTGGCACCCATATTTGCAGCTTTCCATGCCTTTCTGGCAGACAATTTACGGAGATATTTCGAGATTTCTGTGCGTGTCCTCAGAGCCGTAGCGGCCGGGGTGCGACTGGGGCTGCGGCCCCGGGGCGCACTTGGCAGAAAGGGCACCGAACAGCAGGCCCTGGCAGGTTGATTAGACAGTATGAAGCGGGAATCAAGATAATTCGAATTTACGATATCTGCAGTGCAAGTAAGCTAGTTATTATTATTTGTTTGTTTGTTTGTTTAGAGTGTTTCTGATGAAAACGGGCGAGGGGTGGGTGCTTCAGATTCGCCCTGCCCTGGGCGCAAACTCGCCTCTCGACGGCTCTACGTGTCTTAGTGGGGTTCAGGGACCCCCCTGGACTGGGAAAATCTTGAGTACTCGACGGCATGTTTCAAGGTATCAGGTAGAAGCAGTGATTTATCCAGAATCCCATGCACGGAAGGGTGTTGGAAAAAATTGGGGGAGGGGTCATTATTATAGTTACGTCATTACAGCTTAACATATCATACTGACATGTGTCTAAAGCTTAGATCGCAAAGGCACCCCTTTTAGGGAGTACACAGGTGAAAAAGTTAGGGGGTGTTAGGGAGATGTATGTGTGTACCTCACAGATCCGCAGCTTCCTCGTTCCAGAACGGTTATGTACCCGCTGTCTAGCGGTGTTCGCTTCTGTGTAACGCTTCTGTACCTCATCCCACGGATCCCTACTTCTTTGGAGAGCTATACAAGAGGTACACAACGGGCATCAGACTTGATGTGAGGAATTCAAACGTCCAGCCCAATTTAATTCTCAGCTTGAACAAAAGTAATTCAACTCTTGCAGGACATTTTGGGACAGCGTTCCCCTGTTGGTACATTGAAAAGCGAAGTCTGTCCCTGTGGTTGACATAACTGTGACTAGAATAACTACAGTCAATAAATAAAAGTGCAAAGAAATGTCTCTTTCTGTAGATGACTGAGGCCAACGAGAACCATCTATAGAAGGATACAATAAAACGGTAAAACAGTGTAAATATATCTCTCTGTGGAGCTCTTAGTCTTACTCAGAAGAGGATAGCTCGTGACGCACCTGTGCAGCACAGGCGTGGATTGTTCTGCTCTTCGTTAGCCCTAAGGTAACCTAGCTATCTTAAACCCGAAATAACCCCTCACCTTCAGGCCGATGGCCAAGAATAGTGATGGTGGTCGTTCCGGTCTCCCCGGAACGCACGACGCGGTTCCCCGAGGCCGTAGTCGCTCCCCGGTACGGAGAAACCGGTCGAACTCCGCCCCTTGCGAACGGACACTTCTGTCGCTTCAACAGCCTTCCCTGGCCGAGGACGGAACATCAGGCACAGAAGTGTATGACGTAAGTCAGACCAGTGATCCAATGAATTGTGATGAATCACTGGACCAAGATATGGGGGACCCTTTCACGCTGGAGACTTACAAGAAAAATAGGCCTCAAGGCATCCCTGTATTGTTCAAGCCACTTGACCCTGGAAAGTCGTTTTGGAAAGTCAATCCCAACGTGGTAGCGAAGACTATTCGCTCTGCGGCCCAGGAATCAATTCTCCGTCATCGTGTCAACGCTGATGGCTCAATGTGCATCTTCGTCCAGACGGAAGGGGCAGTGTCTAATCTGATGGCCCTTAGTGAAGTGGCTGGGGTGGCAGTTACGGTCACCATCCCCTCCTCATACGTTAATAACATGGGGAAAATCTATGACGTCCCACTGGAGTATACCGACGAGGAACTCACCTCGTATTTGGGAGAGGATGGCATCATAGCCGCTCGGCGTCAAGTGCGGCATGTCTCTCATGAAGATGGGTCGGACCAGTACATCCCTCTTCGAAATGTCATATTGACCTTCAAGTCCAACAGAAGGATACCTGAGGAAGTTAAGTTTGGCTTCTCAACGCATAAGGTGCATGAATATGTGGAAGGTCCAGTGCAATGCTATCACTGCCAGAGGTTCGGTCATCTTGCTCGAAGCTGTCGATGGCCACTACGGTGCAAGTTCTGCTCTCATCCGCACACGCTCAAGGAATGTACAGCGCGGCGCCAACCGAAATGTGCAAACTGCGAGGGACCGCATGCTGCATCGCATTCTTTATGTCCCCGGAAGAGGGCAGCTACAAGGCGCTTTCAGGCTCGTGTTTTGACCAACACCCCTTCCCCTTCCCCTGGGATCAGGAAGGCACGACGTAGTGCACAAACGGACGGAGGTTCAACTTTAGGTCTCCAGGCGGCCAAAAGTGATGGTCGACCACAAACTACTGCGAGATCCCAAAGGGCACCTCAGCAGGTCTCAAAACCAACAGTCAAAACCCCCAAACCACAAGCATTTAAGCCTCAACCGAGTAGGCATGTGCGGCTCCTAGATAGCCAGCATGACATCCCTAATGCTACCACTCCTCTCCGTGCAACTTTCGCGGCCGCAGTGCGAGGTCCAAGGAAGACCGACGAGACTCTGCCAGCAGCGCCTCGACGGCTGAAATGGCACTCCCCCCAGTCTTCGAATGACTCCTGTGTCATCATCCCCTTAGTTCTTGCTGCTATGAAGGCCATTGTTGCTTGTTGCCCTGAGGCTGCGCGGTTGCCCGAAGTCAAGGCTCTTCTAGAGATTGACAGCCTTTTCCTCGGTCATGGAGCCAATCTATAGGAATGCTGTCTTAATGCAGTGGAACGCGCGCAGTCTGCGCCAACAAGCTGCCAGATCTTAAAGAATTTCTACTTCGGCATCGAATTCCCATGTTGGCTATTAGTGAAGCTTATGTTGAGAAGGACTTCAGACTCAGCGGTTATAGGTTGGTCACGCAAGAAGATACAGATTTCTCAAGGACGGTTCTGCTTGTTCGACGCGATTTCAATGCAGCTGCCCTTCCAACGCCGAAAGTGGCTGGTCTAGACTGTATCCGGTGTAGAATTCGCTTGGGTAAAACTGTCGTCACTGTGGTGAACTTATACGTGCCGCCGTCAGCTAAGGTGTCCAAGACCGATCTGAAGGCTGTGCTTGACAATTTAGAGTCTCCTTATCTAGTGGTCGGTGATATTAACGCTCACCACTCTGCATGGGGGAGCACCAAAACTGATCGTCGAGGGAAAATAAGGATGGAGCTGATCGAGAGCATGGATCTCTGCATCCTGAATGATGGATCACACACGTTTTTGCGGAGGTGCTTCACTACAGACGTTCTGGACGTCTCCTTCTGCTCAAGAGATATCTATAGGAAGCTCCATTGGTACACGGACCTTGATGGCAGGGGAAGCGACCACGTGCCCATATACATCACGTATGATGGATATTCAACGAGAGCAGGATGTAGAACGGCGAAATTAACAGACTGGCGTTCGTTTCGTACAGCATGTGGAGATAGGGCCCACCCTTTGCTTTCTGTGGATCAGCTAGAGAATGTCATTGCCGCTGCCCTTGCCTCGTCCTCTAAAACAGCCAACGTGTGTTCTGGTCACTTAGGGTCTAACCCTCGTGTGGAGCAACTACGTGCTGTCCGAAGGCGCGCTGAACGTAAAGCTCGACGGACAGGAGATCTTTCTGATATACAGGAAGCAAGACGCGCGAGTAGGCTTGTCCAGAAAGAACTACGAAACCTTGACCGTCAACGGTGGCGGCACTTCTGTTGCTCCTTATCACCTTTTGAGAGCCCTGCTCGGATATGGAGAGTCGCAAGAAGTTTAAAGGAGAACCCTCCAGTTCGGAACCCACTTGGAGCTCTTGCGCTCCTAACATCTACGTCTGAGAAAGAGGTGGCCAGGGAATTCTGCCGTGTCATTACGAAGGGAGCCAATGTAACCAGCACCGAGGAGTACCTAACCCATACAGCCCATGTGACATCTATTCTCGAGCATGCCAACACAGCAGCTGTCCCTGCCTTGGATATGGACTTCTCCGTGGCAGAAGTTTCGTCAGCCATTTCAGCTGCATGCAAGAAGTCTTCTCCAGGCCCGGACGCCATTACATACACAGTGATTCGAAACCTTGACCCTACTTCCCTTCAGGCCCTGCTGAACATCTGCAATCACTCGTGGAGGCATGGACAGGTTCCTAGGCAGTGGAAAGTCGGCCAAGTGGTACCGTTGCTAAAACCAGGAAAACACCCATCCCAATTGGCATCATTTCGCCCGGTAACTCTGACCAGCTGCTTGGGGAAAGTTATGGAAAGAATGGTCTTGCGTAGAATTGAGTGGTGGCTCGAAAGCCGTGCCTTCTTCCCTCAAGAGCAAGCTGGGTTTCGACGGCACCGCAGTTCGATAGACTCTGTCCTCGACTTGGTCACGTCGGTGGAAGAGGACGACTAGGCAGGAAGGTCTCGGCGGCGGTATTTCTTGATGTTAAGAGAGCATACGACACCGTTAGCCATCCATCAATCTTACATGCTCTATACAGCGCTGCGCTCTCACGTACAACGTTGCTTTGGATAGCCGATTTCCTCAGTCAACGAGGTATTTTCGTCCGGACAAGACAAGGCGACACAGAGCAATTCCACATCTCTCAGGGGGTACCACAAGGAAGCGTCCTAAGTCCGCTCCTCTTTAATGCCGTTATGGCGGGAATTGGAACCTGCATTCAGCGGAAAGCCAACTTGTCCCTGTATGCCGATGACATCTGTGTTTGGACTACAGGCACTTCCCGTCCAGAACTCCGTCAGCGTCTTCAGCGCACGTTAGATGCCATTCGCCTCTACTTACTCCAGGCAGGAATGGAGATATCCGTAGAGAAAAGCGCAGTTCTAGCCTTCACGCGCAAAGACATGCATAGATATCGCCTGTATATTGGTGGAAGCCCACTGGAGCAGGTGACACATCACAAGTTCCTAGGCGTGACTCTATCATGGAATTTGTCGTGGAAGCGCCACATAGACGTCATTGAACAGAAAGTCCAACGCTGGGTCAACGTGATTCGTCACTTCGCAGGTATGAGATGGGGGCGAGACGAGAAGGATCTCCTCATGCTGCACAATGCCCTGGTTCGTGGCTCAGTGATGTACAGCCTTCCCGCCCTACACGGACTTCCTCAGACACTGATTCAAAGGATTCGAGCCATGCTAGCGCGCAGCCTTCGGGTATGTCTTGGTGTCCCACGAGGCGCTGAAACCCGTCTAGTAGTGGCTGAGGCCAGGGACATCCCCATTGAGGTTCTCCGTACTCGGGAAACTGCGCGCCACTATCTCCGTCTACGTGCCCATCATAACCGTCACACTCTGATTCGCAAGCTTCACGCTAGACGGAACGCGACGGTTCATGCTGCTGTGACATCATTCAGACCTCATATCCCCAAATTCATAGTCGACCAGACGGCACCCAAGGTGCCTCCATGGACGTTGCCATCGCCGTCTGTCACTGTCTCCATCCCCGGCCTCAAGAACAACAAAAAGAACTATCCTGATTTTATTCTTAGGCAACTTACCCTTGACTTCGTCGAGGCTCAATACCGCAACAGTACCGCTGTATACACGGATGGATCGTCGACCAGGGACACTTCATCTTCAGCCTTTGCCATTCCATCACAGTCTGTTACACGTAGGTGTCGTCTATCTCACCGTACCTCATCGACATCCGCTGAACTTTATGCTATCTTGTTATTTTTGACATATGCGGAAGACTGTGAACCGCGGCACTGGGTAATTTACACAGACCCCAAAGCAGCTCTCCTGTGCATTAAAAACATGGGCATCCGCGGTTCCCTTGCCTCAGTGGTGATAGACATCCTGTGCGCCCTGAAGTCCCTACAAGATCGCTCCCACTACGTTGCCTTTCAGTGGGTTCCAGGGCATTGCGGAATAACTGGGAACCACGAGGCCGACGCTGCCGCTGCCGCTGCACACCAACAACGACCTTCTATGCCCATTATACTCTCGAGAGGAGACAGAAGATCCCTCCTCAGGCATTTGTCCGATTCCTGGTCTACCCTACAGTGGCAACACGACATTCCAACTATGTCCTCTTTGGGGAATGTAGACCCAACGCTGTCATACCGACTGCCTGCAAAGCTTCCTCGTCCTCTGAAGTCACTCATCCACAGGCTACGTCTGAATGTGGCCTTCACTCCGTCCTATCGATACCAGCTAGGCTGTGAGGCTAGCCCTATGTGCAACGAGTGTGGCGTACTTGCCAACGTTGAGCACATACTACTCCGCTGCCGGACCTATGTCAACGAGAGGCGTACACTGCAGTCGCAGCTTGCCACACTTGGCTGCCGCCCCTTCAACTTGTCGACCATCCTCGGCCCTTGGGACACCGCGGCCGACTCCAGGGCGGCCTTACGTCACGTGGTTGACTTCTTTGAGGCGACAGGCCTAAAGGACTCACTATGACCCCAGCAGCGCCCTCGGACACTCCCACCACCACGATCACGTCCAGCATCGTCATCGCCACTTCGATCATTCCCGTCATCTCTCATCGTCATCACTGATCATTGTCACCACTCATAATAGACCCCTAGCTATGGGGTAGCGTTATACTCCTAGAGTGGAAAACCTCCCCACTTCATCATCACAATATATATGTTGTTGTTAGTCTTACTCAAAAGTGTACAAGAAAGGCGTCATGTATCTTATAAACCCACGCCAGGCACTGATTTAATTATCTCGATTCTTCAGCTGTGTCTTTACGTCCAGTTTTCAACTTTTCATGACATTGAATGGAAATCTGTATGTTTTGGACATGAGGTACTGCATGAAACAGTGAGCAATAAACAAACTTCTTGCAGCCCCTTTCTTCAGCAACGTCAACATCAACATTTCTTGCAGCCGTGCATATATGCGTGCCTTAATTCCCATCCTGTGTTTTCTTTACGGAAGAAAACAAAGGGCAGCCTACCATGTAAACTTGACATTGTGTCTACTGGAAACACCATTTTTACACCACATGGTCCTAAATATGCTGGAAACGGGGAGTTATTTTGCTCTAACACTTATTTTACACTCCAGATGTAAGGAGGTTTGAAGAGGTGGTTTGGTTCTCTCCTAGATGAGGAGGTTTGAAACGATTACACCCTGATTACAGCCAAATTACACACAAAAAAGACGTTTTGAAATTAACAGTGTGCACGTTTCCCTTGGACCATTGCGTCCATGGGAGCTTCCTGCGGTTGATATTACCGTTGAACGGACATGTACAAGATACTCAACAATGTATTTAAGATAAGATAATAAATACTAACGTTAGAATGTAATTAAGATAGAGTATAAATACATGAAAATTAAAGTAATTAAGATAGAGTACAAATACTACAAAAGTATTTGAAATACAATTAAGATACTATTGATCCTTGAGCGCAAAAAGTCACCGGTCATTGATCAATGCAGCAAGTCGCCGCTATGTGGCATGAATCACCTAAACCCCGCGCACTGCACTAGCAGTAGTGCCCCTGTCTGATAGGAGTCATCTCAACACAAGTCCCAAAAAGATGACAAAGAGATACCACATAACTCCACTAAGTATATGTGACCCAGAACAAAGCAAACTTCTAGCAAGTCCCTGCTCGGCGAGGTCAGAATTCATCGTCACCGCGTCAAGGCACACATAATAGAACCCTCACTGGCCAAGGATTAGTACACACAGGGCAATATCTCTAAATGTGGACTTCCAAGAAGGGCCAATGTCCGGGTCAAGTTCGAGGGACTCAGGAAATTTGCACTGAACAAGCAAGATAATGGAAAAACCAGACACAGAAAGTTTGAGAGGGAGATCCAAAATATGTAATTAGAGTATTGAGTAGAAAATACCATAAAATGTATTTTAAATACACTCTAAGAAAAAAAGGTTGAAAACGGGTAGAAGCCCAACAGTTCTCCCCGACCTATTTTCCCTCTACCGACTCCAGGTAGAAGTTGTGCTGTTTCTGCCCTTTTGCTCAACTCTCTCCCCCTAACGGTAGAACCACTGTGGCAATCTTGTCACTATCAGGGTTCAAGTGACTCTTTTTTTCTTTTTGTGTGTTTCGTAGCAGGGTCACTAATGGAAGTGTAAATGGAGTCACTCAAGCGACGAGAATAGTTGAGGGTTACTAATCCTGCGCACAAAGGCGTTTGGTCCAGCTTCGAGGTCACTGTTCAAGAGATTAGCCAGAGCGACCAAACACAGAGTGTCTGCGCTTGCGCGGAATCGCTGATTGTGTAAAAGGGGTCAGTATAGAGACGAACGCTGAAAGTGACAGACTGTCTGTTTGCACGTGGACATTGCTGCACCGAAGGCCATGCGTGCGGCCTAATGGCTATGCTGAGTCGGGTATTCGCATCTGCATGGTGGAAGGTGTTATCGGTTCAGCTGCAATGGTATGAACATAAGCAAGGTGGAGTTAGGACAGAATCAGGTGAGTAATTTTGATATTCAAGATTTTTCTTCACGAGCGTCTTATATGCAGTGATCAGATGTGTTTTGCGCATTGCGTGTTCGGGTTGACCGGCATGTCGTCTGACACTTTTTCAGCATCCTATGAAACTGCAATATGAGCAAATGCGTTTGTGTAATACACGCAGGTCACCATGACAACTTTAGCACGGCACCTTATCAGCGCCCGCCGGATGTGATTACAGGATCCACTTCGAAAATGAAGAAACGGAGCTATAACATACGGTGAGCCACTGTTTGATGGGAGAATGCACTCACCGCTCGAGTCATGGGATTTTTAGATGTGCGCTGTGTTATTTATTTATTTTTTCTTGGCTTTTGTCCACTGCCGGGTTAGCCTTCTTTTTGCATGCTTATTTCTGAGGGAATCACACATGTAAACATATTTCTGAGAAGTGAAACATGTACCGTCGTTATTATTTATCGTTTGTCTTAAATGCTCTATTAATGCCATTTACATTTCAGTTGAAATCATCCGTCCTGCCACGTGGTCCTCCGGGCAGATATTACACACCGAGTGAAGATTCGTGTGTATTTAGAGCGACACAGTAGTGTGAAACGTCAAGCCCTCAGAAGTTATCCCGATGCCCTTATTATGGTGCATGCATGTGGAATTTATGTGCAAGACAGTCCATGCAAGTGCTGTGCAGTCTGATGGATGCAACAATAGAGTCGTCTGTGTTGTGTCGTGTTTTCTTTCGTGTCTCCGTGCTTAGGCTTCTTCAAAATGGATGTACCTTTCGCATTGGTAAGCGCAAGTGTACGATTCCAATTGTGACGTGCTAATAAAATGCTGTGATCAGTAACAGTTGTGTACGTATATATTCTATCTATACGTCAAGTTCTTCTCAAAAGGGCAGACGTCCTTCATGAAAGGCGGAGTAAATATTTCCCTACAAGGTCTAAATGCCCCGTCATTACGGGTAGAGATATGCCACCGGTAGGCACAGCACGAATAATAGCAGAGATTCTTACCATTTCGGGTAAAAAATTATCTTCCAATAAGGGAGAACAGTTCTACTCACGGTAGAACTGTCTTCCGGGAATGGTTGAATATTTAGCGTCAAGGTGGGCAGATTTTTCTCATCCTTGGGGTAGAGGTGTCTTCCATATGGAGAGAAAAGATAGACCCCCCAGAGGAATAACAGTTAACCATGTAGGGGCAGAATCTTGCCACTAACAGGGTAGAATTCTCTTCACACTCAGGGGTAGAACTGTTCCACCAGTGTGGTAGAAATGAAGGGGTAGAAGTGTTTCTACCCCTCACTTTCTACCCCAAAAGGGTTGAGAATCTGTGACAACACACTTCTACCCCAAAAGGTAGAAAATTACACCTTTTTTTCTTAGAGTGTAGAGTACAAATACACAAAACAAAAAGTACTGAGTAGAGTACCAAAATACCGCAAATTGTATTTAAAATACAGTATTTTAAATACGATACTCTAAATACGTACAAGTCTGCCGTTTATATGAAATCGTTTGACCATCACGACCACGAAAATAAATTCCTGGACGCCCTAAAAGCAGAAGGCCTCCTCGCCGATTACTCGTATGTCATATACAGTATACTGGAGGAGCGCCGCTTCCACACTCCCCAAGCACTTCTCAGCTCATTTTCATTCTTCGTCTGCTGCTGCGACATCAGCAACGCCATCGCCCTCCATTCACTGAATGGATGGTGGAAGACTTCAACCATAGGGATGGCTTCTCCCTATAGGGAGCCAAGGCTATGGTGACAAGAACTATAGATACTGTCATCATAGCCTTAGTTTACGGCAACGTGGCTGTTGCAATGGACACGCTTGCCAAAACCTTTTTAGAGTTCATTCATACCAAGCTGAGAGGCCGTTGGTCCCACAGACACTATTCACAAAGACATGCTGCCGAAGCGGGTTTCCAAGTACGAATCGCTGAACCTTCGCCAGACGCCAGAAGCTGTCTTGCGAGGTGTCGTGTGTCGTCTGAAGAGAAATTGCGGGGAACCTCCTACCTCGATGGGACAACTTGGCTTTGATATTAACAAATGTTAGAAATACACAACGTGCTGCAGGTTTACTGTGTGTGTACTGTTAGTCCGGGAGCACCTATTCCGAAATTCGTCGATAATGCGTTTTCTTGGAGTTTCCGCAATCGTAAGTAAGAAACATGCTATTTGTGGCACTGCTTTCGTATTTCCTTAGCTTTCAGCGACACATCAAGTGATTGACACTAGTTCCATTGTGTCTTGCAGACAGAAGTTTCGTATTGAGAGACCGGACAAAACAGAATTCCTGGAATATGCAGCCAACATAACTGAGAAAATATCTACAAGGCTACCAGCAGAAAGAAAACTTACTTTCTCGGGAACTTCCCGTAATGACCGTACGAAAACGTTTACCCACGTGTCTAACACAAGAATCTTACCAGGCTTGCACGTGCTCCAACTTGACATTTACGCGTCCGGCAAATTGATGGTAAGCATGTTTTACCTGTCAGCGTCAACGAGTGGGTAGCCATGGGTGCCGCCAGCAATTTTTCCAAGGGGAGGGAGCAGGGCAGAATGTTTTAGGGTGCTGCCTTACACGGTACAGGATCTGCACCTATCTCAATGCGTCGAATGCGCCCACAACTACATTGTCTTGGCTAAGAAAGCGTACGCCCCTGGAACGTAGAGAAAGAGAAGGAATCATAAGTTGTGATTGTGCCGCAAGGGCAAAGAAGGGGGGACAACTGCCCCCATTTTCCCCCGTGACGGCGCCACTGTAGGTGGCTGCTCATTGGGACGCTGCGCAGAGGTGTGGGGTGGGGTATCTGTTTGCAAATCATGATTACAATTTTGCGTGATCCTTCGTAGTCTTTTATCACATTATATCCACACGTTAAAAGGTACTACTAGATATGTATGGAGTAGAAATCTATGGCGTTTCACGCTGGTCAGTTACTTAAAACAACTCTCCATTAATAAGTACAGTAAGCAGATCACCGAACACCAATTATCATCATACACCAAACAGCCAGGCTGGCATTATCCAAATATGTAAATCCTTTATTACATTTCCATTATCCCTTCTCTCTTGTCGCTGGTTTTACGCTTTTAATGTCTACCAACACGCTCAGCATCAGTCTCTTCTACGTAATTCATTTAGTTGTATGCACCGTCTGAGAGTCGAACCGAAACAATTTTTTGGTTTGAGTCGAGTTCGACCACTGAAGAGTTAGGTTTAGTTCCGGTTCGGCTCCGAAACCGAACCGTAGCTGTTCAAACTGGTTCATTCTAAACGGTTCGGTACATTAACCGGTTTAATAATATGAACTTGCCTCCATCTGGACGTAGCTGTAGGCGAAATTAGCCGCGGTACGTGTACTGCACTGCAACATTCTCGTTTTTCTATTAAATTTTCTATGGTGGACTGGAATACGAGATTGCAGTACCCATGGCAGATTTCGCGGATGGTTTAGTACGAAGGACGAGGAACGCGCAAAATTAAGCCAGACGTATTCCTTCCACCACTCTCAGTCAACTGCCAATTAGAATGTCATCTGGGCAGTTGAGAAGAGGGGAGGAACCATTCTTCTACATTTTTAACATATTTTAAGTGTAAGTGAAAAGCGTATCCCCTGCTTTCGTAGCAAATCGCAAGCTTAAAGGGTCTCTGACCAGAACCTGGTAAATATATTTGTTTGCATGGATAACGAACCTACATGGTGCCTCCAAGTTACATTCGAAACCTTTCGTCTCTGCGAAGCCGCGAACTATTCTAAGGAAGGGGTCGAAAAGCGGTTTCGCTTTCAACCCTCAACTCGTCCGATCAGCGCAAAAGTCTAGCTATTATGCATTGGTTACTCTAAGTGTATGACGTAAACGCCCGCGACGTTTATTGGTGGAAAGTACACACCGGAAGTTCGGGTGGTTTCCGCAACTTCCGTATTGCTGGGTGCTTTTTCAATATGGACGTCGAAGGAGGAAACACAGCGGAGTCAACAAGTCAGCTTTTCACTACCTTTCAGCAGCTGAGAGGGACGTTAGCATTCATCATGATGAAGTACACGAACAGTTTGTGTAAATTTCGTGTTTGACGGCGCCGTCTAAAGGGGTTGGAGTGGTTCATGCATACTAATGCCGAAAGAAGTCGAGTGCTTATGCTGCAAGGAGCTGCTCTTAAAGTAGCATATTTAGAACTTCGAGGGTAGCGCGAACCTTGCGCTCATATTCACAAGTAAGGAGCATGTCTCATGCACAATTATGCTGTTTAGTTTCAATACAAAATAGTTATTCTGGACTTTTCGTCACTGTTCGTCACTTATTCAGAAAGAGTGCAGCTGAATTATTAGTCGGCGTCCTGCTAGCTTTGGCTTTGTTCAAAGCTAGCGTGTCTCATACAGAAAATAGATACACACATACCAACAGTCCGTGAGATAGATGGGTGGCTTGAGCCAGCGTGGCTTGAGATGGGTGTTGCACAAACTTGGAAAAAACATGAGTATCGTTATAGCAGTCTGCGCGGTGAACAGGATACGCAAAGCTTTTCCCTTAGTAACTATTACATGCTCTAAAGTCTTCATGCTACAGTGTTCATTGCCGTAAGAAACAGTTTTTCTTCATATCTTATACCAGTCTTGTCTGTTCTTGAGATTGTCTGGGTGTGTGTACAGTGCGGGCCCACAAATGTACTGTTGGGAGTCTGTTACTGCCCTCCGAATTATGTCACAGATTTTGTAAGTGAACTGTCTCTTGTTATATCTGATATTGCTATGCGCTTAACACGCTAAACACAAACTCGTGCTTCTTGGAGATTTTAACATTACTGGTATCGACTGGAATATACCGTGTGTCATGCCCGGTTGTTCCACCCTTGCTAGAGATTTTTTTTTTCAATTTATGTTTGGATTTTCATCTTCACTAAATCATATCATCTTCAACCAAGTTCACAGACAGCACTGCAAATATTTTAGATTTGGTGTTGTCCCCAGTAGCAGATATTGTTAGTTCCGTTACATGCATGACCGGCATCAGCGACCACAATGTCATTCACTTTAATATACGTTCTGAAACACCGAAGTGTCGTACCACCAAGAAGGTAATTCGATTATACGACCGTGCCAACTTCACTGCCATAAACGATGCTCTTTCTTCATCTCTTCAGCCATTTCTTCTAAGCCAGCCATTTCACTCTGTCGAAGAGAATTGGCTCTTCTATAAGTCACTGTTGTCCAGCCTCGTTCAGAGGTCCGCGGCGTCAATGTCGATTATAACTTCTTCCCGCGCCCCATAGTACAACAAGTCCATCAAAACATTACTGAATAAGAAAAAAGACTTGTTCAGAAGAGCGAAAACTAGGAATTCCACCGTGTTGTGGGAAAGGTATATTTCATGTGCCGAGTCCTACAAACACGCTGTCAGAGATGCGAAACGCAAGTTCTTTTCCTGCAACCTTCTGAAGCTCCTTGTTCAGAACCCCAAGAAATTTTGGTCCACTATAGATCCGGCCAGAGCTAACAATAATGAGATATTGGAAGGGAGTTGCCTGAGGACAGAAGCCGCCGATATTTCGAACAGAGACTGTTCTTCTTCTGGGCACCGTCCTCATCATTGGCATGGTATTTAAAGGGTTAGGTGTGACGTGTTTAAAGGTTCATGCGAATTGTGGGTCAACAGCCCGGAGGGAAGAAAGGTTCCGTACGGGCTTCTACGGCCGGAGTGAATGGCTGCTTTGTTAGAATGTGGAGGGGATTATGTGAACGTTGTGATCTAGGCTACAGACCGATTACAGAAGAATGGAAGGTTCACGAACACATGGACCAAACGGGACAACAGGCAAGAATTGGCAAGCATAGCGAAAGATAAGGAGGTTAGTGGTTACGTGGGGAAAATTCCAGAACCAGCAAATGTTTTTTTTTTTAAATATTTGTAATACAAAGTTGTGGCATGCAATAAAGAAAGTAGAAAGCAGTGGCCATGCAGAACATAAAAGATGATAATGGAGGTAGAAGGGAAAAGCATATTTTATTTGTGAAGTGTTTCTAGGGTGCCTTGTGATTTGTTGATACCGGACGGGTGAAGAGCGTTGAACTTGTATATGAGATAAGACTCCCTATCACGTCTGTCACGTGTGGATCTAAACCCGGTTTCTAGAATATATAGTTTAATGTTGTCAAAATTGTGACCAGGAACGTTAAAGTGTTCGGCGACTGCTTTGGGGAGTTTGTTGGACGTGTCGGTTCTGTGTCCGGTAAGGCGGTTGTTCATTTGTTGGCCGGTTTCACCAATGTATTGCATAGAGCAGTCGCCGCATTCAATGCAGTATATGACATTGGAGCTCGTGCATGTGAATGCGTGGTTTACGGGGTGGGTGTAATTGCTCGCAGTGCTTTTGATGGAGTTAGCGTGTTGAACGTGCTTGCATGTTTTGCAGCGCGGGAGGTTGCAGGGTCGTGTTCCCGTGTACGGCGTGCTCGTTTTGCTGATTTTGGCATTGACCAAGGAGTCTGCCAGGTTTTTTGCGCGTCGGTATGTCACCTGTATGGGATTTGTGAATATATTGCTAAGTCGGTCACTGCTTTGGAGGAGGGGCTCGTGCTTCTGTAGAATGGCTTTGATGTTTGGAAGTGCGTTGGAATATCTTGTGATGAAACTTATTTGGCACGCGTCAGGATTCTTTCGGTTTTCCAGAACCTCGTCTCGATCGAGTGTGAGTGCCTTGCGACGGAATTCGGTTAGGAGGGAGTCTGGATAGTCCCTTTTGGCAAGTGTACTGCAGAGTTCGTCAAGCTTCTCAGCGTAATCTGTGTCGTTTGAACAAATTCTGCGTAGTCTTACACTCTGCCCATTAGGAATTCAAACCTTACAGTGACGCGGGTGGTGACTCTTGAAGTGAAGGTATTGTTGTTTGTCAGTTGGCTTTTTGTACAGGGTTGTGATGAGGTTGCCGTTGTCTAGTGATATTGTGGTGTCGAGGAAGTTAATTAAGTGAGTTGACTGTTGTGATGTGAACTTTATGTTGCTATGCGCGGTGTTCAGTAGATCTATGAACTTTTGAAATTCATGTTCCCCGTGTTCCCATATTATCAGTATATCATCGATGTATCGAAGGTACACCGTGGGTTTTAATGAGAGGGCGCTGAGAACTTTGTTTTCTAAGAACCCCATGAAGATGTTTGCGTATGTGGGTGCAACAGCTGTGCCCATACTTGTACGGTGTACTTGTAGGTAGTATTCGCCATTGAACTCGAAGTAGTTCAGTTTAAGGACCAAGTCCATTAGAGCGAGTATGGTTTCTGTGTCTTTTCTGGTGTTTGTTGAAGAAAGGGTATTGCAGAGGGCTGTGATTCCGTCGTTGTGTGGGATGTTGGTATACAGTGATGTCACATCCAGCGGGGCTACTATTGTGTCCCTAACAAATGTACGAGTGTTGTTTATATCTGTGTGTGTGTCTTGTACATGCGATGGCAGTGTTGTCGGAATATGGTTTAAATAGTGGTCCAGGAATTCGAGAGTCTTTCTGTTGGTGTGTTGTTATTAAATACAATTGGCCTGCCGGGGATGTCAGCCGTATAGAGCTCGTTGGCGTGTACCTTGTGGATTTTGGGCAGTAAATAGAAACGACCTGCGCCTGTGTTTGATGGGGTGAGATATCTGAGGTCATCACGTGTGATGAGCTTTCGTTCGTGGAGGTCCTGTATGGTATGGGTTATTAGCGCCGTGTACTCCTTTGTTGGGTCATGGTCTAGTTTGAGGTAGTGTTGCGTATTGTTGAATTGCCTATGAGCTTCAGAAATATATTTATCTGTGGGCCAGATGACGATACTCCCACCCTTATCTGCGGGCCAGCCACCAGCCTACCATGCAGTCAACGAACTTTCTACGAATGCGAAAACTCATGGAGAAACGTAGCCGATACCTACATCATCTACGGATCTACACCCACCACCTGGCTCACAACACAGTACCTAAAGGCCTCATCCCTGAAACAGTTCCTGCATTAGGAAAACTGACACCTGAACTAGAGCTAGAGTGGGCATCAGCCCTTAACAACAGAGCCCGTACGTTTCTAGAAATATTAAAGAAACAGTGCCACGCGCAACTCGCTACGATCCAGGCCCATATGAACAATATCAGTCTCACCGACGCGGAGGCAAACACTCTCGAACTACACATTCAATAACTCAACCGCGAGCTAGCTAACAAGGAACACTCAAAACTCGGAAAACCTAATTCCAACAACGACACGGATACAGGACCCACTAACACGACACACACAGCAGCCGAACAAATAATTTCCAGCACCACAACCACAACTCTCCGCCACATCGCTGAGCCACCCCGAGAAAACGCTGACGCAAGCACCGTAATAGATATATCACGCTCACTAACCAGCAACGAACTACAAGTCCTCTCTAGGGGGTTAACATTCTGCCCTACACTCAATTCTTACGAATTCACTTAACGAATACGAAATCCACAAAGTCATATCAGACTTTGCGAGATGGCTACGCCTTAGAGAATTCTTCGCTCATACAACACAAGGAAACATCAACGACCTCAGACTACCACCAACCTGGACACCAAATCACGGCCGAGAACCCGCATTAGACCTGTACATTAAACAAGTAAGCAACGACATCCTTCGCGGTATTTCCCATAGCTCGCGTGGTCACAACCTCACTAAAACACAGCGTGACATCATCGAAGCACTAGCTGACAGAGATGATATCATTATCAAGCCCGCAGATAAGGGTGGGAGTATCGTCATCTGGCCCACAGATAAATATATTTCTGAAGCTCATAGTCAACTCAACAATACGCAACACTACCTCAAACTAGACCATGACCCAACAAAGGAGTACACGGCGCTAATAACCCATACCATACAGGACCTCCACGAACGAAAGCTCATCACACGTGATGACCTTAGATATCTCACCCCATCAAACACAGGCGCAGGTCGTTTCTATTTACTGCCCAAAATCCACAAGGTACACGCCAACGAGCTCTATACGGCTGACATCCCCGGCAGGCCAATTGTATGTAATAACAACACACCAACAGAAAGACTCTCGAAATTCCTGGACCACTATTTAAACCATATTCCGACAACACTCCCATCGCATGTACAAGACACACCCCACCTCCTCAGAATAATCAGAGATATAAACAACACTCGTACATTTGGTAGGGACACAATACTAGCCACGCTGGATGTGGCATCACTGTATACTAACATCCCACACAACGACGGAATCACATCTCTCTGCAATACCCTTTCTTCAACAAACACCACAAAAGACACAGGAACCATATTCGCTCTAATGGACTTGGTCCTTAAACTGAACTACTTCGAGTTCAATGGCGAATACTACCTACAAGTACACGGTACAAGTATGGGCACACCTGTTGCACCCACATACGCAAATATCTTCATGGGGTTCTTAGAAAACAATGTTCTCAGCGACCTCTCATTAAAACCCACGGTGTACCTTCGATACATCGATGATATACTGATAATATGGGAACACGGGGAACATGAATTTCAAAAGTTCACAGATCTGGCTGAACACCGCGCATAGCAACATAAAGTTCACATCACAACAGTCAACTCACTTAATTAACTTCCTCGACACCACAATATCACTAGACAACGGCAACCTCATCACAACCCTGTACAAAAAGCCAACTGCCAAACAGATAACCTTCACTTCAAGAGTCACCACCCGCGTCACTGTAAGGTTGGAATTCCTAATGGAAAGAGTGTAAGACCACGCAGAATTTGTTCAAACGACACAGATTACGCTGGGAAGCTTGACGAACTCTGCAGTACACTTGCCCAAAGGGACTATCCAGACTCCCTCCTAACCGAATTCCGTCGCAAGGCACTCACACTCGATCGAGACGGGGTTCTGGAAAACCGAAAAAATCCTGACGCGTGCCAAATAAGTTTCATCACAAGATATTCCAACGCACTTCCAAACATCAAAGCCATTCTACAGAAGCACGAGCCCCTCCTCCAAAGCAGTGACCGACTTAGCAATATATTCACAAATCCCATACAGGTGACATACCGACGCGCAAAAAACCTGGCAGACTCCTTGGTCAATGCCAAACTCAGCAAAACGAGCACGCCGTACACGGGAACACGACCCTGCAACCTCCCGCGCTGCAAAACATGCAAGCACGTTCAACACGCTAACTCCATCAGAAGCACTGCGAGGAATTACACCCACCCCGTTAACCACGCATTCACATGCACGAGCTCCAATGTCATATATTGCATTGAATGCGGCGACTGCTCTATGCAGTACATTGGTGAAACCGGCCAACAAATGAACAACCGCCTTACCCCACACAGAACCGACACGTCCAACAAACTCCCCAAAGCAGTCGCCGAACACTTTAACGTTCCTGGTCACAATTTTGACAACATTAAACTATATATTCTAGAAACCGGGTTTAGATCCACACGTGACAGACGTGATAGGGAATCTTATCTCATATACAAGTTCAACGCTCCTCACCCGTCCGGTATCAACAAATCACAAGGCACCCTAGAAACACTTCACAAATAAAATATGCTTTTCCCTTCTACCTCCATTATCATCTGTTATGTTCTGCATGGCCACTGCTTTCTACTTTCTTTATTGCCACAACTTTGTATTACAAATATTTAAAAAAAAACATTTGCTGGTTCTGGAATTTTCCCCACGTAACCACTAACCTCCTTATCTTTCGCTATGCTTGCCAATTCTTGCCTGTTGTCCCGTTTCGTCCACGTGTTCGTGAACCTTCCATTCTTCTGTAATCGGTCTGTAGCCTAGATCACAACGTTCACATAGTCCCCTCCACACTCTAACAAAGCAGCCATTCACTCCGGCCGTAGAAGCCCGTACGGAACCTTTCTTCCCTCCGGGCTGTTGACCCACAATTCGCATGAACCTCTAAACACCTCACACCTAACCCTTTAAATACCATGCCAATGATGAGGACGGTGCCCAGAAGAAGAACAGTCTCTGTTCGAAATATCGGCGGCTTCTGTCCTGAGGCAACTCCCTTCCTACATTCAACCGGTTCGCTGGATTTCTACCCATCTACTAATAATGAGATATTACTTCACGAAGGAAGGGGCCCTGTGCCTGTCCCGCCTGACCAGAGCGCAAAATTGCTTGGCTATACTTTCGTGCAGGCCTTTTCAACGGAAAGTCCGTCTCACATACCAAGCTGTCAACCTTTGCCTTGTCCCCCAATGGAGCCGATCCTCATATCTGAAAGCGGTATCCTAAAGCTAATCGATTCGATTCGCATTTCTTCGTAACGTGGTTTCGACGGCATCAACAGTAAAACTTTAAAGGGCACTAGGATCATCTCTTCTTCCTATCTAACTGCGATCTTCCGGCAGCCGTTATCTTCTGCTGTCGTCCCGGAGGACTGGCGGGTGGGTAAAGTCATCCCTATCTACAAGAAAGGTGACAAGCACGATGCTAACAATTATAGTCCAATATCACTAACGAGTGTGCCATCTAAAATTCTCGAACATATAATACATTCAAACGTAATGTCCTTTCTGGAGTCTAATGGCCTCATTTCGCCCTGTCAACATGGCTTCCGCAAGCACTTTTCCTGCGAAACCCAAATCGCCTCGTTCATTCACGATATTCATATTAATCCGGACAACAGACTTCAGACGGACGTCATATTCCTTGATTTCTCTCGTGCCTTCGACCGGGTTCCTCATGTCCGACTAATGACCAAGCTGCGGAGCTTTAATATTGATTCCACGACGTTATCTTGGATTTCTGCATTCCTGAGTTCCCTTTCGCAGTCTGTCTTCGCCAATAACGTACTCTCACATGCCCACCCAGTCTCTTCCGGTGTACCGCAGGATACCGTGTTAGGCACTCTCCTGTTTCTCCCGTTCATTAATGGCCTGCCTTTGTCCATACAGTCAAACATACGTCTCTTTGTCGATGACTGTGTCCTTTATCGCTGCATCTCCTCTCCCGACGACCATCTTCAAGATGACCTCACCCTCATCGATCAGTGGTGCAGTAAATGGCTAATGTCACTCAATATTGATAAATGTTGCCACGTCCCATTTTGTAGGAAAACTATAAAAATTCAACCACTCTTACTCCCTTAATGGTTCTGTAATTTCGTCCACTACATCATATAAGTATCTGTGTGTTAATTTACAAAACGATCTTTCTTGGAACATCCACGTGAGCTCCATCGTCAACAAAGCTAACCGCACCTTAGGATATTTGAAGCGGCATCTTTCGTCTGCTCCCCCTAATATTAAACACCTGGCTTACATCACATTAATCCGACCTCAGCTGGAGTATGCCTCTGCCGTATGGGATCCATCTACTGCTTACCCTGTGCGCGACCTCGAAGCCGTTCAAAACCGCGCAACCAGGTTCATCACTAGTAACTACCCACCATATACAAGTATCTCTTCATTAAAAAAAAACATAAACCTGGCCGAACTGCACGTCCGTAGGAGGGCCGCATGCTTATCACTGTTTCACAAGTTCTACCATTCTCCTGCCATCAGGTCATCCTATATCAATCCTCCTCACAGAATATCATCTCGCATCGACCACGAACTCAAAGTCGCCCGCTTAAAATGTAACACTCAATCATTTTCAAATTCCTTTTCCCCCTTGACTGCCATTGATTGGAATAACCTCCCGCCCCACATCGTTACCATAACTGACCCGTCTCAATTTCGTAATTCTATCTCAAGTTAATAAATTACATCGGGCTCTCAATTCCACCGTCAACACAAATCCAGCCCTGCTCTGGCGCATCCTTTTGTCCACCCATTCAGTCAGCATGTCGTAAGTGTTGTTCAAACTCTTACTGTCTGATAGCACCAAATAGTATTGTTTAAGCACCTCAAGTATTTTAATGATCGTTATGTGGAAGTAAATCAGACTGTTATGCAGGTTACCCTGTGTGTGACCTCGGTTCCTGCTCTCAGTCCTCCAGAAGTGCTCACTACACAAGTTCACTATCCAAAACCACAATCTCCCTTTTGTGTGCAAAGTGTGCACTCAGTTCGAGTAGGATGTAGACCTTGAGGAACCAAGCTTTGTATCTTGGGCTCATCAAATACTCAAATAGGCATCGTGAAGTCAAAGATGATGTAACATGAAATGTGGTTCATATAGTTTATTGTGGCACTCAGATAATGTCTTCATAACATGGCTGCAGAGATTGTTCCAAAATAGCATATGTGATGCAGCGTAATACATTATTGGGCTTCTGGGAAAAAATCATGTTTCACCTGAGACAGACGGCAGCCTTGGTAACGGTGTCTGACACATTTTTAGCAGCCATTGTTTTAAAACATGCATTAAAAATGCTCCAACCATGAAGGTACGACGAAGTTCTTCATTTCATTCCATATCATTTGTTTACTTAAATACCCTTCTGAAGGGATTTACATAAAGGGTGAGGTTTTGCATCGAAAAAAGACAAATACCAAAACGATGTACACAAAGATACACAAAAATTCGTTCACTCAACACAAGCAAATTCATTCGTTCTGAAAACAATCATAGCACTTGGAAATAAATGACGATATATTTTGTTCTGATGCTACGTGGCCAGGAAAGTCATTCCAGTTTGACAACATCAGCTAGTGCGGAGAGTAGAGGAATTTTTTGTTTGTGTAAGTGAAGCAAGTGCCTTTTGCGGGTGATGAAATCTTGGAAATAACTTGTAAGGGGATTGACAGTAAGTGGGGTGGGGAGGAGGGTGACCGTAACATAACTTATTAAAGAACGCCAGGCCTGATAGCTTTCGTCTTGTAATCAAAGGAGTAAGAGAGTTGGGCTTTAATGGCTGAGACGATGGAAAAAAGATGATAATCCTCGTGATGAGCCCTGGACCGGCAATCCAGAAGATGTGGGTTCGACTCCTACAGCTGGCTAACCTTTTCAGTGACTTTCATCTTTAATTTCTTAGGCAAATTGAGGCCTTGTTTGTATTTGTCCCTTCTATGTTGTTCCAGCCTCAGAACATCAGTTCTCTCATATTCAGTAACGTCTCATTTCGCGGCAACAAAGGCATCCTTCTGCCGTCGGCATCGGCACGCATTTGCCGCCAGGACACCTGAACCGAAAGACCAATGCCATATTTCCGCTGCGAGGTTCTCAACATTTTCATTGCACATGAAGAGTGTTTCCCACGGCTGCCAGGTGACTGCAATGACGGTAATTCATCCTCCGTCGACGATTCTGCGGATGCTGCGTCTACCGCGTGCACTCGTAAGAACAAAAGTTTTGCGGGCGTGACTGCTGGACTATCGCAAGCTCGAAGGCATTCAAGTTTGGAAAAATCGACATCGCACGACGTGGACCTCAAAACAACCTTATGCCTTCGCCACCGACCGGGAGGCGGATTAGAAAGGCGAGACTAGCCGTAGCCGACACGAGCCAACCCAGTGTTGTTGCTGAGGGAGTACTGAGCTTTCCGCTCGAATGCAATCTTTGAAATTCAATTACTAAAATAAAATCGGGATTCAAAAAGAAATACTTCGTAACTGAGGTGTACTCTTCCTAGGCTTTCATAAAATCATAAGATAACCCTGGATTGAAATTCACTTTACAGTTCCCTTAATGTTTAGTTTTGAGAAGTAGTTGGGTACAGTCTAAACCCGTTAATGTCACCCAGTCCCTTCCTGCCGGCTTTGGTCATCAGGCGAATTGTCATTCTAACGAAAGAAACACCCGGAATATATCGTTCCTCCTCCTGCCCCCCCCCCCCCCCCCCTGCGCCCCCCCGCCACACACACATCGCGTGCGGATGTAGGTACTACAGATCCTGAGAAGCAAAGGATTAGTTAATTTACAATTTATTTTCTATAGAAATCAGTCAGCAGTGCCTGTTTTGTAACACTTTCAAGTTGCAACTTCTCCACAGTGTTTATTGCTTTGGAATAGCGTGCGCATTTTTGTGCGTATGTACTTCCGCTGTTGCTGCAAAGTCCTGATGCTTCCGTCCGCTTATGCTTGATTCCAGACATGCTCAATATGCTATACGCACCTACCATATCCACAATGGTAACGACGGAGGGTCCTGTTTCTTTAAGTATAGCATTCTGCGCAATATCTATTACTCACAAAAAATCCACCCGAAAACGGGATTGTGCTTTGGGCGACATCGTCCACGCGTGTGTCACCCAGTCCACTGTACTTGGAACAGAAGGGTCGCAAGCTCGGGAGTCATAATAGGATGAAGGATAGCACTGGCTTACATAACAACAAGGTAACAAAATTTGTCTGGACGTTTCGACGTCTATGCAGACGTCATCATCAGCAAAGAAACAACAGCGCGCGAGTCCTTAGGTCTTATATAAATCTGGCAGTGGCCCCTTGTGATTGTTACAGGAATTCTTCTCATTGTGTATGTGCCATGACTCAAGGAATCTTCGCACTCCCCATCTTTGTTCACGTGCCAGAGGGGTGACATTGTCAAAGTTGAATGTGTGCTGGTTTTTTATCGCATGCTCCACGAGTTCTGTGCGGCGATTATCAGCTGGAGGCTTCTTTATCTGAGCTTCGTGTTCTTTCAGTCGTGTGGCCAGCTTTCTTCCTGTTTCACCCACATAACACGTATCGCAATCGTCACAATCTATTCGGTAAACGACACCCGATTGGTACAAATGGGGCACAGAGTCCTTGGGGCGAGAAAGCAACGTGCGTAAAGTATGACGGGGTTTAAATGCAGTAAAAATGCCAAGTGGCTTGAGTATCCTCCGAACTGATTCAGAGAGTCCGCGTACATATGGGATGCAAATAAAATTGTCACGGGTGGCCCGTTCGTCGTTATTACAAGTGGACTTAGACACTGTGTCAGAAACGAAACGATGGGGGTAATGATTTCTAGAGAGAATGTCACATGTCAAACGCTGTTCAGTCTTCGTAGCTTCATATGTACTAGATAACGCGTCAATGCGATTAAAAAGGGACCTGACAGCCGCCCTTTTATGTTCTGGTGCATGATAGGAGTGGAAATCTAAAACCGAACCAGTGTCACAGGGTTTGCGGTAAACCGAGGTGCAAACAGTCCCTGAGTCATTACGAGTTACCAAAACATCAAGAAAAGGAAGCTGACAATTGCTTTCCTTCTCCATCGTAAACTGTATGTTAGGGTGAACACTGTTGAGAGATGCGTGGAAAGGAGAGACATCATCACGTTTTAGAACAACAAACGTGTCGTCAACATAACGTTTGTAAAAACAGAGATGTTGTTGGAGGTTAACACTTGATCTTCGATGAATTCCATAACTAGATTAGCAATGGGAACAGAAACAGGGCTCCCCATCGGGCAGCCTTCTATTTGCTTGTAAAACTGGTTGTCAAATTTAAAATACGTTTCATCAAGACAAAATGAAAGAAGTGGCCTTATTTCCGATACAGAAAGCGCAGTACGATCAGGCAAGGAAGCATCGTTAGAAAGACGGCTGGTCGCGACGTCAATGGCGAGTGTGACAGGCACATTTGTAAACAAAGAGACAACATCAAAAGATATCATCACTTCATCAGGTTCGATCACCAAGTCTAGCACAGACGAGCAGAATTCACGAGAGTTTTTCGCTGAATGTCCGCTCTTGTTCATGATTGGACACAGGAGCTCAGTGAGGAATTTTGACAGTCGATACGTAGGTGCTCCAACAAAGGACACTATGGAGCGAAGAGGGACACCAGGCTTGTGCACTTTTGGTAAACCATAGCCTCTGGGTATATGTCCGTCTGATGAGAAAAGGCGCTTGTAAACAGGATCCGAAATGCTTCCGATGTCCTTTAATTTGCGAAGAAGTTTGACCAGGGCTCGTTCCGACCTTGGTGTTGGGTCAGATTCACGTTTCGTGAAGCGGGACTCGTCGTCAACAAGGTCGTGCATTTTTTGCAGATATTCAGTTCTGTCTAAGACCACAGTGCTTTTCCCTTTATCTGAAGGGAGCACAATGATGTCCGAATCTGCTTGTAGTTTCTTCATGGCATTCCTCTCGCCGGCAGTCAGATTGGAAGGCGCTGCCTCCCACTTCTTTGAAATGACGTTAAGAAAACGGTTTCTGGCAAGGTTGACCGCGGTAGGGTTCTTCACAAAGCGAAGTTTATCTTCAACTTCAGCAATGATTTCTTTGCAGGGTATCTTGGTGGTGGTGGGGGCGAAATTCATGCCTTTGCTAAGAAGTGACTCCTGCTCTTTAGTAGTTTTTAACTAAAGAGCAGGAGTCACTTCTTAGCAAAGGCATGAATTTCGCCCCCACCACCACCAAGATCAGTTCGGAGGATACTCAAGCCACTTGGCATTTTTACTGCATTTAAACCCCGTCATACTTTACGCACGTTGCTTTCTCGCCCCAAGGACTCTGTGCCCCATTTGTACCAATCGGGTGTCGTTTACCGAATAGATTGTGACGATTGCGATACGTGTTATGTGGGTGAAACAGGAAGAAAGCTGGCCACACGACTGAAAGAACACGAAGCTCAGATAAAGAAGCCTCCAGCTGATAATCGCCGCACAGAACTCGTGGAGCATGCGATAAAAAACCAGCACACATTCAATTTTGACAATGTCACCACTCTGGCACGTGAACAAAGATGGGGAGTGCGAAGATTCCTTGAGTCATGGCACATACACAATGAGAAGAATTCCTGTAACAACCACAAGGGGCCACTGCCAGATTTATATAAGACCTAAGGACTCGCGCGCTGTTGTTTCTTTGCTGATGATGACGTCTGCATAGACGTCGAAACGTCCAGACAAATTTTGTTACCTTGTTGTTATGTAAGCCAGTGCTATCCTTCATTTTATTAAACATGACTCCTGGCTTCTGGTCTATTTTCAGTCATAATAGGGGTAAAATGCTGGTGTTCTCCCTGTTCGTCCTCAGAATTCGAGTCGCATATAGTCGGTGAGGTCAACAGTCGGTGGTGATATTAACTATTTAATTACCGCGCCTACAGAGCGTCCATCATTGGTGATCGACAGTTTAAGAGCCACGCTACTCGGTTACCAAAGGAGATATGGACATGGAGGGACATTTGGAGGATACTATCAGCACTATAGAATAAGTTTCCTTTTCACTTTTACCTTTTCCTCGTGGTGGTGATTTGCGAAGCTAGTTCTGCTCCAAGGAGGCAGTGTGGAGATTTTGTCTTTGTCTTTTTGTTCCCGCGGTTGACCTTTTTCGTAAATGCGCAATACTTGCCTTTGAAACATATTTGGGTTCGGTTTAGTTTATCAGAACGCAAATAACGACACAGAAGGTGCCAGAGAATCAGATTTTGTCCTGAACGTATGGATATGTATAAGTTGCACTATTGCGGTTCTTCCTGTCTCAAAACTAACCGGGGGCACCTGAAAATGGGTGAAATAGGAAAATGTGGTACAATAACACGAAAGTGGAGCATGAAACTGACGTTTTCTGCGGAAGTTACGGTGTTCATTTCTGTTTTACTCCTTTACTGAACTCTGCCGCTCCGTTACATTAACATCATGGGTGCTGACTTCTTGATCGAGAGTGCTGATATTTGCAGGTATCATTTGTGACAAAATTTGTCACTTTTGGTTTATTTTGGGACATGTAGTTTGCTATTTCGGTTCAAGGTACAGGCGTGTCTTCATCATGTTTCTGTTGTTGCCACCAATTTTTTTTCTGTGTGTGAAACACATTGATCGATTTGTTTCTGAAATTTACACCATTCGATAGAGCATTCCTTTGGCTACCTTTTCTTATACAGCAACATATTTTGTACTGATGCAGTCAGCCATAAAAATATATTTTCAAACCACCCAAAAGTGGCCATTTTTTTGCTACGGTAAGGAAAGGGTTAATGGGGGCAGAATGCACATGTTCTACCCGATCCGTCCTCAGAAGTTCGGTCATAGTCAGATTAACGAGTTGTCACCATAACAAGGGAGAAATGGAGAGTGCTTCTATGGGCAAGAACCGTGTTCCTAGCAAAAGGGTAACAAAGTGAGGATGTCATATTAACGTGTGTCATAATAACGAGGGAGAAATATAGGGTGGTTCTATCGGGAAAAAACGGTTTCCTAGAAAATTGGTCACAAAGTGAGGATGTCATATTGACGAGGGTCATAGTAACGAGGGAGAAATAGATAGTGCTTCTATGGGGAAGAAACGGTTTCCGAGAAAAAGGGTCACAGATTGAGGATGTCGTACTAAAGAGTGTCATAATAGGGGGAGAAATACATGGCGCTCCTGTGGGGAAGAAGCGGTTTCCTACAAAAAGGTTAGGATGATCGCTTTCCACGCCGAGACTGGGAGGTGACACGGATTCGAACCCTGTCACTTGCTGTGCTCTCTGATGTTTCCCTGGGTTTTCAGAGGACTTCCATGCGAGCGTCGGCACAGTTCCCCGGAAGTCGACCCAGGAGACATACTAACCCCCTGTCCCCCCATTCCTTCCTGCCGCTCATGACCACAGTTGCTTCGCGGCGCTAACACGGAATTTTTAAAAATAAAGTGATCATGTGCTCATATTAAAGGGACCGTCGTACCGGACTCGCGGTTACGAATTCAATACCAATTTGTTCGACACGCTACCACGAGCTATTTGCCAAATTTTCTCCTCCCAAAACTGCCGGGGTGATGAGAAATCGAATTTAAAAGATCGGGTTTCGTTTTGATCCTCTTTTTTCATCTGTATTACAGGAACGAGCAGGCAGCTCGACAGAGTCAAGCGCAAGTGGTACTAAATTACATATACTGTGTTTACAATTTTATGACACAGAACAATGCACAAACTATTAACTCAGATTACTAGAAGGAATAACTGACGCTATTTCTGTGCTTGTGTTAGAAACAGTCACTGTACAAGCAGTACCGTCTGATCATAACATAAGCGCCATAAAACCACTTCCTAGTTTCCTTTTATCTTGCTGCTTGTGAACTGTTTGTGTGAAGTAGGGAGGCGGTTTTTGCGGTTGCCGTGGACAACTTCAGGTGCAATTTCGACGTTCTGTATCATAGGGACCGAGCTAACGTGTTTATCCTCCAACGAAGCGCCACCTTGCGGAACGGCCGACGCCGGCGGTAGGAGAAGCGGGAGAACTAGCGCCTGTTAGCAGACAAGTAGTTTTCCGTGGTTTTCCGTGCACTTGCACGTAAAGCTTAACACCTAAATGCCTAGCAACGTCAACTGCTGCGTGGTGGGGTGCAATGCGACTTACAGTAACTCGCCTGGGGTGAAATTTTATTGTTTTCCCTGGAAAAGCTACGAAAAGAAGCGTCATGGATCCAGCTTGTTCGCCGGCAAACGTGAGTATATTACTTTCTAACGTTTCGTCTGCTTAGCTAACAGACTTGGAGGTCTCGTAGCGTATCCGGTAAGCCCTGGGAGCCAAGCAAGAATACACGGATATGCAGTAAACATTTCATCGGGAACGCAAAGACCGACGAGGAGAGACATCCTGCCTACAATCCGTCGATTTTCCCCAGTGTTTACAGGAAGAGGCCCAGTTTCGCTACTTCGCGCTACGAAAGGTATTGGCTGCTGTTTCGTTCGTTCTGTTCATATTCTGGTGTCGTTTCAGTCCAGAGATTTCAGTCATTTTAGCTACCACAATGATCGATATTTTTGCTGAATTGTGCTATGCGCTGTAGATATCTTTTTCTGTTTTTTTTTTTTACGAAGGCGAATTAAGCCCTGGCAGAAAAGATGCGGATTTTAGGGCTCATTTCTTGCCTCCCCTCGTGCAGATCGAGACGACGGAGGGAGATCACCGACCCCAGTGCCTTTGATGAGCTGCTGAGTGCAGTCGATGAAGCAACTGTCTGTATCGAACAGTCTTCAGCAATAGATGAAGTGTACCACTGTGACCCAGTCACCCAGGCAGATAATGGGCCATTTCTTGTGGAGGTACAACAATATATTTCTCCAGCACTAACCTTGTTGCACAATAATGGTTACTGAAATGGTGTTATGTATCAACAGGCTTCCACAATGACAGATAATTCAGTAGAAACCTCAAAGCTTCTGTTCTTCTGCTGTGAGAAGGATGGAGACGGTACTGCCACTCAAATTCAGAGCGTGCCAACAGTGGACGTGGGGACTGCGTGCCCAGGTGTGCAGTACGAGACGAAGGGCACTGGGACCATCTACAAGGAAGTGTATTTCGGTGGCTACAAGTCTATCGTAGATGATGAACAGCGGCTACTGGACCCTACAGGCGTGACGCTCGTGGTGAGTGCAAGTGTTATAAAAAAGTCAAATCAGCCCACTTCCTTGATACATCCTGTGCTATATCTGTTCTTCAGATCCTGGCCATCCTACGGAGCCTGCTTTCAGCCAAGATGCCGCCACCCTCGTGAACTTGACATCAATGACAAACTCATACTCTTTCTAATGAAGACGAAGCACGGGCTGCCATTTTCCTGTTTGGTGTCACTTTTCGGCATTCACCGCAGCACAGCAGCGAAGATATTTAAGTCCATCCTTCTGAAGCTGTGTGCGGCAACGAGGTCGTGGCTGTTCTGGCCTAGCAGGGCTGCTATACGAGCAACTATGCCGCCTAGTATTTCACTGCTGTACCCAAACTGCAGGGTCATCATTGATTGTACTGAACTGAAGGCTGAAACACCACCAGGTGTGCAGGCACAAAACATGTGGTAATCCCACTATAAAGGGACATACACAACCAAGCACCTGGTGGGAATAGCACCGAATGGCCTGGTCACCTTCCTCTCCTCAGGATTCGGAGGGAGGGCCAAAGACCCTAGGCCTAAACCCTAGGCCTAGACCCCAGGCCTGGAATATTCCGAAAAGTGCACCCTGCTGTCGATGACACACAGTGATGTAGCAGCCACAAAGCATACATGAAGTGAACACAGCAGTTATTGTAATTAGCTTTCCTTTCGGCTTTTTAATTGTGTCAGCACCATGATGCAGCTGTTGTTATGAGAGGTGTACAGAGGCAAAGAGATGGACAGCAGGAAGGAGTGCGGCACAAGGGGGTTAGTGTGCATGTTAACGTCTACGAATGTCTCAGGGAAACCCAGGAAAAATGCAAAGCAACACAGCAGGTGACAGGACTCTAACCCAGACCACCTCGCAGTCTCCACACGGTCGGTTAGCGCTACCCCGCTCGGCCATGGGAGCTTGTCCGCATCTTGGTATCTGAAGCACATTAGTATGCTTTGTATGTTCTGTGCAACTTAGTAGACCATCTATTTCAACTGCCGTTAAAGTGCCTTGCTCATCCGTGCCTGCTACTTTTCATAAAAATGAGCTTTCAACTTTTCCAGAGGCGGTGTTGTCTGTACCCAGATTGTACTGCATATGATGAGTAAATTATACTCAAACGTCATTGTCTTTGCTGCCGTTGCAAATGTAGTAACCACACACATAGCAAAATGGAAGTAAGTATATTTTCAAAAGAAATACACATAACTACATCGAATAGACTGCCACTGTGGAACAATTCCATGACCTCTACTAAGGATGCTGCTCATGAGTGACTGTTTGAAACCAGGTTGCATTGTCCACCGGTATAAATTATAGGCTGGTACGTACATCATCAGCGACTTGCAGAGGAAGCGCGTCAGTCGAATATGGGTCGTCATCAAACATGTGTTCGTCACAGAGCACGATTCGCCACTTTCGTTTTCCGAGTCCGACATCTTCGTTTGTGCGTTCGCCTCCCTGACCTTGCTCATGCAAGCTGCAAGCCGCGCGGACGACTCTGGCTCGCCTCGTCCTTATTGGTCAAATTCATTATGACGTTGCTAAAGATTCTCAGCAGGGAGTTCCGCTTCACGCCCACATCCGTCGTCTGCTCTAGCGCCGCTTACACACGAATTACGCAAAAACAATTCTGTCAATCGGGATGCGACTTTCGGAGTCCTGGTCAGTGAAGGACGGGGAGTCTCATTTCACAGTCGTTTCGGAATCGATCTACAGTCGATGTGACTGTCCCTTTAAGAAGTGTTATAATAACGAGGGAGAAATATATGGTGCTTCTATAGGGAAGAAACGGTTTCCTAGAAAAAGGGTCACAAAGTGGGGATATCATATTAACGAGAGTCATAATAACGAGGGAGGAATGTCTGGTGCTTCTATGGGGAAGAAACAGTTTCCTAGAAAAAGGGTCACAAAGTGTGCGCAGTTTGCTGCACCTCTCGAAACATTGCTTGTCGAAGGTAATTTTCGTCTCCTCATCCTGTCGCTAATGAATGAATGAAAATAGAATTAATGAACGAGAATAATTAGAGTGAATAGAATGAATGGAATGAACGAAAATAGAATAGATCACATTAATTTGAACTACTTTAATCGTATACGCCAACCAGATCCCAAACCAGAGGCCAGATCAGTAATGAAATTTCGTAAGTGTTAACATAAAGGATGGGAGAGACACAAATTCTACAGTAGGGTCGAATATACAGTATACAGGGCGTTTTTATCCGCTACAGAATTTTTATTAAAAACGTCATGAGAGTAGCATAAGTGTCGTTGTTGCACTTGAATGCTACGGCAAGGCTGACATCCTCTCGAAGAAAGTGTATAACTGCAAAGATAACTAGTTACCTAAAGTTCATTAATTAAGTCTTTAACTAGGGATATCGGGCAAAAGTGTTATCGCAAAATCAGAGAAAATATCATGAAAGACGCACCTGCATTAATATATTCATCCCCGATTTCGCTGACGGAGGCTTATCCGGGCGAGAGACCGGTTTATGTGGCCCGCAGGTCGGCACCTACTCCAATCAACTCCATCGTTCCATATCACGTAGCCACCTGACGTAAAATTTGGGCTGTACCTCCTATGTTCCATGTCGGCGCGGTTTCAGCTCATTTCCATATCAAATTCATTCTTCACGCAAGTTGCATGTTTCAGAATGTTCGAGAATGAAAATGTTTCAGAATTTTTTAAACGTAGAATGGCTTTCAACTAGGATGGTCTATCAATCTGATCACGCGCTTTTTCCCGAAATCCCTCAATTGAATAGCTCATTAATGAATTTCAGGTGATTAGTCATATTGTAGTTGCATACTTTCTTTGAGAGGGGGTCAGCCTGGTCGTAGAACTGAAATGCAAAAACGACATCTATGCCGCTCTCATGGTTTTTTTATAAGAATTCTGTAACGAATAAAAAGAACACCTTGCACAGTAACATAGATGGGACAGATCACTCTAGCATTTCTTTTCAAGGTTCAGCTTGATGGCAACGATTGCTTCTCACAACCAATGGGAACGAGTAAGTTTACGGTGGCAGAGTTGAAGGAGTTCCGCTACCACGGATTTGAGCTAAATATGCCACGTCCTTCCACGACCCTAATGGAAGTGCACGTGATCAAAGCTGAGCAGTCCAAGGCGTCGGTATTCAATCACGTGAGTATTGTGCGACAGCCAGGTCTTCTATTGCGCCGCAAATGTTGTTAGAACGTTTAAAGTCGGTGAATTGTATCTCTAATAATGCAGAATAGTTGACGTGTCTCAAACCGGTTCTTCAAGACATCTTTTTGCCCACTTAAATAGGTTGCGACGCTTTGACATGTCATTCATTTCGTATCGTATTTGACGAGATTATACACTGGGAGTACTTGAAGGGGAAATCCTTGAACAGATGAACGCGTCAAGCTGTCACACCACAGGCGCAAAGAGTACGGACTTCCTGATTGGTAGTTGTAACCTGCAACCACGTGACCTCTGTTCCGCTTCCTCACTGGCGGAGACGCCTGAGGTGATGTCATAGTCGGATGGGTTTCATGTATGTGAGGCGCCGATTTTCTGCAGATCTATTCGCCACTTTGTTGTAAAACATGAACTGCAAATGACTGTATTCCGCATTTATACGGCATAACTTGAGCCGTGGTCAGGACCCTTTTAACAGTTGTCCGTTGCCGATCTGT
This sequence comes from Ornithodoros turicata, assembly GCF_037126465.1. Classification (NCBI taxonomy): domain Eukaryota; kingdom Metazoa; phylum Arthropoda; class Arachnida; order Ixodida; family Argasidae; genus Ornithodoros; species Ornithodoros turicata. The sequence continues at coordinate 129,195,478 of NC_088201.1, forward strand.
ACTAATCATAGGTGCATGTGCTTCCAAGTGTTACAAGAACGTAACAACCAGATAATGCTCGCATGAAGTGACCTCTCAACTGGAATTTGTTAACGTTTCAGGGGCAACAGTTCACTACACCTACGATAGGATTAAGTCCAGGAGCCTATATAATGTGGGACGGCAAAGTCGAGACCGAGTAAGTAGACTGCATGAGAGAACAAGATATTGTAACTAGCCTTACAAAAAAAAAAAAAGTTTGTTCAACGCTGTGTAGTCTTCAACACGGTGGTTCTCAACCTTACTTTGTCCACGCACCCATTTTGCCGTTAATCAAAGTGTTGTGCTCCCTATTCACTCCAAACAGAAGTGCATGCATAATGATTTGCACCAAAGTAAAAATAATAATGAAAATACATAAAAATAAAGAATTTCTGGAAAGTACTATTTGTGGTGTGCTCCACGCATTAGAGAGCCTCGCTCCGTACCGTCGAGGCGTTCCTGGAGCGGGGGATGTCCCGTGGACATAGACACACCGTACTGGCAAGCACTGATTGGAGGCGAATGGTACATACTGTCGTTCCCCCATGACATTCATCCTCTATCCTCCATCCGTCTTTTTTTTTCTTGCTATAGTTGTGACGACGCCCACTTCAGTGCATGTGGCCCACAACGGAGAGCCGACCTCCCATTACCCCCCCCCCCCCCCCAAATATTCTCATATGATCCCCCAAGAGGGAGAGAAGCCCTACTCTAACGAATATTTACATTAAAGAGGATCTGAAATTTACAGAACGTTCCAAAACATTCTTAGGAACAGAGTTCTTCCAGTCGATAACATCGTACGTCAGAATTGTTTTCCGACCAAAGCGCACGGTTTTCTAGCCACGCGAGGTCCAAATCGCCTTCTGACCTCTCCTCCACCTGCTAATCTCGTTTCTTAACTGCTATGTGCGTGTATTGTTAGGCTTCCATACGAATTGCAGAAAGAAGCGTCGAACAGATAGAGTGCAAACTGCAAATTCTCTGTGGCGGTGTGGCCGTACCTGGAACGGAAGCTGACATAATCGGCATTTCCGCTACTGATTTCCGCTGCCGTCTCTCACCGTGGCCCGACGCGTGGCGTATTACCTTGGCAACTTAGTTTAAATTCTGTCGCGACATAAGTGTTCGTGTTCCGGACATAAAACTTAGGTTGTGTGTAAAGGCCTAAAGGGGCATGTTTTCTGTCGACCAAAAACAAGAACGAAAAAGTTTCAGTGTCGCGTTCGGTTTTACACACACCAATGCTGACATTTCTTTAATTCTTTCTCCGACTTTTTTTTTTTTCTTGCAGCAGAAAGTCCACGAGATACATGGTGCAGTTCAATTACCTCGCCCTGTGCCATGAGTCCATAAGACATGGTCGAGATAATTTAAGGGGACTGTGGAACAGGTCGTACAGTGAAATCTGCGTGACAGCGAAACCGCCTTGAAGGCCATCTAAATCATCGACGCCGAAAGCTGTCCATGACAGAGAAACCCCGAGACGAGAAACGAGGACTGACGTATACACAGGACGTCTTCGGAAATCTCTGACACGTTGTGTGCATAGGTCCCTCCTTGTCCCTCATCTTGGGGTTTCGCGATCATGATAGTTAACCAACTCGCTCGCCACTTAGACATCCTTTCGCTGCCGAAAGTTGTGTCCTTCCTGCGCTCTAGATGCGCTTGGTTCCTTCCTTCTTTCTTTTTTCGACACATTTGTACAGCAAAAGTTAGTGATTGGTATCTCGAAGTACGTGCTATCGAACTCAAGGGTCAAGCACAAGGCATTTCTGAACTTAGGCGCCGATCGCCAGTTTCTTCAAACCTTTGAAACAGTCTTAACCTTTGCTTCTGTCTGGGTCTTCTATTTGCCAAGATTCGTTGGCACAGTCGTAGTGCAGGACATGAGACAGCGTTTGCAAGTTCTGTCACTGGCCGGATTATGAGGGATGAAACTGCATCCCGTTGGTGTGAACTTGTTCCTGCAGTGATTTGCTGAATACAAATTTTCTCAGAATCGTCGACCTTTGGCTACTGCAAATGTCTATGATTCAGCTTGTCATGGAGGTTCCGAGCCTCGGGGCATGAGAAGCTCGAGGGCGAATGCGATCCTGGTTCTGATTGACAGTCCACAAAAGGCAGGTCCCCCAAACTCACCTCGGAAAAGCGTGCAACGAAGAAGGCCGCCACTAGATACCCCACTGTTGCCGTTCCCGATCACTTCAGCGCGCTAAGTTTAGTGGCAAAATGTTTTTGTTGTTTCTGCGAATGAATCTAGTCTTTATATGTCCAAATAAAACACGTATAACAACTTTCTCTGTCGTGTTTCACTTTTCGGTCCAGTTTTTAAACGTGTTGAGCGATCGGAAGGATCTAGTGCACGGCTGCGTGCATCACATAGCGTACCTGTCGTACCAGGCGCCGCAGGCGCAGTCGTGCATTTCTCCTTCGGTGACTTGGCCTGGCTTGGATTGTGCTTCAACTGGATCTTTAGCGCGCTACAATTCAACGCAAGCCAACGTCTGGTAACAATGGGTATCTAAGGGCGGCCTCCGGCATTGCACGCATCGGGATAGGAACAAATACATGGGAAAATGGCGACCTTGGCGGACCTGACAAAAGGTAGCCAGGCAGAGGTTCATATCGTGGAGCAATTATAACAAGTTTATTGCGTGACCAAAGTATAAGAGAGAAAAAACAGACGAGTCCTAAAGGGCAAGTTATTTTGATCATTCATAGCAGGGACTGGCGTCTGCGTTATAAAGCGTTTTTTTTTCTTCTTCTTTTTATCCGTTGCTTTTCATCCGTGTCTATTCGTTGGTCAAGAAAAACCGTGATATCAGCACCGACATGGTTTTTGCGGGAGTGTAAGGGGCCATGCGGACGTCCTATGGGTAGAGCGTGTAACAACTGGACGAGTAAGTACCAAAAATTCATTAATTAACCTTTTAATTTGATGCTTTCGCGAAAATGCGATAAGCAGAGTGGGATGAAATCAGTACCTGAATCCACCATCTTTCCTGAAAGTCCTGAAACGCGCACGTACTTTGAGATATAAATGCACAATACAGATCTTGTTGTAAATCTGTGAACCTTGGTATGCAAATGTGGGGAAACCAGAACTACGCACATCTCGAGCACACAAACGACATCGTTTCAGCTTATCTGGGCCGGAAAGCAGCCTATCTGAGCAACAGGTCAGCGACTATGCCAACGAGCTCTATCGCTGTAAACCCCCCCCCCTCCCTTTTCCACTCACATTTGCCCTCCTTTGCGGTTGAGAAGTGTGTAGTTTGGTTGCCAACTGATTCGCATACCCATGTCCTGCCATTTATATATCAATGTAATAATAATAATAGTAATAATAATAATATTTTTTATTCAAGAAAGCAAAATAGATATATAACAAAACAGGCCCGTCTAAGCCGAAAGGCTTGTGGCACTGGGCCTGATGCAATCAGCAGCATACAGTTTGACAATATACGAACATATAGAAGTACTACATCCTATAATAAAGTTTCCGTAGGGCTTTTTTTAGTTTGTACTTAGATTCGAAACCGAAAATGTCAACAGGGAGTTCATTGAAGATACGAGGTACGTAGCATTGCCTGCGACAGAATCCATATTTTGTATGTGAAAATGGCACAACAAAGTTAACCCGCCTGCGTCTAGAAGGGCAGCATTCGCTAACCGGGGTCCTATATGAGGGGTCCCAAAAATGTTTTAAAGTGACAAAGTATTTAAAAAGGTTAAAGAATGAGCGGAAACCAAGACGTCGGAATAGGTCGTAAGAGACGTTTGTAGCTGATTTTTTGTAGTCTACACTCTTTAAGCAACTCCTCAAGATCCCATTCATTCTGGTCTTCCAAGTTTCACTACAATGGCCAAAAAGGGTAATGCCACAGTGGAGTACGGTGTAACCTAGGGCATCAAGAATAGTTCTGCGAACTCTGAGGGGAGACACATATCTCAGAGAAAATAATAAACAGGAAATTTGTCTTAGTTTGTTGCACACATGCGAAGCTTGTGTGCTCCATGTCATATCGGAGTCGAAGTACAAACCCAAATACTTCATTGTTTGTGCATACTTCAAAGGCTGGTGACCCGATATACAAAGACCACAAGAATCATCAAAACGTTTTAGAGGACTATGAAAACATACTAGTTGGGTTTTGTCAAAATTTAGACATATGCCGCAATCAGAAAACCAGTTACTAACGGTGTTACCATCAACTTGAAGCATCCGGATTGCCCCAACCTGAGACACGTGCGTGGAGACCAAAAGCGTGTCATCTGCGTACTGGTATACTTTGCAGTACTTAACAACTCGACAGAGTTCATTAACATAGAAATTAAATAACAGTGGAGCAAGGACGGAACCTTGCGGGACACCCATTTTTACGTCGGCAACGTCACTCATGTTACCGCAAACAGAGACAATCTGAGTGCGGTTATTTAGAAAATTTACCAACCAGCAATAAATACGACCTCTGTATCCATGGTCATATAACACTGACAACAATATATCAAGGTGTATGGTGTCAAAAGCCCTAGAAAGATCAAGAGACAAGGCTACCGCAAACTGCTTTTTTTCTAACGCGTTGTATAGAAAATCACTGAAGTCTTCCAATAGGGCCAAGGTGCCTCGTCCCTCAATAAAGCCAAACTGACTATCAGATATGAGATTAAACCGGTTAGCAAAATTGTTAATGACAGAGTACACATATTTTTCCATTATCAGGGCCAGGACTGGGACTATAGATATTGGTCTATAATTAGCCACATCATCGCGCTTTCCCTTTTTAGAGACTGGGCTAATGAGCGATCTTTTAAGCATCGCAGGCACCTCGCCAGTTGAAAAAATACCGTTTAAAATGGATACAATGATATGTTTCATAACGTGAATATTCCTTTTGACAACGATACTACGGATCCCATCACAGCCAGGGGCCCTAGTGTTGGATAAGTTACTAACAATGAGAAGCAGGTCGTCTTCCTTCATATCAGGAAATCCACATGAGTTTTTATTAGGTGAGGCCAGTCTAGTGTCTCTGCCTGAACATGGCTGTGTTGGAATATTAGCGAAATGTGCGCTAAACATGTCAGCCAAGTTGTGTACAGTATCAAAACTGTTGGTCAAGTGCTGATCAATGCTACGCTCCGCATAATGACCACGTAAGTGGTTAATTACACGCCAGGTTTCTTTGATGTTCCTTTTAGCGCTATTGAATTTATTATGGTAATAAGCACCTCTTGCCAGTCTAATAAGTGCCGTCACCCTATTCCTCAGTGCACGAAATTTGTTTTTTAATTCAGTATCACTTGGGTGTCTACGACATCGCTGCCAACAAATTTCTTTCTGTTTGATTAGAGACAGAATATCATTGTCAAGCCAGTGATGATCCACCTTTCGTTTATTAAATCTAACAGGGCGCTTCTCTTTCTATCGCACATCGTAAACTTTCCTACGAGGATGTTATACATCTCGTGGTGCGTGCGATGCATGAATTCATCCGACCAGTCTTGTTGTGCGAGTTGTCTATCAAATAAGTCAGTATCAATAACTTGAGCGATTGTTGAGCAACTGGCATCGGCCTGGCCTTGATTGCACAAAAAACCGAAAGTGAAGTAGTGGTCAGACAGCTTTTCTTCAACAACTCCACCCCATGCAGAGCCATCACGGCATCTTACATTTACATGATCCAAGCACGCGGAAACAATATGGTCACGTAACGGCTCTACACGAGTCGGTTGTTGTATCAATGCATTCATGCCAAACTCTGCAAGGATATCAAGGTAGTCGCATACAACACGGTTGGTGCTTTTCATAACGTCTATCTTAAGATCTCCAATCATACAAATGTCCGTGGACAGAGACTTAGAAAGAATATGTTTCAGCTCATCAAGGAACAGCGTGACATTACTCTTAGGGGGACGATAAACAGAACGCACAGTCAACGAGGTGTTATTTCCAGTGACATTTAACACGATACATTCCATTTCATTGGCTGAAACAGGGGCTATCTGAGCATGAAAACCCTTCCGAACATAAACCGCTAAGCCACCCCCACGACTCGTGTCACGTGTTAAGAAGAAAGGCTGATACCCAGGAACCTGATAAAGGTTTGTCTCCAGCGAGGTTATGTTTATTTCAGAGATAGCAAACACGTCAATGCAATCTTGCAATTTGCTAATAATTGTTTGTAATTGACACCAGTGTCTGCGCATGCTTCTGATGTTGATATGGACGACACCAAAGGAAGTACGAAGATTAGGTGGGTTTACTACCTCCAACAAGGCATCAAAGTTTGGCAATACAAACCAAGTGTTCACGACGGATTAGGCAATTTTAGCGAGGTCTTTGTGGCCTGTGATACGCAACACTGGATCCCTTTCAACCTTGCTGACATAATTTTTTCCGTTCTTTGTCCACACGAACGTGTATGCTTGTTCTTTCGCACGTTGCTTTGCCTTCCATAACAGGTCTCTGTTGAAACCTGTTAAGTTTTCGTTCACGTACAGGTTATCAGGCAAATCTCTATTTTCTGAAAGCATTCTTATCATCTTGCGCTTCTGCAACAGAGCGTTCCTGGCTTCCAACGAAGTAAACCTAACCAATATAGGCGGTATCTTGCCACCATTCACAGGTAGATGGTGAATGTGTTGCACAGCTTCAGGCTTAAAATCATGCAGATATGCTAGCTTTACTAGCTATGTTCCGAACAATGTCTCTGAGGTTTTCGCCCTCCTGTACGGGTATCCCGTGAAGCTCTAGGTTGAGATTACGATTGTGCTGCTCACTATCGTTCTGTAATGTTAGTAGTTTCTGTATTTCTTCAGCTTGCTTTTCCACCGTATCTTCAAGCACAGTCACTCTCTTAGTTGTTTCACTTATGTCATCCGGATTTTTGTTGACGTTAGCGCGAACTTCATCGTACATATTCGAGACGAAAGTGATAGAATTTTTGAGTTCATCGATCGCGTCCTTAATAGGCAACAGTGATTCAACCACTGGTTTGAGGGCTGCAAGGCCTTCAACCTTCTGGCTTAGTAATGGTATCTGGTTCACAGTTGCTTTCACTGACAACAATTCGCACATTAGTTTATCAATACTATGTTTTATGTCTCCCGTACCCGATGAAGACGCCGTACTGGGTTGGGACCCTGAAACCACATCACCGGACCGGGCATCATGAGTTCGACAAGTGCGACATATCCATTTTTGGCGCTTTAAGACACTCATAGACCGGAATGTTTTTTTCAGTCACCCCAGAACATTGTGATGTGAGGTGAAATTCGTATTTACAATTCGAACAGCTCAAGAAATAACCATCACGAGGCAAAGTCTTATTACAACAGATGCAATCACTCATGGTGCAGTCAGCGGCACAATCAGTTGTATCACACAGTAAGTAATATAGTGCGCCTTACCTAAAGAAACATCAGATGCAATGTTAGCGCTAGTCAACCAAGCCGCTGACTGCAGTTAGTCACAGGCACGGTACTGCTTGCGACATACTTGTTTGATATCTCCAGCCCCCGTAAAAGCGGGTTACCCAACCAAGTTGATGTGCTACCGTCGCCTTCGCCTCACTTCCGTTCCCCTGGTGGCGGCGGTGCTCCGCAGCGCCACCAGACGGGAGAGATGGCGATCCGATAACCGCGCGTCGTCTGCTAGCTCCAAATGCGTCGACGGGGCAGCGCTTTCTTCGGAATGCGGAGTGCAATGGGAATTGTAACCTGTTTCCTTTTGTTCCTGTTTACTGTTTTTGAAACATAACTGGTGGCGCTGCGGAGCACCGCCGCCACCAGGGGAACGGAAGTGAGGCGAAGGCGACGGTAGCACATCAACTTGGTTGGGTAACCCGCTTTTACGGGGGCTGGAGATATCAAACAAGTATGCCGCAAGCAGTACGCTTATAAAACCTTCCGGGGCTTCACAGTGCTGCCGCTGCAACCTTGAACTGAAGAACTTGAACAAGATTGGGTGCCACGAGGATCCCGTTCCGCAGGTGATAGGACAGGAATGGTCCGGCGAGATAGTTCTAAAGAAACATCAGATGCAGTGTTAGCGCTAGTCAACCAAGCCGCTGACTGCGCGTACGTGCTCGACTCGGGAGTTTTGATAAAGAAGGTTAAATCAGATCGAAAGAAATCATGGTCGTCTTCAGTTCTGCTGTTGCGCATTTTCATGAAAACGTTTAATTAAGAAGTCGATTAATGAATTTTTGAGTGAATTCTTCCAGGAACCATGTACACTTTCACACAGTATATCCGCCCAACGCGAAAAAAGAAAAAGAAAAAAGGCATTAGTGCTGCCGTCATATTTTTTACCTATACCGGTTATAATCGTACCCTGCTGCATAATTATTATCCATTCGTGATAGTCCACTTATGGTAAATTCCACTAGTCGATCTGGAGCCAGCACGCGAATCCGCGGGAGAGCAACGAAATCCGACGCGGTGGGCGCAAGCCGGCGAACCCAGAATCTGCCAGTGGAAATTTATCTGGAGCATACCGGAAGCTGAAAGAAGCCATCGCTCACATCCGGTTTCGAGAAAATGCTCTCACTGCACGGACGCCGATCCGCCCGCGTTTTTGAAAGTACCATATCGCCCCGTGTACTTGGGAAAGCATGGAAAAGCAGGTTACCCCAGCTGTGCATCGCCTCTCGGAACTAATTAGCAGCACGCACAGTTCCGAGCATGGTAAGTTTGCACTTTGCATCACGAGTTATGGCGTAAATTGAAAGGGAACGCCGTACATGATGAACGCTGCAACTGTGCACGAAAGAAAATTATATTTTTGTTGGGCTGCGTCGAAAATTTCATGCGTGGCTCTAATCACTTGTTCTCATAGTTATACGAAGGCCGCTCATTTATGGTTTTCTTGAAATTATCTCCTCACGTTGGAGTTGTCCTCGACGCGTATCAATTCGTCAGTATTGATGTCAAAATGCTGGCAAGTAAATTGCATCAGGGGTACTGTTGCTGCTGCATAGAAAACGTGTGCATTCTTTGTTTTTTTTCAGATGATGGATTAGCAGCGGACCTTTTGGATGGATTCCGACACGAAATCACTTCGTCGGAGACGCGTAAATTTATTCGTACTTTCAGTGAAATGTATCTATCTATTATGGAAAGCTGCTCACAAAGTGCCTCGCTTTCAATTACACGCAGGCGACGTTGCAATTTCCTCACCTGGGCCGTCTGGTGCAGTTTCAGGCGACACCTCAAGACAACCCCGAGAAACACGTGGTAAATATTTCCTTCTCACTGCACATACTTTTTTTACACAAAACCAAAGAAGACTGCAGCTGACTGTGTATTTCTTTCAGTTGCAATCATGCAGAATTTAAAAAAAAAAGAGAAGGAAGCTGTACCGAAACAACCTTTTCCCATTTCTCACCTTTCAGCTCGAGGCTGTGAGTGGTCAGAAGGAGAAACAAAAATTATCCTTGACCAGTACGCATTATATTCCCCTCAAGTGGGGCCACTTAAAAGATTCAAGAACAAGAAGGCAATGTTTAACAAGGTGGCAGAAGTTATCAAGGCAAGGCTAGGAACAGTAAAGACTGGCGACCAGTGTTGCACAAGGTACAAAACCATATGCAAAAGGAAGAGGACTGCTGCAGCGCAGAACAACACTTCTGGCCATTCTCTACAGCATGTCCCCTACCAGGATGAACTGGACAAAACAAGAAGTCTCGATGATAGCCTTGAGCCAGATGTAGTGCGTGACGCCAGTGGTGTGGTGTCCCAAAAAAGCAAAGGACCATCCTCATCAGAATTGCCATCACAGACTACAACCACTGACACATCTGCCCACGGGTCTGTAAGCCCAGCACCGACAAACATTTCGAGTGCAGAGAAGAGGAGAAGCCGACAAAGTACAGCACGGATGCATGACATGAAGATGTTTTTTGACACAATTAAAGAAATTCAGGAGCAAAAGGCAAAGAGACGAGCTGAGAAAGAAGCAGAAAGGGAGACGAGAAGGGCTGAAAAAAGACAGAGAAAAGAAGAAATGCACCATGAAAAGATGGAGCTTTTACGAGCTGCCTTTGGTGTCACTGATAAAGATAAATAAATAAGTACACAGGATGAACCAGGTTCAACGTGACTTTATATTTGAAATAGAACGTGAGTTTATTGAACAATAAAAACACAGCCGCCATGCCTTAATAGTTAGGATTGTGACTTTCTACACAGTCGCTCTAGTTCAAATTTCATCCCAATAGTAGTGTTCAGCTTAAAGAAAAGAAATTAGTCCGGCAGATGCATACAGAGTTGAAGCTAAGGAGACTCAATAGCACGTCAGGAGACAGGCTGCATGCGCAGTCAGTAGGGGGGGGTCCATCCTATCTCAATTAACGATGAAAGTCACTGAAAAGGTTAGCCAGCTGTAGGACGCAAACCCACATCTTCTGGATTACTGGTCTAGGGCTCTACCATTGAGCTAAGCTAACACACAGGCTTTGTATGTATTTGTCCTTTCTATGTTGTTCCAGCCTCAGAACATCAGTTCTCTCATGTTCATCATATCTCCTCTCCTTTTTAACTTGAACACCACTATTAGCATGTTGTCTGAGGTGAGTGAAAACCAAAACAGAAAAAAAAAAACATAGTACATGCACAGTGGTGGCCCATCACAAGCCCATGGCATGCCTCACTCTATCCCTTTTGGGCTCCCCACGGCGGCGCAGTAGGACTTCCGTGGCTGTCACAGCGTCAAAGTTCTGACTGTCCTCAGGTGCCCTTAGCCATTCACAGTCACTCGAAGTGCAATCGTCGTTTGAGGGTGGCACATCAGTGTCACCCGCTTTGATACACAAATTGTGAAGAACACAGCACGCAATAATGAACTTGTTCATTTTGTCGACGAGAAAGAAGTCAACATGTAAAAGTTGCCAAAACCTTCCCTTGAGGTCTGCAAATGCATTCTCAATGCGCACTCTTGTTGCTGAAAATTTTGCATTGAAGGTGCGCTGACTTTCTGTTAGGGTGCCATAGTCTCTGTACGGTGTGAGCAAATACTCGCGGAGCGGGTAAGCTGCATCCCCAAGTATATGATAATTCCCAGGAGCACAGATCAAGGGAAGCTTTTTGGCCAGCCTGGAAGTGCGGAAAATTCTTGCGTCGTGCACTTTACTTGGGTGTCCTATAGTTACATCAAGAAACCTCTTCTCATGATCACATACCGCCTGCAGTGTGAGCGATATGTATATGTGTCTGTTTATGTACGTGGACCGGATTTTATGTGCTGGGCAGCGAATGCTGATGTATGAGCCATCAATACATCCAATAGTGCTGGGCACGCCTGACACCTGCAACACAATGTAATAAGATTGAGCCTTTCACAGCTGCATGCTCATCCATTTATTTCATATGCAGAACATCAATAAATGTTTTTTTGTGTGTAAAAACTAGCTTGCGATGTGTAAAACTTCATGAGTCCATAGTTCCAAGTAATTCTTTTTAATAATACAAAAGAAAAAAGAAACGTCTTCGTGCCGTCTAAGGTGTAAAACACAGTTTATGACCACGGATTCAATATTTCACAAAAAAAAAATAATTTATAGGCATCACATCAGTGAGTTAGCAGCGTTTCTGACGACTATTGAATGCGGTCACACGACAGAGAGGAAGACTGCCTATTATAATGAAGGGTGCCTGTAATTTTTTTATGTCGATTCCTACGCAAAGAGTGCTAACTGTTAACTCCGACGGTTTCAAAACTATAGTTCGGACTGTGGATAAGTGGAATTTACACCAGCATCTCCATGAGAGAAAAAAAAAAAAAGATATGCAAAATGAGGTGATTTTAAGAACAGTGACAAATGCCAGTTCCAGGGATTTGCAATCCTTGAAAGTGGGAATCCTTGAAAATTCCAGTATATTCAATGGTATCAAGGTGTAGTGGGAACCATGTCAGTCTATCAGATAAAACGCAGCATGATGTGATGTGAAAGGAAAAGAATAAAGCATACTCCACCACGTACGGTTGCTTTTCCCTGTTCAAACTCTGTTGCCAGCTTTCGAAGATCGTCATGGAATATGATGACAGTTGGGGCCACCTTAACAAGAAACTCCATTACACGCTCAATACTTCTGAATGTCGTTGTCTCACCAAGTCCGAAACGGCCTGCCACGTCTCTGATGCACGCCTTGTTTGCGGCATACCTGAAAAGTCAATGTATTAGCGAAATGTTCTGGCACCACTCTGATGGTCTGTCTTTGTACGCATGTAATGAAGTAGCATCAAATAATTTTTAAACATTACTTTGTAAAATGCAGGTTCACATAAGAATAAGGAACTGGACTGTTTGGTGTGAGGTGGAAGAAAAAATGGGGACGTAAGCCACGACGAAGTTGGACTGGCTACCCTAGGCCGCTTGGCTAGTTGGTACTGATTATCAATTGCCATTAGTATTGATTCATAGTGCGCTTTATCCTGTCTGGTTCTTCAGACCTTCTTGTGCGCTCTAGTTCAATATGAAGCAATTTTACGTGCGAAAAAACAGACACAAGTCATCTTCTGGTTGCAACTGTGACAAAGGAGAAAGACGCACGAAAGATGCTTACCACAAAAAAGACGCACCGAAGCAGTTGATTAGATCATCTGCCACGGCTCTTGAAACACGAAAATTCCTGCGGAACTATAGTTATGTACATTTGCATGAGAAGGAAATTACTAGCGGTTTTACCCACGTACCTCTTCATCAGAGTACCGGTGCACTACGTTGTCAATGTATCCTGCGATCTTCGGACGCTTGCACGGAAGTGTAGCAAACGCACGTCTGTATAACATTTCGTACATGTTTTGCGTTGTTTCGTCGTCACTGTCGCTATCCTTTGAGCTACATGAGCTGCTACTCGAAGAACTGTCGTCGCTTAAAGCGAGTAGGACGGCCGCATCGAACGACGCCATCACAAACGCGACTTGCGAAAAAGCGGAAGTGGCGGCAGTGCTCTGTTGGGGTTCCGGTCGAATCCGAGGTACTGCGGCGGAGCAAGAAAGAGCGCTCTGTCGCGGAGCTGGTTGATCCGGGACGACCAGCGAAACACACGAATCCGATCCGAAGCGACCAGTGAAACACGTTTTCTGACCGGTGGAACAAGAAAAGCTGCTCCAGATCGACCAGTGGAATTCGCCATTAGTAGCGTGTCACGGCGCTACGCTGCAGCTGTTCGGTGTCTCGGTGCGTGTTCGGCTGGCAGACCAAGAGGGCAGAGCAAGTTTAATCCTGGGTGACTTCCATTTTGCCCACACTTAAAAGATGCCCGACGAACTGAATTGGGCGAATTGACTGGTCACAGATGCTTTCGTGAGTGTCTTAATGGCCAGGGAACGAATTGATTCCTTTTCATCGGCTAGCAGTTGGTTACCAAATATTCCTGACAGGGCTTTCATATTACAGACACATATTCCGCTTTGGAAGGAAGAAAAGAACTGGATGCGATATAGTTTTATTTATACTGAGGCTAACTACAATGTCGTCCTTAACAACAGGGTCGCTTGATGTGCTTTATGACGCACAAGATATATATGAGGATTCCAACTAGCTTATTCCCGACACCGTAATTTAGAGAATACTGAAACAAAATGCAAGCGTGCTGGTGGAGGATATTTGTTGTTAACATCTCTGTGAGGCTGGTGGAGATATGCACAAAGGATATTCCGTTTGTGCGCATATCTCTTCAGACAGAGGAAAATGTTACCAGCAACTCTAGTTTTGTTGCATGCGAATAAAACAACGATCATTGTCGTAAGATCGGATATCCATCGGATAACCATCAGATTAACGATCTGTCAGCCCTACAACACCTTCTTGAATCCGGTACTCAAAAAACGCCTCACTGAAATTTTCTCACATCTCTGCTTCTGATGTCCACTCCTATCTTCAGAGGAAAAGGTAAGGCTCCACGAAGACCAAAATATGTGCACCGATGCATTATCAGTTTTAGGCTACACATCCAGCGCTTTTGCAGCCAGTACAAGTCAAAGAGGAGGAAAGCGATGCCAGATAGGAAGCACACAGCCAACGTGCTTTCCTTCCTCTGGCTTGAACGGGAATCTAGTTTCAATGTGCTTCCTCAACTAGACGGTTTCGCTTTCAGTATGACCGCGTCCCAGAGAAAACTGTGTGCGCGCTGGACCTGTCTTCTTCCTTTCTTTCTTTCACTGAGGTGTACGTTCAAACTGTTGTTTCTAGCGATGCCGTCACCATCAAAGATGGCACAACGCAGCTGTTCCAGCATCAGGGAAAGACCATCAGTTTGCGCGTCGTGATGAAAGTGGGTCACGGCCGCATCCTAATTGGCGAAGACGGCAAACCTCCAAATAAACACCAAATGGACACCTACAACGTAACGACCGCACCCATGAAAATTTCCAACATAGAAGTGAGCGAGCCGTTCAAGCTGAAGAACTGCGTTGTGGTGAGTTCCAGTACGGGAAGTCCTTGTATAAGTTATGACAGTGTTAGGAATCATTTGCTCGGAAAGCTCCCAAAAAACGTTACACTAATGAAAAAAAAAAGTGTGAGAGTTTTCACACCTAGTTGCCCACTAATGTACGCACATACATGTCCAAAGTACAACAACGGAAAAAAGTTAATCTTTCAAAGAAATCTTCCATTCTGATGAATACAGTAATATATAATAATATCCGTGAAAACAGTCGAAATGCCGGGAACAGTCACATTTAGTACGTAACGTACACGACCGCACACAGAACATTTAGAACACTTCAAAATAACGACATTTAAAACTATTTCAGACGTTGTGTGTGTCGGTGTGTATTTTACATAATAAATCTTAGATGTACACGGTTGTCCAAGATAGAGTTCGGGGTTTGCAATGACGATAAACAACGAATGCGGCGCATCGGGAGCTTAAAAGCGATCTAAAGGGATTGGTGTGTGTGAGTCGGATGGGCTACTGGAAGCAGTTATACTCCGTACTCAACGTTCGTTATTTCGAATATACACGCAATGCAACGTAGGAAGAATAACATGTGCGCACTGATTTATGTGTAATGAGGAGTTTCACGTTACAATGAGGAATGCATACGTAGTGATGACTAAATGTCCCATCTGCCACTTCGAGATCGCGTCCGCACGTGCGAATCGGTAGCCTCGCCCACGGCTCCACCTACGAACAACCTATAGAAATAAGAGAATGTGGGTTCGAATCCGACAGATGGTGTTCTTTCTTTTGCTGCCGTTTACCAAATCTTCATCGGTTTATTACGCCAAAAGATCACCATTATCTTAATAAACGGCTATTGACACCTTAATTTGCGCGAGGTAAAATATAAAAAGAGATAAAAATGTTTCTCAGCTGACATTGCATGTTCAACCCGTGACCTCACGAACAGAATCATATCACGCCACAGGGGATCACATGGCAATGCTCCCGTTACTGATTAGCAGGTGGACGGACAACTGAGCAGGTTTCACTCGGGGAGCGATGCCGAGCAACTCGGGTTGCTAGTGCTCCCTGGTTTAGAGCAGCTGACAGCATACTTGATGAAAAAGGTTGCCCCGTATGAATGCTGCCTGATCCTGTGTCTTCTGCTTTGCTGTGTGGCGGTATTAACGAAAGCTACCGCTACTGCCGATTCGCCCAGCGACGTATGTACCCCGACGTGTCACAGCCAGCTCCGAGCTTTCCTCGCACCGCTTTGATTCCATAAAGAAATGCGGGAAGGGGTTGTTCCCGCAATGTGTTTGCTTCGATAATTGGATGCGCTTGCGGTGACGTACACTCTAAATCCTGTATCGGACACGTGCCGGTAAAAAAAGTAAAGCCGGTACACAACCGTAACCGTCTGGAAACTGCCATAACGGTTATCAAATAGCTAGCACAACGATCACCATCGCCAAATTTCAGCTGGTACAAAACCGTCACGTCGGTATGAAACGGCTTTGTGCCCGCTGAATAATATGTGTGCCTCCTGAGCCGTGTACTCGTGTGCTTGTTGAATGATGCGTGTGCCGGCTGAATATGTGTGCCTTCGTTGGAGCGTATACTACGTTAGTAGTAAGAGGGCAGGCGGAGACTAAAGCGGGATTAGTTATAAGCGCGTTTATTGACCCCTGGGCCGACTTCACTCGCGTATTTTCTCCCGTGCCCGGCGTGCGGGGCGAGGGTGGAGGCGCTTATCGGTGGGCGGCGAGTGGCCGGAGAGCTTCGCGTGCGCTTACCCTCGCACATTTTTCAGCCTGGGCCGACTTCATTCATAATTCCTTCGCTAGAAGAGCCGTGTGGTAGGCGGTTTACATGGAAGTATAGGCATGCAAAGAATAGCCATACACAAAAGTACAAGTAAAAATATATTTACTAAATTTAATAGTGCCAGGAATTATGATGTGACTCTGCTTGAAGTAGAAAAACCCAGCCAAAAACCTGAATCAGAAGAAACACAATACAATGCACATAACACAGAATATGCTTATTACAGATACAATACAATAGCATTGAATAGATATCACAGATCAAACACTATGTTTTTTATTAAAGGGACCGAACAGTGAAAAATAACCCCCATATTTTTGCCCACTGTCGTGCACAACATTATTGTTTGGTAAGACACAGAAAGCATTACTTCTCAATTCGTCATATTTTTTACGTATAAATATTTTGAACATTGCCGGAACATGAACGGTGCTGCCAACAAACGGCGAAAAAGAGAAACTTCGGTTTCGGCGGTTTCCGGTCCAGGGCTCCCAGGGATTGGTCAATCCTTACCACGTGAGAGCTAATTTTATAGAGAACAAAGTTGACGCACAGGATCTTACAGCTAAGCGACATTTTAAAAATGACGCTCACTGCCATAGTTTCTACGTTAATAAAGCATTCAGCTACTTCGCCGCTACAGGCTACAATCCACCGCGCCATCTCCAAGGACGTGTGTGTTATCGCGTTTTTTGTTTACGTCGTGGTTGGTCATGTTGGTCGCGCAAAATAGCAAGTGGAATTGTTCGTGGCTGCTGTGTCACGTATTCAGGATACCTACATATGCCTGGTGTAGTTTTGGTGTTCGGGGATGCAAAAATCATGTTCGTTCATCTTCGTTTTCTGCCACGAGAGGAGAGGGCGCGAGAACGAATGTGGTTCGAAACACTCGGCTATTAGATTCAGCAGTCGTGTCGTGTGTGCTGAGCTTATTTTGCTGCCATTGACTACGAAGAAGATGCCGTAGACGGCGAGTTGCAAGGCGTCCGAAGCAAACTGCCGTTCAGTAACCAGTGATTTTGCTTCACCGAGGTGACGAGTTCAACACAATTCCTGGGTACGTACAGGCGTCACACATGTATAAATTATAATATAACGATGACGTATTCTATTTAACTTATGTTATCCTACTTGTCCATTACTCAATATTGTCAACATCAACAAATTTAATTTTAGGGTCCTTCCAGTGTTGAAGTGGCGCCAGACTACTACGTGTTGTGTGATCCAGGCACTCAAGTTGACATGACAGAAATAGCTGAAAGCAGGTATGCAAAGTCCAGATATGGAAGCAGTAGATTTGTTAGGTGTTGCAGACCTTGTGACATTTATGAAGTCTTTGGAAAGGTGCAGAACATTAGTACGACGTCAACAGTAGGAGAAGAAACCGATGAGAACTGCTAGCTTGTCTGAATGGTAGAAGAATACTTCCTGTGTGAAGAGGTGTAGTGATGACTAAAGAACGCTAATTAATTTTCTAGAGATGCACCCTCTACACTTGAATGACCATTGAAACAGTGAAAGTTCATTGTCTTTTAAGCCCCACTACTGGGATTGTTCAGTGTGTGTCACTGCTGCAGTGAGCCATGCAAGTTTACCACATCATATTGGTCCTAAATTTGTAGAGTTGGCCCATCTCAGACGCAACTGTCATTCTTCATTATTGCTCTCCCGATTCTATCTTCTCAGAGATTAATGTGGTTCTCCATGCATTGCATGGGCACTGCCTTTTCTGCTCATGCTTTCAGGTTCTTGTTCTGTTGAATAAATCTTCACTTGAGAGTTTGCAGCCATCACGCTGTCTACTGTGTTTGCCTCTATCTATATTGATGTGCCATAACGGTATAGCACATCAACATGCCAATAGCCTACCAACAACAACCAAACAACGTTGCCTAGTCCTACTTTTGGATGGAAACAACACGATGTGGTAACATCCACATATATAAAATTTTAGTCGACGGAGATTGGCTGTTTTTATACAACCTTCATTTTACTTTTCATCAAGGTGACAGGTCACTGTTGGATCTGCAGCATTATTGTCCCTGTAATCTTTTCACCAACAGAGAATACAAAAGTGCACAAATGGTATAATATAACTAGCTTGTTAAATGCAAAAGGGAAAGACGAAACTGTTTATACTTCTTT
Organism: Ornithodoros turicata; assembly: GCF_037126465.1. Classification (NCBI taxonomy): domain Eukaryota; kingdom Metazoa; phylum Arthropoda; class Arachnida; order Ixodida; family Argasidae; genus Ornithodoros; species Ornithodoros turicata. Next base: position 129,213,871 of record NC_088201.1, read on the forward strand.
TGTTTATTTTGTTGCAGGTTTTACAACTCTATCAAGTACGTCAAAACAGCAGAGGGCAGGAAGTCCTACTCTGTTTCCTAAATCCCTGGACAATAAAAAAGAGAAACATAGTTTGAGTTGTGACAAAATGTTGCTTCTGCTCTTATATTATATTTCAATTAAATGTTACGATGCATTTGTAGTGCACACTGAAGCCAGTTTCAATTTGCAGGGCTGTCAAAAGTACTTTACAAAAGTACATCTCAATTACAGTAACAGAGAACTTATGCTATAAATTATTTAGCCATTTTGGAGTACTATGCACACCAATGGTGCATGGTTAACTTTGAACCGAGATCAAGGGTTAATAATACTTGAAGTCAGCCCTCAAGTCCTTCTTTACAAATGTTAGTTAGTGACGTGATAATGAATCAGTTACAAGCACTCCGTTTAGCAAAACAGAGTTAATTACGTGTTAAATCCCAATCTTCGTTCAAATATTATTGGACATTTCGAAATGTATTACATTAATTTCACATTACATAGTGTACCACCGTATAAATGTTCCGTAGTCACTAAGAAGTATACTAAAAGGTTATGAACACAGTTCAGTTGAATGACACTAATGAAAATTATCTTACTCCTCACATATACAATTGAGACATGAGTATAACCTACAAATACATCTATGCTCACAGGTTACTTAACCCTCCAGGAACAAACTAGTAATTATAATATGCTATGACAGCAAAGAAAAAGCAATGAGAAAAACTTGCAGCAAACAAGAAATGAAAATATGCTGACATCAACATTTCTACAAGTCAGCGCACTGATGGGAAAGCATACCTAATAGCATGCATGACGCAGATCGAGATCCAGTGGAGTACATTCTGTTGTATTTTCTCGGAGCACCCCATATCTACCTTGTGATTGGCCGTCAGGTGGTATAACGGAATTTCCTGCAGAAATAAGGGTTTTCCGTCCAGTTTGCTGTTCAAGTAGTGCGTAAAGACCACACGGCGCTGCCGTGTATGTTGCCATGCTCTTCGGTTTTTCGGATGTATGTAGAAGACACTTGCAGTACTTCGGTGTCAAGGCACAGTATTTCGAAATATTCGTTAGTTCTGATGCAATTGTCTGTCTGCTTTTCGCACGCATTCTCTACCTCTCGGCAGCAAAAATCGTAGTATCCATCCGTAGTATCCGTCGGTTTGCATTTCACACATGAACACCTGCGCGACGAAAAAACAGCGCTTGTTTCGGCTTACACAAGTGCTTCTCCCTGATACATGGAAATTTCACAAAGCAGTCCTTTGTGTTGACCTGTTCGAAATAAACCACGACTACGTGATCTACTGCTGATAGAGCAGTTCATGAAAGGTTGCCAGTCGAAGTTAGCAATGTTCTTGCGTGAAAGGAAGGCTCCTTGACAGATCTAGCCGAACTCGCAGATCGATTTATAGAAGCTCAGTGACAGAACCACCTGGGGAAGTGTGGAAGAGATGGTGAGGATGCAGTTGAGGAACCCCGACGTGGAACGGTCACAAAGCAAGTGCGTGAAAGGGAAGAAGCACGAGGTCCCAAAAGGTGCTTTCTCTGCAACAGAATAGGACATATTGCGCCCGATTGCCGGTGGCGCACGGGAAGACAAATAAACGTTACGTGCTACGTATGCAGCAAGGAGGGACACAAGGTAAGAGACTGCCCCGAGAAGGTGATGACACTGTCGCAGTCATCAATTATTGTAGCCCGAAGGTGTGAAGAGAAACGCCCGGCAGAAGCGTGTGAGAACGACAGGTACGTGGAACTGAGGAACGGCGTAAAGGTGCCGGTAGTGAATGCTTGTGTGTCCCCTGACACACAGTTTCCGGTAAAAGGCATGCCCGTGGCAACAGGGAGACTGGGAAGGCACGATGTGACTGTCCTGCGCGATACAGGGAGTGACACAGTCATCGTAAGAAGGGCACTGGTGAAAGAAGAGGATATGACTGGAAAGTACAGCCCCGTGCAATTTGCAGATGGAACCATGAGAAATTTACCGGAGGCAAGACTTTTCTGAGTACCCCATTTTACATTGGACATCTCACGGCGAAGTGCATGGAAACGCCACTGTACGATTTGATAATCGGGAATGTCCCGAATGCACGAGGACCAGAGAATAGGCACCAGAGGCACACTGATCGTCCAATTGCGACTTGGCACAAGAATAGCCGGGGTGGGAGCAGGACGCATTTGCTTTCTGCCAACCACTTCAAAAGGCGCGACGACAGGGGTTCTTCGTGTTCTTCGTGGAGAGAAGAACAAAAAGGAAGGCCTGCAGATATACTACCGTGGAGGAACGGTGAATGGAGACGGAAGCCGGACCGATGTCAAAGAGCCAGCGGCAGTAGGGTGGCGTCGACGTATGTGTTCGGAAATCGGGCAGAACAATGGAAATAAGAGAGGTGGTAGCAAGAAAGGGCTAATTGCATAGCAAACTGTGGTTAAGGACAATGTATTCAGTGGGAAGAGTTTTTCCCGTAATGGGCCCCGAAGTGTGGCGGCATTTTCTGTGTTTCCGTAAAGTTGTAATTGTACACGGTAGTGTTGTGAAAGTCTGGTACTGTTATGCCATGAGTGCCGCGTAGAACTTCTTTGTTAGCATTTCAGAGTATCTGAGTATTATTTCTTGCATTGAGTGCATAAGTGGAAGACGTAACGTCGGAGAGGCAATTTGGTGGACGTGTACTTGAGTCAAGTGAAGACCGTTGAAAGTTTTGCGTTTTTGTGTGCGCGCGTGTAACAATTCCACAGAGATGTACTGTGTATGATGGCGAAGTGGAAACCATGTGAGGCACAGTAATGAATATGTGTATCCCGCCCGCATGAAGTCCGTTTATGTTGGAACGTTTGTCGCTAAACATGTATGTCTGTATAATGGTGGAATATGAGAGAGGAAGGCATAATGTCAGTGCAGACTATTTGAGCCGCATGTGAAGAGCGAATTGTTACAATAGGGTTGTGCTTTTGCCGTATTTTCAGTATACGGTTACATCTGTGGAAATGAAAAAGCCAAAGGTACTGTTCTTGTTGTTGTTGCTATGCGCAGTGATGTAGTACGCGCAGTGATTTGTGTTGGCATCTACTCTGTACCCCTTAGTCGCTGTGTATGTAACCGAGCGTATAACTATGGTTGATATGGCATGTGATTATGATACGTTTGTATTACATCTCTTCTGTCGGTGTCTTAGTGTTGGTTAAATTGCGAGAGTGGATTTTTGTGGAGTGTGGAGTTTGTGTCAGGTATTATCCGCAAAGCTTTTGTCTGCCCTGTTTTGGGGTTTTGCAATATTATGTAATGTTGTAATATTCTTAGCGATGGGGTAGTGTCACAGGGCAAACTCGGTCGGTTCTCCTTTTTTGCGAGTTAATTTAGACAATAGTTAGAACGGGCACTTGTTCCGCTGGCCATGACAGCTCGGGGATTCCAGAATTTACTGCCTCCAGATGTTTTGTAAGATGCGTTGGAGGGACAGTCCAAGTAAAGAAACCGGCACTTCGACGCAACTATGTGTGTGTACTCCGGGTTGTTCTCGACCCCCTGCGGCGAGGCCAGGCACGGCGTTTTTGGGTCGGTCGCATCGTTTACGGTAACCCGATGCCATATGTTTTTCGACCAGAATCTTTTGGCCCCCAAATTCTGGGAATTGTCTCCAGACTCAGACTTTTGGAAAGTGAAAAGTACATTATCGTTTTTTATGCTAAGTGGCCAGTCGTGTTGGGTGGCAGGGGCGTGGTGATCCTTTTTCCCGCCCAAGAAATGAGGGATACCCCGTGAAATAAGTTTTGGAAGCCGCGTTTAACGAGGTTATATAAGATAATAGTTGGAAGAAATTGGGGGAGTCCGGTAGTCGATTTGGAAAGGGGAAGAAAGACAACGCGAACGGGGTTGCAGCGGTTTTCCCGCCGGGGAAGTTTGGGAAGAGTAGCGGCGGCACTAGTTTCTGTTTCAAGTAACGGACGGTTTGTAGTATCGAATGCAGGTTGCTAAATGTAGAAAGTGGTTGATTGATGTGAAGTGTGCAAGAGTTGTGTGCCACGGTGTGACGTGGAGGGAAACGCAGAAGAGACGCCGCCGCAACAAGAAGACGTCTCAGGCTCTTCGAAGTTTCTACGGACTTCCCCACCCCTATACAGCTAAGTGATTTCGATGAGACTGGCGTAGTGCAGTTTTGTAAGAGTAGTCTGAGTTGTGGTTTTGATTGTGAATTTAGGAAGCCAGAATACATGTTGTGCATTTTGGTGGGCGCCTGGGTGGCGAGTGTGATTTCAAGTTCATTGAGTGCAGAGTGTGGTTAGGCAGGGTTGTAGGATCGCAGAGGTGGAATGATTTAGCGTCGATATATCTTCATTTTTTGTGTTTGTCGTTCAGTAAAAGAGCAAGTTTCCTTGTTTGTTGAAAATGAGTCTTTGCTCATTCATTACCGCACTGGCCACAGTCCCTCCACTAGCCGGGTCCGAATCTATACATTGATCACGGGTGTAGGTCTTCCACTCATTCCGACTCGTGACGTCTTGTACATAGAATCATTGAAAGCACACGTTTTTTTACTCATCATATCCTTTTGTAAATCATTTTCCATCATTCTCACGACGGGTTGATATTAATGGCATTCTAAACCAGATAATAAATATTTAGTCAATAAAATGAGCATAGATATGTTTTTAATTAATTAACGTAGTAATGTTATGTAATTAAGTAATGTAATGTAATTAATTAATGTATTTTTAATTAAGTGTAGAGGCACAATCGAAAACAGAACAGACAATTGCTCTACATTGAAGAGATGGACGGATTATGTACTCGTTACCATAAGTCATGGGAAGATGTGATAAAAAACTGCTTCGAAAAGGAAGAGCCTCGAAATGATTCAATTATCGCTGCATATCAATACGTCCTAGACATGGTCGTATTCGGAGAAATGGTACAAATTACAAAACTGAAGGTGCAAGAGTTTGTATGCCGAATGTACAATAGTTATAAAAATATCTGCACATCAACGTCGAAAGAGCCACTGGGATTGATGGCGGAGTTTTTGAGGTTTGCTAATGAATAATTGAAGTACACTAGACCAGATGTAATTGTAATCATTGCAATGGGCATTGCGTTCTTCAAGGAAGCAGTCAGATCAAATTATCATATACAAGCGGTCTATATGGCACGATTCATTAGGGATTTGTTGAAATTACACCTAACTATTGAGATGGAAAGTACATAGAAATCGTGTCATATGATATATTCCAATACCAAGGCAACGCAATTATTTTCTTCTACAAGTTCTTGCAAGATGTCGAATGAGCAGAAGTTCAATATTGTGGCAGAAGGTCTGATGTCTCATCACTTATTGAAACTCAACGAATATATCAACTGTGGTGGACCGGTTTTTTCATCGGACGTCCACCGGACGATTTTCATCTAATACTGTCTTGTACGCCATTCAAGAATCTTCATACAAGGAAAGGAAACATCAATAAGAGATTGTGCTGGTTCATCGCAACGAAGTGCAAGTTGCTGAAGCGATACAAATGCGGCGACAACGTATCGATTGCATTAATCAATGCTGGATTCAAGCGACCGATAATAAGACATCATTATGTAATACATTCCGAATTCATCAATCAAGACAACAAACGAAAACTTCATAGTTTGGAATAGGAGAATTGTAATTTATCGAAATAAACAAGCATATAACTGAAATAATAAATGTGATCTTTGTCACCAATATAATTAATTCTATGCATCACAATGAAAAACACTTCGCATTTAGCATGGCTAGATTGAGAACAATGATCGCTAAGGAAACGAATATTCCACACCATGTGTAAGAATTATATGTAATCATATCTGACCATCAAATATGAGACCATCAATAAATTTAGAGGCATGAAACATCAGTCTTTGATTACAAAAAAAGACCACTAATCTTTTGTGAAAACTGATGTATCTGAACTGATGAAAACTGAAAGACTGATGTATCGTGCCTCTAAATTTCAATGACTGATCCTTCTCCGGCAATTCTATCCTTCGGGTGTTGAAGTTGGTCAGAGTGTAGTCGGGCAAAACCTATTTGATGGTCAGATCTGATTTCATATGAGAATTCTTACACAAGGTGTGGAATATTTGTTTCCTTAGCGATCATTGTTCTCAATCTAGCCATGCTAAATGCGAAGTGTTTTTCGTTGTGATGCGTAGAATTCATTATACTGGTGACAGATATTATATTTATTATTTCAGTTATATGCTTGTTTATTTCGATAACTTACAATTACCATATTCCACAGTCTGAAGTTTTCGTTTGTTGTCTTGATTGATGAATTTGGAATGCATTACATAATGATGTCTTATTATCGGTCGCTTGAATCCAGCGTTGATTAATGTAATCGATACGTTGTCGTCCGTTTCAGCAACTTGCACTTTGTTGCGATGAACTTGCACAATCTCTTATTGATGTTTCCTTTCCTTGTATGAAGATTCTTGAATGGCGTACAAGACAGTATTAGATGAAATTAGATGAATAATTAGATGAAAATCGTCCGGTGGTCTACCACAGTTGATATGTTCATTGAGTTTCAATAAGTGATGATACATCAGACCTTCTACAACAATATTGAACTGCTGCTCATTCGACATCGTTGCAAGAACCGGTAGAAGAAAATAATTGCGTTGCCGTGGTAGTGGAACATATCATGTGACACGATTTCTATGTACTTTCCGTCTCAATAGCTAGATGTAATTTCAATAAATCCGTAATGAATCGTGCGATATACACTACTTGTATATGCTAATTTGATCTGACTGCTTTCTTGATGAACGCAATGCCCATTGCAATGATTACAATTACATCTGGTCTAGTGTACTTCAATTCTTCATTAGCAAACCTCAAAAACTCCGCCATCAATCCCAGTGGTCCTTCCGACGTTCATGTGCAGGTATTTTTATAACTATTGTAGATTCGGCATAAAAATTCTTGCACCTGGGCCATTCCACGCCAAGTGATCCAAAGGTGCCGCTCGACGCCCCCTAGAATTTTATGTGAGTTTTTTTAGTGGTTCCTTATGACTCCGAAAGCAATAGAACATTGGTCTTTTCTAACGAAATTGAATTTTTTTTGGTGCAGAGCCCCTCAAAGATGCAGTTCTTGGCGACAACCTATGTCGTTTTAAGCATGCATTACGGCCCTCGTAAGGCACCGAGCATGTTCAAAAGAGTCTTATTTGATGGGGGGAGTTCATTTTACCGTATGTAAGCAATTTTCACCATCGCACTCGACGGGCGCGACGCTTGTGGCGTGCACGAAATTTGAAGAGTTTGTGCAAGTTTATCAATTTTGTTGGAATATAAAATTTTAGAATTTACTCCTCAATTTTTTTGCCGTATAGCCCTGGTGGTGCTTTCAACGCAAAAAAATGCAACACCGCCGGTGCAATGTAAGCCGCAGTAAAAAATCGGGAAGTTGTAAAAATTCGACAAAATTCACAGATTTGACCGAAAAATTCGATGTGCGGAGGTCGGGATAAAAGCAAGATCAAGGTGTCATTCGATGCACCGTGTTCGTAGCAAGATGTAGCACAAAATCTCAGAGGTAGTTTTTGTTAAACTCAAATATTTTTTTTTAATTGAAGGTAACTTCGCAAATGTGTATGCGCGCTGCGGCGCAGCGTACCGAATGTACAACTGAGCGGGTCACTCACAAAACTCTGGACGGAAAGAAAACACTAGGCAGTCTCAACATTGAAGAGCAAATAACGGTTGCAAACACGTGTTTGCCTCCATCGAGACACGACGGTTGTGCAGTGAGCGCTCATGAAGCTGCCCATCTTGCGCTCTAACGAAACTTGTAGCCAGCTCGCGGGGGTGCTAAGTAAGATATGAGTAAACACATGGAGATTGGGGTCCATTCAGGCTGTATGGCGTCATATTATTGATTTTTGACCGTTTGGCATGCGGCGTCCATCAGTCGAGTCCTTGACATGAGTGTAATCACGACATGAACAGTGATCAAGTACTGCCTGCACCGAACACAAGCGGAGAATGCTTTCACCAGTAAGTTCTTTGGATGTGCCGTTGTTCCTTTCACTATTTTTTTCATGTGTGTGTTAACTCATTCCAGTATTCGGAAGAGAACCTTTTAGCTGTGCACTGCTCTTGCACGTATACAAAACTTACTTAGTATAGCTGTGATGTACGATCTTTTCCCTTTGTGCGCCAACAGTTGAGATGTACGTATAAGAGAAAATTTTGCCATTCACGGGTGCTATCACTTTCGATTCCAGGTAAGCAACTTCCGAGCATTTCTGTTGTGTACAGAGCTATGATACATGTACTGCGTTATTCAGGTCGAGTCTAACGTTTCTTTCATAGTCGTCCTGCATACGGGGAATTGTAATTTCAGAGAAACATGGGTGAGCGTACGAGGACATGCATATTTATACTGCTTGCCATGTGAAGACACTTTAGTGTATATAAGCACGACCTTAAAAATGACTTCAGGGAGATCTGGAGCTTTTCGACTTGTTCCTTGGCTTAGATCTTGACTTTAGCAGTTCAACCCACAAAAAACCGCTACCTTTACCCCTTGTTACCGTTGTTTCATGGCAGTGATCAAACTCCAAGGAACAAGGCGATAAGTCCCACAGATCTCCCCGAAGTGATTTTTAAGGTCTAGCTTACACACTAGACCTCATACGGCAAGCAGTATAAATGTGCCTGTACTCATACGCTCGCCCATGTTTCTCTGAAATAACCATCCTCCGTATGAAAGATGTCTATCAAAGAAGCGTTATACCTGACCTGAATACCCCAGTATCATGCCTTTGCACACAACAGAAATGCCCGGAAATAGCGTATCCGATATCGAAAGTGATAGCACCCGTGACTGATTTTTTTTAAATCTTATACGTACATCTCATCTGTTGGCGCACAAAGCGAAAAGATCGTACGTCACAGCTACTAAGTAAGTTTTATATACGTGCAAGAGGAGTAGACAGCTAAAGCGTTCTCTTCTGAATTCTGGAATGAGTTAACACACACAAGCAAATAAAATAAAAGGAACAATGGTACATCCAAGGAACTTATTGGTGAAAGCATTCTCCGCTTGTGTTCTGTACAGGCAGTACTTGTTCACTGTTCATGTCGTGATTGCTCTAGTCATGTCACCGACTCGACTGACGGATGCCGGACGCCACGCTCCCAAATATCAACCATATGGTACCATGAGGCCTCAATGGACCCCAATCTCCATGTCTTTACTTATCTCTCACTTAGCACCACTTTTCCACTCTTACCACTTTTTTCGATCAAAAATGTGCATTTTGTCGTTTTTTTACAACTTCCCGATCTTTTACTGCAGCTTACATTGCACCGGCGGGGTTGGATTTTTTTACGTTGGAACTACAGCACCAGGGCTATATTACAAACATTTTTGAAGAAGAAATTCCAGAATCTTATATTTAAAAAAAATTGATAAACTTGCACAAACTTTGCAAATTTCGTGCACGCCACAAGTGTCGCGCCCGTCGAGTGCGATGGTGAAAATTGCTTACATACGGTAAAATGAACCCCCTATCAAATAAGACGCTTTTGAACATGCTCCGTTCCTTACGAGGGTCGTAATGCTTGCATAAAACGACATAGGTTTTCGCCAGGAACTGCGTCTTTGAGGGGCTCTGCACCCAAAAAAATTTCGTTAGAAAAGACCAATGTCCTGTTGCTTTCGGAGTCATAAGGAACATTCTAGGGAGGGTCGAGCGGCACCTCTGGATCAGTTGGCGTGGAATGGCCCACCTTCAATTCTGTAGTTTGTACCATATCTCCGAATACGACCATGTCTAGGACGTATTGAAATACAGCGATAATTGAATCGTTTCGAGGCTCTTCCTTTTCGCAGCAGTTTTTTATCACATCTTCCCATGACTTATGGTAACGAGTACAAAATCCGTCCATCTCTTCAATGTAGAGCAACTGTCAGTTCTGATTTCGATTGTGCCTCTTCACTTAATTAAAAGCATATCTATGCTGATTTTGTTGATTAAAAATTTATTATCTGGTTTAGAATGCCATTAATATCAACCCGCCGTTAGAATTATGGAAAATGATTTACAAAAGGATATGATGAGTAAGAAAAATAGTGTGCATTCAATGATTCTATGTACAAGACCACGCTAGAATCCTCCCTTCCATAACTTGATGTTGGTGTTGGGGTCGTCGGCTTTCATCCCTCACTTTATCGCTTGAACACACTAGTTGATCTTGTTTATTCATTGAAATGACAAGTTTCTGTACCTTATTCTGTGGTGTATTCACGCTGCTTGCTTAGAAATCATTTGTCTCAATTAATTATTGTTTTGACTTTTTCCCAGGTGTTCACTCGATTGATATTCTATGAGTGGGGCATTATGTAGGCATGATGGATTAATTGTTTCTGTCGATTTCCTCCATAGGAAAACTTCTAAATATATCTCGCTTGCTTAGAAAGTTACTGCCTGTAATGATTATTGTGTTGTATTTCTTTCAATTCATCACTCGATTGACATCAGTAAAAAATAATCTCTGAGATGGGAATGCCTCATATCTCTGAGTTGCATTTCACATTTGATTTTGTGTGTGGTTCATCTATATAGAACTTTCTGTTGCAAGATATTACAAAAATTTATGTAATTAAATTTGTTTCTCGTTTTTGATTGAGTATTGCTGCTATCATTTAATAATTTGGACTCTCTACATGTTCAATAAAAAATATTGCCTCTGTACAAACTTAGCCGACTATGTGATCCACTTTGACGAAAGACTTCCGTTTCAAGGAAAGGGTGTGAAAATATAGTGATCCCCGCTAGAAATATCGGCATCTATTTGCGCTGCCCAATAAAATATATCACCTTTGTGGTATCTTATCTGACCTCGAGAACGCCCTGTTTGCTTCAGGAATGAAAAGGAATATAGCCCCCAACCCTGTGAGTGATAAAGCATGCGCAGTGCTTTGGTAGTATAGACAGAGATATAATGTCTCCGGGCTTTGAAGAAAAACCGAGATCCTCTCATGGTGCCTGGGTGTTGCTTTCATAAACCAAAGTAAGGTTTGTAGCGTCTCTTAGAATGGAAATTGTATAGTGTTCGATTAGATTATGTCACGAGGATGATTTTATGATAGTTAAAATTATAGATTATTCTCCTCTGTTGTTTTGATTAAGGATATCTTCTTTGATTAAATGTGGTGTGATAGATTTTATTTCCTCTTGTGTTCGTGTCGTTCGTGTCCCATGGTCTTCCAGGGTCTCTGCATTTCACACATTATTACATACAACTATCAGAACTTCCCGCTATTGCAATGATGGTTCTCACGTATAGGAATATTAGACTTTTTATGATACAACTTGTAATTTTGATTGGAATCATATTGATTAAGAATATATTCTTTGTAGTGGTATAGATTTTATTCCCTCTTGTGTTCGTGTCGTTCTTGTCGTTCGTGTTCAGTGGTCTTCCAGGGTCTGCTGTTCACAGTTAATTACATACATCAATCGGCACCCGTCTTCAACAAATCAGGGCAGATATCATTAGAGCTGGTTGTTGGCTAGGAGCGTGCTATGTGGTGAAGTTCATTTTTAACATATCTATTTTCTGTGTTGGATTCATAAAACAAAGTAAGGCTTGTAGTGTCTCTTAGAATGAAAATTGTGTAGTGTTCGATTAGATTGTGTCACGAGGATGATTTTATGATAGTTAAAATGATAGATTATTCTCCTCCTTTGTTGTTTTGATTAAGAATACCTTCTTTGATTAAATGTGATGTTATAGATTTGTTTCTTCTTGTGTTCTTGTCGTTCGTGTACCATGGTGTTCCAGGGTCTCTGCTGTTCATAATTAATTACATACAACTATCAGAACTTCCCGCTATTGCAATGATGGTTCTCACGTATAGGAATATTTGACCTTTTATAATGCAACTTGTAATTTTGATTGTAATCATATTGATTAAGAATATCTTCTTTGATTAAAAGTGGTGTCCGTTTCTTGTTGTGATATGGTATTGTGTAGCTATTATTTCCCTATATGATGGAGGATATGTCGGTTTGGTTCTATATTAATTATATCTGCTGATTGTGTAGATTGGAATTATTTCCTTATGTCCGCGCTATTCACTTCATAAGAATCTGATTAATTGAGTTTATGTCATGTTGGAATATTAAACTTAGCTTCCATATTGTGCTCGAAATTGCTTATATCTTTCAGAACTTGTAATTAAAACTCCACTGCTGCAATGATGGTGCTCTAGTCTCAGACTTTTTATAATAAAACTTGTAATTTCACTTCACTGTGCTTCACTCCTCGTCTTTGGAGGACTGCCTGGTGCATCGGATGGGTTGTGTGTGTTGGGAGTAGTGAACCGTGTAAGCTTTTCATTCGGCAAACGACGATGTACTGGATCCGATTTAACCTTCTATGTCCTTGGTGCATTTGGCTCCTTTCTTTTTCTTTGTTTCTTTTTTCGCGAAGCCTGGAGTCATTTTTCTGTTAGGGAACTCGAGAGGCACAATGTGTCTCGAGTATTAGTGGATTCAATTAACCCTTCAATACGTCCGGTACGCTGTGGCTCCTGGCGTCAGCGGGGATGTCGTGTCAGTTGTTTCTTGGGGCACAGAGCACCTGCAGCTTTCGCAGGCACCGCGTGCCCCTTGAAGTCATCTGGCACCTGGCGCATTTTTTAAAAATGTACCAGGTGATCAGACGGCACCTATCCGTCACTGGGTTTAGAGTGTACCGTTGACGTTTTGCGCCGATTCGGAGGAAGGAAAGAGGAACCTCCAAGGACACACCTCCAAGAGACACCTTTAGTCATATTTTGGTTCCAAACGGCGCAACGTGTTCTAGTTCCTCTTGCATTTTCAATTGATAAGGGAATGTGTCATATCGCGAAGAGATATTTTTGCACTTTGGTGTCCTTTTAACTATGTACCGGACGACGTATGCACACGACATGCAGTAGTAGTTTGTCAGAACAGTCGCTCTGTTAAACTTACTGCGAATAATTCGTGAAAATTAAAGAACCGCCGGCTCTGTAACGTTCTCTATGGCCCGTGGCACCCAAACCTGTATTTCCACTCCTTTCATTAGGTGGCGCCACAGCCTGAAACGGCGTTGCGGACGGCATTGAAAGCAACGGCGTGTGTCGAACTTTATGCAGAAAACTGCTGTAAAAAGCGATTTTGTACGAAGACAAAAGAGGTAGATTACAATCCGTAACGCAAAACCGTGAAAGCGAAATATGTGAATGAAGGCAACCAGCAAGCACCCAATCAGATGATCCTCTTTCCATCCAGATTGTCTGCTAATATCTTCAACTTACTCGATGCGCTCTTCTTTTCACATACTATAGTTCACTTCCTTCACCTTGTTTACTGGGTATGCTGCCCCTCCCCCCCCCCCAAAGTAAGACGCCTTTCCACATCTTTATTCACATTACTTGCAATGCACCAACAGGCTAATGCGCCAAGACACTACGTTTGTACAGGAGTGCACAAACGTAGTGTGGCTCAAACGCAGAGAGGGGCGACACGAACACACGACTGAATTGGACAAATGATGACGGAAGACATCAAATCAAGTCATCAAACTCATCAAATCATCAAGCTTGAGCAGTGTGACAATTGGTGTTCTCTGGCTTAAGCACATAGAAAGGACCTTTTCAGTGACTCCCATCTTTCATCATTGAGATTTTACATTATGTGGTTCATCCACCAGCTTGCCTGCATCTCCGTCTTTTTGTCAGTGCTCTGGTACACGGAGGATAGGAATGTTTCACTCGAGCAGAGAAACTTCACAGCGACTCACACAATCGCCCTGCGTCGTCGGAACACATAATGAAAAAGTGGACAAAGCACTTCGCTCACAAATGTTGTGTCATGAACAAGAAGCACGACTAACCGAATGAGAAGTGACAACCCTATCAGTCGTGGCAACAGTAGGCTCACAGCGTGCTATGCGGTGAAGTTCTGTTAAAGTGCACTTGGAGCTCATTTTGCTTAGCGACAAAGCGGACTTTCGTTTCAGTGGCTACGTAAATAGTCATAACAACAAGAACGCTGTTGAAAAAGAAACATAGAACCCTCTATGTGTAAGGAAATGAGCAATATGAGAAAATCAATGAGGAGTATGAGCGACGTTATGGGCAGTACTCTCAGAAAGAAACCGGATACTAAGGGTTAAAAAACGATGTGTTTTTTAACGCATATTTTATGTGTCAGGCGCTTACCCATAGAAGCGCTGACGGATAAAAAGGGCAAAAAAATGAAGCGTCCTTGGCCGTGCTTTAAGAGGTGTAGGGTGACGGATACCCCATCTGTCACCGCATAATCTTTACTTTTCGCTTTTTCACCCCCCCCCCACTCACACACACACACTCTCCCGTACGTTGTGGCTACAAAAACGGTTCTCGTCCAAAACGGTCGTCGCCTCCCGCGGTTCCTTCACAGCTGACGTACTGCCTGTACAGTAAAGCAAGTATTGGCAAGAAGCAACCACACTGCAGGAAGCAACTTACAAACAGGCTGCACCGATTGGGTGTGAGGACCAAGTGAGGAATAACATAAGTCTGGGAGATAAGTTGGGGGAGGCCCAAGCACTGCGGCAGGTACAAAGATAGGTGGGTGTGGAGATGCCTGCAAGATGATGTCCTCTCCAGCTCCTGAAGACGGACCAGAGAGAATACTTCTTTTTCAGTATCACAAACTACGTATAGAAAGCTGTGATGTCAACAGGAATGGCACTTACTGCTCCAAGCTTGCTGGCCTGAGACAGCATGAAGGTCTTTAGCTGGGCTACCCGCGAGGGAGAATCGGTTTAATATATTTACACTGCAAGCAAAGCGCACGAGACTACTTACCTTGACTACTCTCTTTCTGGAAGGCCGTAGGAAATGGACCAAAACGACGGTTTTCTGGTACACACAGAGAGACATGCTAATACATTTGCACAGCCTGCGTACCAGCGTACTGCGAATCTCCTCATTTCATTGGCAAAGACAGGGATGTTTATTCAACTGCTGTAATTTTGCAAACAGGCAGCTGAAAAATGCTATGCCAGAGGACGAATTGACTCCAAATAAAAAAAGAAAAAAAGAACTTACCAGCGTGCTGCTGTTACGTGCGCTTGCGACGTGCCTGTACAGCTAGCGTCTCGAAGAGGCCCTGTTGCATAGTGGAAACAGAATTTCACATATGTCACTGATGGTGACTGGCAGTATGAAATAAACGCACGAAATCGCCAAAAGTCTGGCAAAAAATGCAGCAAAACAGGCAACGTACCCATACCGCCGTGATCCGCTGGTGGATGGCCGCACGTAATGCACCAACCAGGAGGGCATTGCGAATACGAAAAAGCATCTGAAGGCCGCAAGTAACCAGGACAATCGCAGGCGTTCTGACAGCGTCCGCGAACTTGGCCCACCAAATCGGTGGAAGTGGTTGGCGGCACTGACATCTTTCTCGGCGCCGGAATGCCGCTCGTCGGACTATGGGTGTTTGATACACAGCTCTCTGACTTATTCCGGGGACATACCGCGTTTAGAAGCTCACGAGTTACAACACGCCATACTCGGCGACATCCACTCGCCGCTCCCGCCAACGTACAGGCCCGATTCTCCCATGAAGCGGCGCGGCGCGGTAGCGATGGCGCTGCTATCCGTGCAGATTTTGTGGTAAGATATTTTGTTGTTTCGATATCCTGTTATACAACAGTTATCATGCCATTATGTCGCAGTTATCATACACGCTCATCCTGATCTTCCGTCAGCGTCTCCGATTTGCTCAAATTTAAACACGCGAAAAACTATGATGCGTTGAAATGGCATTAGCTTATTTCTGTGACGACTGTGTGCGAAAAGACAAAGTGACACATTTTTATTTTATGAGACGCAGATCGGAAAACGTAAAAGGGTGAGCGCGTCGAGACGCGGCCTTGCTTTATCAGTCATCGGAAAAGATTAACCATCAAAATAAGAGGAAAGGAACGGGGCTTCGCAATTTACTCTTAAAACACAAGCCTTCGGGTCAAGGCCGAGCCCAATGACGGATAGTACACGTTAAACGAAGCATTACTGATACACCGTCCTAACGCCGCACTGGAACATGCCCTTACTATGCGTAAAACAACGCGTAAGCGTAAATTTATGAGTTGTCTTTCTGAGAGTGTATGAGCAACCTTATGCGCAGTATGAGGAAGGTATGAACGGAGCGCGTTCCGTTTACTTAACCAATTATTCACCTAGGAGTGCTGGCGCCACAGCGTCTGGTGATGGCCTTTCAGGAGGTGCTCGTCACTGTCGGTTGGACGTAACGGCTGTTACGGCCGTAACTCCATTCCCCTTCGTCCAATAATGTTCAAATTTTAGGTGCATGTTGGAGTGCGTTCCGTGTCCTACAACATTCTAGTTGGCACCCGTATTCCAATCCAAGCCGCTGCGAGTGCCGTCCAGGGGTGGACCCAGGAATATTTTGAGAGGGGGGTCCAGCCTTGCCAGCATGGTAGATACACGATTTAGGTCAATTAAACACTATGTGAAGACAGAAATTGAGGAGGGGGTCGTGACATCCAGACCCCCCTCCCCATATCCGCCCCCAGTGCCGTCTCAGTGCTTGGGCACTTACTTGCTCATTCTACGCTATTACTCGGAGCCGTCTGGACGTATTTTGCTCCGCTCTGCATGGAACCCATATTTCGTCGCCGTCTCCATGCTGTGACAGTGTCTTTGTACTGTTTCAGTGAGCGTGTTGCCGTTTCAGTGAGCGTGGCCAGTAAGGTGTTTTGTGTGTACATTGGAATCAACCTACGGAATCCGTGGGAGGCATGTGCGCATTACAGGCACGTTGAAGTCCCGTTTTGCCGTTATCGTTCATTATGTCTGTCGCATGTTGCACGTTTGCTCAGACGGTTCATGTGCATTCATGTACATGAATAGGCTGTATGAGAATACTCATATCGCTCATAGCCTGAATGCTCATATAGCTGATACATGCTCATAGAAGCTGATATGATTGCTCATGCAAGAAAGACATATATGAGCTCCATGTGATTGCCCATACAGATGGCTCTATGATTTTTTCCAACAGGGTAACTCCCCATTGCTGGTGGTGATGCAGGGAATGAAAAAATGAGTCCCTTCACAATAAGGATCGAAGTCCTAAGGTACAATTGAAGAGAGCTTTGAGGGCTGAGCGTTGGTGGGCTGGATGCGACCAGACACCATATATTTTGTGAGAGAGGGGAGGGAGGAGGCGAAAGTCCATCTCGTTAACGGATCCGGAGAGTACGGTTCGGGAAGGTTGGTAGCATGGGCAATGGGGAAGAATGTGCTCTACATCCACTGCGCTCTAAGAACCACATCGAGGCGCATACGATGAACTAATGCGGCATCTCATCTTGAAGAGAGGTATGTGGAGGCTTGCGGAAAGCGATCGCTGAATCAAGTCTGGTCAGCATGGCTGGGGGAGAATGTCGGCGGTCTATTGGCGGGAAGGGTAGTCACGAGGCGTCGAACTATACGGAACGACGATATCCTCTCAGCAGCGCAATGTGTCCGTCTCCGAGACGAGAGAGCTGCCTTTGCGGCGCTGTCGGCCTCTTCTTCCCTTCGACGCCACAATGGGTGGAACCCATTGCAGAACCAGTCTGTGCCCTGCTTCGTAGACAAGATTAAAAGGCATTAACAGATCCATCACCAACGGTGCACGTGAGCCTCGGATGCCAGGGTTCTCAATTGTTTGCAGCGCAGATGTAGAGTCAGTGAACACGATCCATTCCCGTGGGGTATAATCAACGATATGCTGCAGAAGGAAAAGTATGCCATAGAGTTCCGCAGCTGTGTATGAGGTTTGATGCGAAAGGCGACGTCCTTTCACTACGCCTTCGGTCGGGAAGACGAATGCCGAGGCGGACTTGCCATTTCGAGATGCGCCATCGGTGTATGCTGCGGCAGAGGTAGAAAACCCGTAGGTTCCCATCTACCAGAACATAGAAATGGGCTCGAAGGACTTGAGGGAAACCTGATCTCTTCGGCCCAGTTGGTCCGGAGGACCTACGAAGGTGGGTGGCACAGGCAGAGATCAGGGGGCGTCCGGTGGTGTGACGTCCTTAGCTATGTAGCCAGTGAGAGCCAAGCGTCTGCTCTGCGCTTCTCTATGGAAATCACTTTCAGGACGGTGTCGAATTCTCCTGAGGAGTTGGTGACGGTATATGTACGCACGCAAACGTAGGGAGTGCCAGGCCGTTTCACGCTCACGGAGAACCTCCACGGGGAGTTATCCAGCCTCAGGCAGGACTAGCGGTGTTTCAGTCATTCTAGGAACTCCAAGACAGCGACGAAGCCTTCAGGCACACACGGAACGAAGGGTATTCCGAGCGCAGGTCCGAGCCCATGACCACACCAAGGAAGCGATCGGACCGTACAGGCTTGAGCTTCTTTGCATCAACCCAAAGAGGGAAATTAGCCATAGCCTTGTGGGTGCAATGGAGCTCGAGACACTTTTCGGGCGAAAGGTCCGTCCCAAGTCGCGTGAGGTACAGATGAACATTATTTAAGGCCAGCTACGAACGGCGCTGAATGGCTGGTCGTGAATTGCTTACTGTCCAAAGAGCAACATCATCAGAATACAGAGAATGCTGCATTGCGACGGGTTATCGATTTTACGCCTGCCATTACCACATTAAAGAGTGTAGCACTGAGAATACTTTCTTGGGGTACACCTTGATGAACAGGATGCTTAGGGCTTTAGCCGTGGGATTGGCGGACAGCGGCAGTCCGCTTCATATGGAAATCGTGCAGCCAGCTGAAGAGTCGACCAGATACTCCAAAAAGGCGAAATACTTGGAGCACGCAAATGTGCGAGATGGCTTCATGGGAGCGCTTGATGTCTAGGAAAATTGATACAACGATCCGCCGATGTACACCAGCATGTTCGACTGTAGAAACGAGGTTGAACGGTGGCGACGAAGGCCTTCGTTTCGATAGGGAACGCACATTGCTTTCCGACTCATCAGTCGGGACGATGCAAAACCATTCTCTCCATCAGTTTTTCCCACACAGCTTGTTAGGGTCACAGGGCGAAGAGAGGACAGGGCATTTAGGGGTTTGCCTGGTTCCAGGACGGGAACAACTAATGCCTCCTTCCGGGTAGATGGTAGGTATCCCTGTTGCTAAGACGTATTTTAAACATGAAGGAGAGCTTGGAGTGACCGTCTGTCAAGGTTTCACAGTACGGCATAGTTGATTTTATCGGATCCTGGGGATGAGTCCACATTCCCATGTTTCAACGCCGCCTTTAGCTCGATTAGAGTGAAGTCGCTGTGTGTAACCTCCGGTGGAGGGGACCACTCTTTGTGAATTTCGGCCGTCAAGCTCTGGCCACACCTGCTGTGTATCGCAGTCGTAGAGGCAGCCGCCGGTGCCGTTAGTACGACAGAGAAATCTGCCGTTAGCGTGTTTTCGTCTACACCTTGAATGATAGCCAGTGCCGCGAGAGGATTCTTTTGTAGGGAGGGGGGGGGGGATCCATCAGAGCCAGGATGGTCCACCAGTTCTTTGTGGCTTGGTAAATCGGTGAAAGATGTTGACAAAACTTACGCCAACGCTTCCGGTCTTCTCAATTATCGTGTTATTTAGCTTTCGTCCGGTGGTATGCTGCAATGTTAGGTGCCCTGTTCGACGAGCCGTCCTGTCTGCTCGGTGACGTAATGCTCTAATCTGGTCAATTGCTCGAGTGTGACCGACGTGACCTGTTACCCTTTAAGACGAGACTACCGCGTCCTGAATGGCGCAACGAATTGCTTGCCAGAGAGCCTCTGTGGACATACCGGTGTGCATAGATGTTTGGAGGCCGGCACAAAAGAGTCTCCAGTTTGTGAAGGAAATCAGACGAGTAGTGGCTGAGAGGGGCAGTCAATCGTGCGAAATATATAGCGGAAAGTGGTCACTACCTCGGGTGTCGACATCGGTAGCGCACCACCAATGGCGAATTATGTCTGCTGAGAACCACGAAATATCCAGTGCATCGAGTGACGTTGGTGATCGTATATAAATTGTCTGTCATTGGTTAAGTAGGCACATGAGCGCGTTCTCAATTGCTTCCAACAACCTCCTTCCTCCTGCCGTCCGTCCTACGGCTAACGGAGGCCATATGATAAGCATTGAAGTCCCCGTTCATGAGATCTGGCGATTTCAGTGAATTGAATAAGCCTTCAAGGTCATTCCACGGAACCTGTACCGCGGGACGTAGATAGATATTGACGACTGTTAACAGCATGTGCTCAAGGCGGATCTTGAAGGTGACATAAGTATTAGAGCGATGACAAACTGACCCTATGGGTGCAGCAACGAGGTCATTACGAACGCATAGTGCTGTTCTGCCCTCAGAGGATTGATGAGATCGATAGACTGTATATCCATTAAGGTGCTGTGCTGCATTCATGCCATGTTCGCATACAGCTATCAAGGTAACTTATGAAAAGCCACTGACAAGATGGCGTACATGCAGGAAAGCTGGTGGAACAACTCCATTATGTAAAAGCCTGAGCCGGCAAACACAGGGACGACACGAACACGTGTTCGTGTCGTTTCTCTGTGTGCCCAGGCTCGGGCTTTTACGTAATGGAGTTATGAAAAGCAACTACTGTTGATTTAAAATCAGGGAGCTTGTTACGTAGGCTGAGAGGGTTCCACTGCATCGCTATGGCCTTTCTATACAATTCCACCTAGCTGAGGTAAAGGTAATGTCTCCAATGACAGAAGCGCTTCAATCTCAGGCAGTTGCGACGCACCAGGAAATGCAAAGACAATTACCTGGACTGCCGCGAGTAGCGCAGAGAAGGATGCCAGAGAAGGCACAGCTTCGATGGCTGATGGTGGTAACTGTCTTCGCGTGTCTGCTGGTTCTGTTACAGTGCCGTGAGTGCAGGTAAAGTGCCCTGATGGATCAGTGGGTGTTGGGCGGCTGCTTCTTATGGGCTTATTCGCGATGGTGTTCTGCAACCTTGGTTCGCCTCGTGCAGACCGAGCTGGGAGTGCAGAAAAGTCGTGTTCATTTATACCAGATGTGACGGCGGCATCACCACCACTGGGAGCGTCAGACGGAAGTCGTAGTATCCAATCCTGGTGTCTTCTTGTGGCGGCAGTCTTCGCGGGACTTCAAGATAACGATGCAGGATGGTCGAATTTGCGGTTAGCACACCTTGGCTCTCTCTTATTGTTCCAGTCCGATCTGCGTCCAGGCCCAGCATATATGCCACACCTAGTACCACCTCGGCAAAATCGTTGGCAGTTATAGCACTGCATGGGACCTTCTATGTGTTCGTGGACGATGAAGGTCCGAAATCCGAGGGCAATTCGGCGTGGAAAACGGATTGTGGGTTGAAAAGTTAGGATGACGCTGCGTAACGGAGTGAACACGTCGCCGGTATAACTGTCAGTGTACGTAGGCTCCGTCGCTGCCTCAATGTTCGCGGCGGGCATGTTGAGGTATACGGATCTTCCTGAATGAGTAGAATAGGTTTGTATCTCAAAAAGACACTACTCAGGGCCAACGATATCATGCCACGAAGACAAGGCGTCTGTTGATAAACTACGAGGGGACGTTTTTCCTTTGTTCTCTACGTAATTTCAATCTCTTTCGCAACGCCGCCTTCGACTACCGCGCCATCTAGCAAGCAACGGAAAGTGCGACGTCTGGTTATTGAGAGTCACGCAGATAATGGGGCTCGCTTCGAGGTTGCCGCGAAGGATAATGCCGTTGTCAGTGACTCTGGCATTCCGAAGATCAAAGGTAAAGGAGTAAAGGGGCATTCATTTGGTCGTATGACATTTCTCATTAGAGCGACTGAATAATTTCACATGGCAGCAATCGCGCGACCTTGTCGTAGGACTGAGCCTGGCTTCCGGGCTTTGCTGGCTGTAGCCCGGACAAATTGCGGGTCGGTGTTCGTAATTGGCTCAGATGTGACAATGGGCCCGTAGTGGGGGGAACCTCAGTGAGAAGGTCCCGGTGCGAGACAACAGGATATAAAAATTAGAGATGAGAGCGGGAAGAGGCAGTTGGAAACCGAGGACCAAGGAAGAGGGCGACGAAGTGGACACCGAAAGCCGATGAGGACAACGCAAGGTGCCGCTAAGCCGTCGCCCAGTGCAGGTGCGCCCTGCGCTTGTCCGACTCCGATAGCCAATGACTATGCACCGATGGTCCCCGCTGAAGCCACCAACCAGTGTTGGTCCTCCTCCAGCCCTTCGCGTATATCGAGAGCTAAGCTTTGTGAGCATGGAGGAAGGAAACAGAGGAGCGGCCCCTCCGGCAGTTTTCAATCGGGACGAGCGTAGCTGCCTTCGCATTGCACTCTGCGATCCTCCTGTCTACCACGCGATCGCTCACGTGACCCTCCAGACAGCGCGGTGCCACCAAAGCCGACAACGCGAGCTGTAGTTGTGGGTGTCACAGTTCAGATGAAAGTATTATGCTGAACGCGTGCTTGCACTTCTATTTCTGCATGTTCGGATAGTGACCCCGTTCTTCCTCCTCCACGGGCGCCAGTCAATTATGCCCGCCACGGCTTATGCATTGCCGACAATGCAGTAACGGGAGGATGAACAACTATAGCGACAACTGAAGCATCCACTCCGGTTGGCGCATGATATGGCTCGTAGAGCTGTGAATTCAGCGACAGAAAACGCAGCAATCACGCTGCCGAGAAACCGAAATGTAAAGTGCAAGGCGCTCCGGACTCGCCCGAAAATTAGCGGCCAAAAGGAAGGTTCCATCCGAGGTCGTCGTGGTGTTGTCGGATGTAACAGTCAGGCTGAGAGGCATCAGCATGTTCCTCAGTGTAGAACGTTCATATCGCGCGGTAACAATGTATGTTAGGAATATTTTCCACGCTCTTTCGAAATGCCACAGCGGACAAAAAACTTACATTTATTTTAATTGCACATTGTAAATCAACCTCGCTCACGAATTTTCTCTTCCACGAATTTTCGAAAGAACCGCTAAAACTTTGACATTTTAGGAGCCTCCAAGCGCAAGTGACGTCATCAATGGTGTTTGCCCCTGCAGACTTGTACAAAATACTGCGCAAAAGTATTTAAAATAAGATACTAAATACTCTACGTAAAAAGTATTTAAAATAGATTACAAAATACTCAAAACTGAAAGTAATTTGAGTAGAGTACTAAATACTCTACGAAGTATTTAAGATACTCTTTAAAGCACTTTAGTATTAGCTGTAAGTGAAACGCGTATTCTGAACGTGGACAAATGAAGGGAATAAACTTCATCAGCCATGCTGAAGCATATCTTTCATTTGCAACGTCTTGGTGTCAATGTTTGGTGAACTTTGATGAACCCAAGTGCACTTTGTTGATATGTTCTGAACCAATTCGTAATCCGTCCTGTATGTCCGTTCGGGTTTTTCAACCTGTGACACGTGTTTATTGGTTTGGTGACCAAGGAAATAAATGCTGGGATTCTCTTCTACCTAATCCCCTGGTGATTCACCTGGCAATATGAATAGGAACGGCTTTCTGACGAAGTTGGCCATTGACAAGCAAGGTGGGACCAGCCTATTGTACAAGAGGATATGACAGATTTGCGAATTCCAGAAAGAAAAAAGGGGGTTAAATTCCAGTGGGCTGAAAATCTCGGCACGGCGGGAAGTGTGCTGGATATGGCTTGGCGAGGAAGGAAAGTATTTTGAGTACTGAGTAGCAAATACCGAAAAAAGTATTTTAAATACATTAAAAATACTTGTCACAAAAAGTATTGAGCAAAGTACCAAAATACTGGAAAAGTATTTAAAATACTGTATTTTGAGTATGTACTCAAGATACGTACAAGTCTGGCCCCTAGTAACGGCGTTGGTTGCTTTTTGGGCTCTGCTTTTCGCCCCATATTGGAACGCTGCCCAATACCTGTGGTTAGGAAATAGAATTTAAATCATATGACGTCTTGCTTCCAACGAGCAGAAATAAATTTTATGATACTTCGGCGTGACGTTGAGAAACAATCTTCAGGCAGGACACACGTGGATTGTATTGGGATAATTTCTGTAGGATTCCGGAGAGTAATAGTGGGACACTTGGGCGATGAAGAAAAAAATATACAGTCCAGTCTGGTAGTAGTGGGAACACAATGCCCGTATTCACCAGTCCCACTTGGCCACTGGTTTAGTGACGTCAGATTTAAGATGATCACGTGAGTACTTCGTCCGCCAATCACGAACAACCACCCCGCTGGTCTAACCCGGCTGCCGTAAGGCCCATGGCGGCCTCCATGGAGTTTATGTGCACAGCGCATAGGCCTAATCTACGCTTCGCCGGAAATTTTTCGGCGAAATACAAGTTTTGACTTGTAAAGCTACTAGAAGCGTTCGTAAGGCGAATGTTGTTGCACCCCAATCAATATTTGCACTCAACGTCTCATTTCGTTCGCCGTTCACATGGCGTAAACCCGGCGCTCCGGCAATGGTCTAACTCCCATGCATTTGCATAGGACTGATTTAAATTAGGGGTAGGAGTAGTTTAAAGGCGGTCTACCGCGGAGCAGCTGTGAATGAGCATTTCGAGAAACAACCCAAAATTAGTTTTTGCTGGACGCTGTTGCCTAGTTTTCAAGTCAAAATTGCACAAATTAAGCAAAAGCAACGTTGTTTTTTTTTATTGCGTGTTAGCGCCGCGAAGCAACAGTGACTATGAGCGGCGTACAGATGTGGACAGACGGAGAGAGGACAGCAGGAAGGAGTGGGGGACAGGGGGATTAGTATGCGTCCTGGGCCGACTTCAGGGGGAACTGTGCCGACATTCGTCTGGAAAGTCTTCGGGAAACCCAGGGAAAACCTCAGACAGCACCAGCCGGCGGTAGGATTCGAACCCACCACCTCCCAGTCTTCAGCACGACCTTGGTTACCACCAACGAGCGGACGCCTTAGCCCACTCGGCCATGCCGCTGGTAAAAGCAACGTTGTGAGGAACCCGTGAGCGAAATAAGTGAAATAATAAACCCGCCGCAGATAAAAAGTTAACGATCGGTATGAAGTGGAATTTTGAAATCCGCTCTCCTAATTTTGGACCAACATCGTCACAGTTAGTGATATCAACATCGCCAGCTAGACACAAGTCACTCTCCGATACAAAGCTGACAGGAGGTCGTGCACAAACAGCCGTTACCTCCAGCAACAAAAACGACGCTGATTGTGCGTGGTACTTTTAATACAGCCCCTAGTGCCTCTGTTATACACCACTAACAATAGTTCGTACTGTGCTGCCATTGCTGGTTCTGATTGATACATTTAACGACTTGCTACACACTACCGTGATTGCTGGTACTTGTGAACGAGCTTTGTGTTCCTAGATTACTGTTAAGTGTTTCCTGTTGAAAATGCATCCATCATGTTTGTCTTCTAAACTAAACGGAGGTCTCAAGAGGGAGGGGGAGGGTTCCATGGAGCAGTTATACCTCCATGTGCCATACAGCTATACAGCGGAGTATGGTACCCAGTCAACACAACATGCAAACGCTAAAAACACGTTGAAAATCAAGCATGTGAATGCAGGATCAATGTTAACGACTAACGTTGATTCGACCTGGCTAATGTCACAGCCAGAAACGGGTTAAATTAACAGCGACCAGAACGCATATTCCACGTCACTGAAACGTAGTTTACGTGTTAATTCAACGTATACTAACAAAGAAAAAAGTGGAATACGTAATTAACAGCAAACTAACAATGTATAACTAACGTGCGATGAAAATGCAAATTAAACGCAACTACATTTTTAATGAGTATTCAGTACATGCTATTTCTCGATGCTTTTATTTCACAAATCAGCATAATGTCCTCATAATAGTAATAAATAATGACACAAAAATATGCTTGCCGCTTACATTTTATTAGCACTGATACATTTTTCCATACTCCCTCTTGTGAACAATAAGGACCGTTAACTGACCGTTCTAATTGTTGAAAGGCACTAGAACCTCGCGAGAAGCCACGCCGTTTCGGCATCCAGGCTGTCTTCTTTCTTTGCTACTACGTCTGCATAAAAGTGAACACAAAGAACGCAAAAGATCAATTCGAACAGCTAGGAGAAAACTTACGTTACATCTGTGTACAGGCTCGCCCTTTGCTCAATATCTGCATTCCATTCACCCATCGCCCTCTGTCCTCAAATACAACTGACAATAATTTCCACACGAACAAATTTGGAACGGCCAACAACGCTGAACAATTCAAGAGCCTACTATGTAATAGTGCCCCATTTGCACACTCTACAAATGTAAACACAATTATGAACTCAAATCCGACGTGCACATACCTGCGCTTTCCACGAATCACGCATAAACCGCACACACTGGACTTGCAAGAAGCGGTGGTAACTCTCTGAGCCAGCTTCGTGGTAGTAGAGAGAGCCCGTCGTAACCGTCATGACCAACTCGTACATCCCAGCAGTGTGAGCGAAACCTGTGCTTACCGATATCACAGAGCACAACCCGGTTCGAAACCAAAACGAGCCACGAAACAAGGAAGAAGGAGCTGCAAAAGCGAAATAAACTTGAAATGCCAACATGAGTTAATGGCGGTTACGATCTGAGGAGAATGGCGTCTGGTGTGGCTTCCCCGATCCTCGCTTTGAAAGGAACGAACTTGAATTAGATTGTGGATGGGATTGGATTGGATAATGCAGTTGCTTTACGTATGATAAATCAACGTGATTTCTGCGTGTACACTTTGCGTGTAAAATCCTAAAGTAAAACTTGTGCAGAAAATTGTGCAGAAACAACGTTGTTCGTTCTACGTTTTCGGTTACGTTAAATTCCAGCGTAAGTATCAACGCTGTCATAATGTGCTCGATTTCACTGTTGGTATATCAGCGTTGGAATCAGCGTTGGAATCAGCGTTGAATTCCTGCATTACAATTCGCATGTTGAAATTTTACGTCAAATCTGCGTGAAATTCATGTTCGCAATTCACGTTTCACATTGTTCAACGATATTCAACGTGGATTTCACATTCTGTCAACCATGTGTGTTGACTGGGGCACATGTTACCCAGCATGTAAAGGCACAAATATCAAACACGTAGCTCTCCCTTGAAATGTGCGAGTGACATTCCAAAATAGTAGCATTGAGAGGGTACCTGGAGTTATATGTTGGATGTCCCAGTGCATTAACAAGGTACAATATTTCACATCTGACTCTGGAAAGGACAACATATGGAAGAAGCTCTTGATCCCCTTGGAAGCTTGATTTGCTTGCCCAGAAAGGTGCAAGTCCCATAGGAAAGCACTATTGTGTTCTGCCATTATGAAAGCACTAATGTTTTTTTTTTTTTTTGAAATCGCTATGAGCATGTTTCTTGGCACAATTTTGTGCTGATGAGATCTGGCTATGCTTATCGGCTTCAATGCACAGTGTTGCTGTATATGTCGACTGGGAGAA
Organism: Ornithodoros turicata; assembly: GCF_037126465.1. Classification (NCBI taxonomy): domain Eukaryota; kingdom Metazoa; phylum Arthropoda; class Arachnida; order Ixodida; family Argasidae; genus Ornithodoros; species Ornithodoros turicata. The sequence goes on from NC_088201.1 coordinate 129,241,354, forward strand.
ATTTTGACAAAAAAGCTTGTCTTTAGGATGTCAGACTTGGTTATTCGATAAAAATACAGGTAGAAATATCCCGCAGAGGCATACAAGGAAATACTGCGAGCAGTGTTTTGTGTCAACGAATTGGTATGGAAAAATCAGAGCCTTCACGGGGGCATATAAATACAACACTAGAGTGTCAAGCAGCCCATGTAGTCATGATGTCGATACCACTGTCAGGAGTGTGCAGATGCTGCGTGCAAAATTATGAGCAGGTTTCACCTTGCCAGTTCAAGAGAAAATCCACAGAGAAGTGAAGGTCTCAAAATTTTATAAGGACGCACATGTAAGTACATGTATAGCTAAAATGTGTGCTCTACCGCTTCCAGCACACCACACCAGAAGCAGAGGGCAAATATGCCAACAACCAACATTTCTGCAATGATGATGTACCTTAATATTAGAAAATATTCAAGGTGGCAGCTACTTGCTTTTATGCTCACATCTATCACCTGCTAACAGTAGATGTGGCTTTGTAGGCTGCCACCGCAAGACACAAAACACAGGAAACCTGGCTGCAGACTTTATCAAAGCAACATATTTCTGGAATGCGATTACTGCCAATACAAGCCTATGACCATGATTCACACAGTGTTCCCCTTGATCGTGTGAGCAGCACTGTGTATGCCCAACACTTCGTTTCTTTGCTTCCAAATTACCTGTTATGGGCACAGCAGTGCCTGTACCTCATGCCTTTGAGTTGTTTCTTTGCATAATATCAATAAAACTAGTTACGCATTTCCACAAGGATTATTATTATTAAAGATATCAACTATTAGTTGTGAAGTACAGATGTTTGTCCCATGTCACATGCTATGGAAAAAAATGAAATATTTACTACATTGTGCATGGAGACCCAACTCCAATGCATTGATAGCGCAACAGAGCGGAATTCTATTGGGCAGTTTAGCATGAAAAGCAGAAGCACTAGCTGAAGCTGAAGCAGCAGCACTAGCTGGCACAGGAAGTACCAACATTGAACAGTTGAAATTACCGCTGTACATTGGACATGCAGAGTGATTGAATATTTATCATGAATGTACCAATATGTTCTAAATAGCTGAGTCTTCAATGTGTTCTAAATAGCTGAGCTCGGGCATTAAGTATAGAATAGTACAAACTGTAGTAATACTGCATGAACCAAACTAATGTCCACTTCTAATATACACTTCACTTCATTGTACTTTCAATTATTTTGCAACTTTGTTCTCCTTACACCAGTACAGGTACGTGCTAAGTGCCCACGGTTCTTCCTCTTTGGACATGTCCTGTATATTACTTCATAGGAACAGGTGCTCCCATTTCGTACTAGCTCACCTCTGCCTTGACTCACACTCCACCCCTAAATGCACACCAGTGAATGAAGGATGAACGCAATATGAGCATGCTACCGTCACAAAATTCTGATGTAATTAAGAGATTTTCTATCAGCAAATGATTCTAATGTGTATGAATCTGTCACTCGAAGGCCCACAGGAAAGAGTGCCTAGATGCTGTTATAATGCAAGACACCACGGCACTCATTTACACTTGGAACGATTGAAGCTTTCTTCCTTCACATCATCACTGGGAGAATATGTGGCGCCTCAAGCGTACTAGTTTTACTGCATAACCGGCACAAAATGCCTGTGACATATGATACACCTTCTTATTTAGTTTGTTTCAGGAAAGCAGTTCTTAAATACAATACGTGAAGAAAACTAATTGTCGTACAGATATGTGGCTGAACGTGACTAACCCTGCTTAAATGCATGAAAAACATGTCATTGTAAGAGTAGAAACCATTGCTTCAGGAATATTGTGGTTGTGTGTGCGGAATTCTAAAGAGAATTCTAAAGACTTCTAAAGAGGAGTTTCGCACTACGTCTATCTCTGTTTCCTTTTGTAATCCTGCCCCCTCCCACTTTTTTTTGTAATGCACCCATATGGGTACATAAAGTTCAATAAAGTATAACGAAATAACTATATGCGCTTCATCTGTGCCAACATAGATGTGTTTGCCCAAAATCTGTGAAACTGTTGTTGCTGTTGGGTGCTGTTAATTTGCAAACCATCGGCCCCTCCCCATACGTCACCTATTAATTTCCAGAATACACCAGCTGCAGACATCGCATGTTCATCACTGGCTATTGAAGTTAGGTGGTCAGCCATGCGAAAAAATCTATGTTAGTTTTCTGCATATTAAGCAATGTCCCACATTTCTGCTCCCAGACTTTGTCCTTGATGGGGCAACGTTCACCGCACTAATATACTGTCCGGTTGTGTAGCTTTGTGACACAGTTGAATGAATATGTTGGCTTTTGCAAAGTTACAACTGCCGAAGTGTCTCAAAAGATAACAGAAAATGTGGAAGAAAGATATACAATCCTGTATTTCCTAAAAAATAATAGCAGCACATTGTAGATAAGGTGCATCTGATTTGAAGTTGCATTCTTTTCTTTATATAGGCTTATTTGCATTGCATTCATTTGTCCATTGCAGCCTTCCACTTACTGTCCATTGCATATCAATACAGAAAGCTAGCAGACAATGATCAGTGCTGCTGTTTGCTTTGATATTCCACGGTGTTGTTTCTCAAGAAATAGCACACTCTCTCAGCACACAGCTGTGCTGTTTATAACTGCGTAACTACGCAGTGCACAAATGCATGGGGCACATGCACACATTTTTCAGAGCTTTACCATCTGTATGTCAGGTTGTCGGCAATACAGGACAGTGTAGAAAACTGGGAACAGTCAGAGAACTATAGCATGACTTAAAAGCTAAAAACGAAAATTCTCAAGAACGCTGTATAGATCTGCTGATGTAATCGTGCAATACCTTAATTTGCACAATTGGACAGTGGAGCAGCCTCTCCAAAGGAGAAGCAGAGGTCACACGAGTAGTAATAGGGGGTATCGAGGGAGACCAGGTGTCAGTACGTTCCATAGGTGTCTGGTTCGAACCCCACAGCGTCTGGGACACCGTCGCGTGTGCGGAGGGTTGTCCGAGCGCTTATCGGCGGGGGGAGGGCTGCGTGCGCGCTTACTAGCTCACATTTTTCAGCCTGGGCCAACTTCTTTTGTAATTTTTCAATTTGGGCCGAATTTTTTCGCGACTTTTTCCCGTGCGCGACAGGCGGCGCTCGGGTGGAGGGCTGCTGCGGTGGTCGGAGCGTGGTCGGAGGGTTGCGTGAGCGCTTACTTGCTCACATTTTTCAGCCTGGGCCGACTTCTTTCATCATTTTTCAATCTGTGTCGACTTCAATCGCAATTTATTTCCCGCTACAGCAGGTGTGCAGTAGGCGATTTACATGCAAAGGATAGCCATACACAAAAGTACAAGTTAAAATATATTTATTAAAGTCATTAGTGTCAGGAATTATGTTATGACTCCATGTGAAGGAGAAAAACTCAGCCAAAAAATCTGATGCAATATCATTGATGTGGTATTTTATTAGTGATAATCACGCAAGTTTTCAATTAAACAGAAGGAGTAGCACATTATAATAAAAGAAGATATTTTTAATCAATATGATTACAATCAAAATTTAAAGTTTTATTATAAAAAGTCTAACATGACCACCATAGCGGAGTTTTAATTACATAGTTCTAATATGTAACTTCATGCACAACAGCTAATATTCCATTATGATACATTTAATCAAAGAATATATTTTTAATCAATATAATTACAATCAAAATTAAAAGTTTTATTATAAAAAGTCTAACATTATTATACGTGACCACCATAGTGGAGCTTTAATTACAAGTGCCGATAGATGTATGTGAACAGCAGAGAACCTGGAAGACCATGGGACACGAACACAAGAGGAAATAAAATCTATAACACTACAAAGAAGATATTCTTAATCAAAACAACAGAGGAGGAGAATAATCTATCATTTTAACTATCATAAAATCATCCTCGTGACTTCCCCATACAATTTTCGTTCTAAGAGACACTACAAACCTTACTTTGTTTTATGAATTCAACACAGAAAATATATTAAAAAATGAACTTCAACACATAGCACGCTCCTAGCCAACAATCAGCTCTAATAATATCTGCCCTGATTTGTTGAAGACGGGAGGCGTACACCTGACAGCTATGAACATTTTCGAGCACAATAGGGAAGATTATTTCAACATTACACAATTAATCAATTTCTTATTAAGTAAACAGCATAGATATACGGAAATAATGAGAAAAACGATCAACAGCTAATAGAGAACCAAAACACATCACGTAAACAACAGACACATGCAGGAAAATAAATGAAAAATAATCTATCAAAACGATCAACATGCACGGATGAATGGCCGAGAAACACTTTGAACAGTACATGATGAATAATTTAATACAGCACAGAGCTCACGCTGAATAGCAGAGAAACAATCTAAACGGCACATCTGCCAACATGTAAACAACAGACAGGAAAATATTACTGAAACAAGATCAACAGCTAATAGAGAGCCAAACTCCAACACGTAAACAAGAGGTACACAAAGGATAAATAGTTGAAGAACAATCTAACAAAACAAGAAACATGCACGGATGAATAGCAGAGAAACGCTTTGAACGATGCATCTGCCAACATGTAAACAACACACCGGAAAATAATAGCGAAACAAACTATCAAACATTACAATTTGAAATAATATATCTTTTGAACTATCATAAAATCAACCTTGCGAGCTAACAATATAGAATTTTCATCATACTCAGGCACTATAAACATTACCTTGACAGAGCTATCCAAACATGCACCACAGCTATGCTTTACAATAATTACAACCAGACTTGAGACCAGGCGGGGTCACTCTCTCCCTCTATGCAGCCCGGTGGGGTCACTCTCTTCATCTATACAGCCCAAGCATGGAGCCTGTTGTCAATCTGTGGGGGTGGGGAAATCCTCTCTCTTTTTCACATTCTTTTCTCCAAAAGGAAATATTCTTAGGATCGGTGTACAGAGACGAATTTTTTATTGATCGCGAATAGACATTGGAATTATTCGACACTCAAGAACACAATAAGAATTCTATCAAAAACAATAGAACGCAAAAAATCTAAGAATATACTTTCTAAGCAAACGAGAAAATATTATCGGTGCAAACAATACTCAACGAGAAGCGTTGCATTTAATGTATTTCAGATCAGACACAACTATTAGGCAATTATTATTCTCAACTCACAAAATATCAATCGAGTGAAAGTCAAGTTTATTCAATGACAGAAACAATACTCATTCGAAAACGAGAATCAAATTTAATTACGTCGTTTTATGTTAACTTTGCAATACATGCAGAAGCCACAAACAACTCATCTGAAATGCAAATTATTGTGTTTGCTATAGCGGAAATCAACGCACACAACATTCCAATCTAGTAGAATATTTTTATTAATATCAGTCGAGTGATCATCTGAAACATAGTCAAAGCAGTAATTAATTTAGGCAAGCATTTTCCTAACCAAGTGTGCAAATACATCACAGAAACACGTCTTTTTCATTGAGGACCCAATAGTGGAAACAAAATATCAATCGAGTGAAAGTCAAGTTTATTCAGTGATAGAAACAATACTAATTCGAAAACGAGAAACAAATTTAATTACATATTTTTATGATAACTTTGCAACAGTAATTTCTACATGCAGAAGCCACAATCAACTCATCTGAAATGTAAATTATAGTGTTTGCTACAGCGAAAATCAACGCACACAACATTCCCAACTAATAGCATATTTTTGTTAATATCAATCGAGTGATCATCTGAAACAAAGTCAAAAACAGTAATTAATTGAGGCAAACATTTTTTTCGTAATCACGCAGCGCAAATATACATCACAGAAACACGTCTTTTTCATTCAGGACCCACTAGTGTAAACGAAGTGAGAGAGGGAAGCTGAGTTCCCGTACACTTTCGTTAAGGTTACACCCGCAGGGAGTAGGGGAATCCAACAACGGTCTTGGTATACAAAGCTATAAACCGACTCCAGCAAGTCAAGTTAGGTAAGGATGGGCTCTAGCGCTGTCTTGTACATAGAATCATTGAAAGCAAACATTTTTTTCCTTACACATCACATCTTTTTGTAAATTGAATTTCATAATTCTCACAGCAGGTGGAACATTCTAAACGCGATAATAAATTTTTAATAAATAAAATTACCACCAATATGATTTAATTAAATGTCGAGGCGCACTACAAAACAGAACAGACTATTGCTGTACATTGAAGAAATGGACGGATTTTGTACTCGTTACCATACGTCATGGGAGGACCTGATAAAAAGCTGCTTCGAAAAGGAGGAGCCTCGAAACGATTCATTTATCGCTGCATTTCAATACGTCGTAGACATGGTCGTATTCGGAGATATGGCACAAATTATGGAATTCAAGATGCGAGAACTTGTATGTCGAATCTACAATAGTTATAAAAATATTTGCACGTCAACATCGGAAGGACCGTTTGGATTGATGGTGGAGTTTTTGAGGTTTGCTAACGAAGAATTGAAATACACTAGACCAAACGTAATTGTAATCATTGCAACGGGCATTGCATTAATCAAGAAAGCAATCAGATCAAATTATCATATACAAGCAGTCTATATCGCGCGATTCATTACGGATTTGTTGAAATTACACCTAACGGTTGAAATGGAAAGTACATAAAAAATCTTATCACGTGGTATATTCCACCCTAGAACCTCTATACATTTATTTTATTCTACAAGTCAAGGATGTCGAATGAACAGAAGTTCAATATTGTCGTGCAAGGTCTGATGTGTCATCACTTATTGAAACTCAACAAACATATCAATTGCGGTGGGCCACCGGACGATTTTCATCTAATACTCTCTTGTACGCCATTCAAGAATCTTCATACAAAGAAAGGAAGCATCAATAAGAGACTGTGCAAGTTCGTCGCAACAAAGTGCAAGTTGTTGAAGCAATACAAACACGGCGACAACATATCACCTGCGTTAATCAACGCTGGATTCAAGGGCCCAATAATCAGAATAAATTACTTGATGTCTTCGGAATTCATCAATCAAGACAACAAACGAAAACTTCAGAGTTTGGAATAGAATTGTAATTTATCGAAATAAACAAGTGTATAATTGATATAATAATTGTATTCTTTGTCATCATTGTAATGTATTCTACACAGCGCAACGAAAACAGCTTATGACCAGGTTGAAGATTGCTAAGGAGATACTACATACAAGGATCTTCGCATGGAATCAGCGCTGGCAATCAAAGAGATTTTTACACGACCACACTCTATATAACCACCGACACCCGAAGGAAAGAATAGTAGAAAAATCGATAATAGAAATTTAGAGGCATGTTACATCAATATTTGTTTACAAAGAGGATCACTAATATTTTGCGAAAGCTTATTTTACGAATTAAATTGCACAGTGTATATATTTTCTCAAACTATTGGACAGTTGACAGTACTATATTGAAAGGAATCTATTTTCAAATGACGCGAAGGTGGAGTCTACAATTCTAATCATCATAACATGCGGCACACAATTCCAATAAGATTTTGGGAGAATCGAATCACACAACTGTCATCAGAAATGTTTAACCAATGAAGATGAGCACTATGCATAAGATATGTAATTATAATAAGTAAATATTCCTTTTGCAAACTTAACCAAAGCAGCACACATAAACGTAGCTTCAATTCGCAGAATATACCCGAGGTTTTTAATTAGCCATACTGAAAAACTACGAGTCTTATCATTATGTCACGGCATATGAGGCACTGCAAATGGAAGGACATACATTAATTTTAGAATATTTTAGCTCATAATGAATCAAAACGTAATCTTCAACACCAAAGGTTCGTGTTTAAATTTTCAAAGTCAAAACTGTACACTCTTTCTTACAATTTTTTTAAGATGTAGATTAAAAAGCTGTCTATATAGTCACACATTGTATTCAAGATATTTGTTTGTACATTAATTGATAAATTCATCAGATCACATTCCGGAGCAGTGGAGACTATCAGTAAGTGTATAATTAAAATTTGAACTGCTACCGCAATTTACGAACTGAGTTGTAGAAAGCGTAATTTCACAGCTTTAGCTGGCTCACTTTGATACGCGAAGGTTTTAAGAACTCTTTTGCGATGACAAAGAATTTAATCGAGTGTATTGATGTTTTCTATGTACTCTATAACGTAATGGGAATTCTCCACGACGTGGATAGTAAAAGTTACAAATATTTTTCGAACAAAATTTACTGAAAACTCGGAGAAAGGGTCACCCGCGTCGACGAACCCGTTTCCGGAAGAAAGCAACACGCACGCGTGGGGTGCCGCGTTAACGCGTTGGGCGCCGAATCGCGTTCGGTTTCGGAAGGGTGTCCGGGAAACGCTGCCCGGCGTGTTGCCGAAACGCATTCGACGACGCGAGTGACCCTTTCTCCGAGTTTTAAGTAAATTTTGTTCGAAAAATATTCGTAACTTTTACTATCCACGACGTGGAGAATTCACATTACGTTATAGAGTATATAGAAAACATCAATACACTCGATTAAATTCTTTGTCATGGCAAAAGAGTTCTTAAAACCTTCGCGTATCAAAGTGAGCCAGCTAAAGCTGTGAAATTACGCTTTCTACAACTCAGTTCGTAAATTGCGGTAGCAGTTCAAATTTTAATTAAACACTTACTGATAGTCTCCACTGCTCCGGAATGTGATCTGATAAATTTATCAATTAATGTACAAACAAATATCTTGTATACAATGTGTGACTATATAGACAGCTTTTTAATCTACATCTTAAAAAAATTGTAAGAAAGAGTATACAGTTTTGACTTTGAAAATTTAAACACGAACCTTTGGTGTTGAAGATTACGTTCTGATTCCATTATGAGCTAAAATCTTCTAAAATTAATGTATGTCCTTCCATTTGTAGTGCCTCATATGCCGTGACAAAATGATAAGACTCGTAGTTTTTCAGTATGGCTAATTAAAAACCTCGGGTATATTCTGTGAATTGAAGCTACGTTTATGTGTGCTGCTTTGGTTAAGTTTGCAAAAGGAATATTTACTTATTATAATTACATATCTTATGCATAGTGCTCATCTTCATTGGTTAGACATTTCTGATGACAGTTGTGTGATTCGATTCTCCCAAAATCTTATTGGAATTGTGTGCCGCATGTTATGATGATTAGAATTGTAGACTCCACCTTCGCGTCATTTGATAATAGATTCCTTTCAATATAGTATTGTCAACTGTCCAATAGTTTGAGAAAATATATACACTGTGCAATTTAATTCGTAAAATAAGCTTTCGCAAAATATTAGTGATCCTCTTTGTAAACAAATATTGATGTAACATGCCTCTAAATTTCTATTATCGATTTTTCTACAATTCTTTCCTTCGGGTGTCGGTGGTTGTATAGAGTGTGGTCGTGTAAAAATCTCTTTGATTGCCAGCGCTGATTCCATGCGAAGATCCTTGTATGTAGTATCTCCTTAGCAATCTTCAACCTGGTCATAAGCTGTTTTCGTTGCGCTGTGCAGAATACATTACAATGATGACAAAGAATACAATTATTATTTCAATTATACACTTGTTTATTTCGATAAATTACAATTCTATTCCAAACTCTGAAGTTTTCGTTTGTTGTCTTGATTGATGAATTCCGAAGACATCAAGTAATATATTCTAATTATTGGGCGCTTGAATCCAGCGTTGATTAACGCAGGTGATATGTTGTCGCCGTACAGCAATAGTCTGTTCTGTTTTGTAGTGCGCCTCGACATTTAATTAAATCATATTGGTGGTAATTTTATTTATTAAAAATTTATTATCGCGTTTAGAATGTTCCACCTGCCGTGAGAATTATGAAATTCAATTTACAAAAAGATGTGATGTGTAAGGAAAAAAATGTTTGCTTTCAATGATTCTATGTACAAGACAGCGCTAGAGCCCATCCTTCCCTAACTTGACTTGCTGGAGTCGGTTTATAGCTTTGTATACCAAGACCGTTGTTGGATTCCCCTACTCCCTGCGGGTGTAACCTTAACGAAAGTGAGCCCATCCTTCCCTAACTTGACTTGCTGGAGTCGGTTTATAGCTTTGTATACCAAGACCGTTGTTGGATTCCCCTACTCCCTGCGGGTGTAACCTTAACGAAAGTGTATGGGAACTCAGCTTCCCTCTCTCACTTCGTTTACACTAGTGGGTCCTGAATGAAAAAGACGTGTTTCTGTGATGTATACTTGCGCTGCGTGATTACGAAAAAAATGTTTGCCTAAATTAATTACTGTTTTTGACTTTGTTTCAGATGATCACTCGATTGATATTAACAAAAATATGCTATTAGTTGGGAATGTTGTGTGCGTTGATTTTCGCTGTAGCAAACACTATAATTTACATTTCAGATGAGTTGATTGTGGCTTCTGCATGTAGAAATTACTGTTGCAAAGTTATCATAAAAATATGTAATTAAATTTGTTTCTCGTTTTCGAATTAGTATTGTTTCTATCACTGAATAAACTTGACTTTCACTCGATTGATATTTTGTTTCCACTATTGGGTCCTCAATGAAAAAGACGTGTTTCTGTGATGTATTTGCACACTTGGTTAGGAAAATGTTTGCCTAAATTAATTACTGCTTTGACTATGTTTCAGATGATCACTCGATTGATATTAATAAAAATATTCTACTAGTTTGGAATGTTGTGTGCGTTGATTTCCGCTATAGCAAACACAATAATTTGCATTTCAGATTAGTTGTTTGTGGCTTCTGCATGTATTGCAAAGTTAACATAAAACGACGTAATTAAATTTGATTCTCGTTTTCGAATGAATATTGTTTCTGTCACTGAATAAACTTGACTTTCACTCGATTGATATTTTGTGAGTTGAGAATAATAATTCCCTAATAGTTGTGTCTGACCTGAAATACATTAAATGCAACGCTTCTCGTTGAGTATTGTTTGCACCGATAATATTTTCTCGTTTGCTTAGAAAGTCTATTCTTAGATTTTTTGCGTTCTATTGTTTTAGATAGAATTCTTATTGTGTTCTTGAGAGTCGAATAATTCCAATGTCTATTTGCGATCAATAAAAAATTCGTCTCTGTACACCGATCCTAAGAATATTTCCTTTTGGAGAAAAGAATGTGAAAAAGAGAGAGGATTTCCCCACCCCCACAGATTGACAACAGGTTCCATGCTTGGGCTGTATAGAGGGAGAGAGTGACCCCGCCTGGTCTCAAGTCTGGTTGTAATTATTGTAAATCATAGCTGTGGTGCATGTTTGGATAGCTCTGTCAAGGTAATGTTTATAGTGCCTGAGTATGATGAAAATTCTATATTGTTAGCTCGCAAGGTTGATTTTATGATAGTTCAAAAGATATATTATTTCAAATTGTAATGTTTGATAGTTTGTTTCGCTATTATTTTCCGGTGTGTTCTTTACATGTTGGCAGATGCATCGTTCAAAGCGTTTCTCTGCTATTCATCCGTGCATGTTTCTTGTTTTGTTAGATTGTTCTTCAACTATTTATCCTTTGTGTACCTCTTGTTTACGTGTTGGATTTTGGCTCTCTATTAGCTGTTGATCTTGTTTCAGTAATATTTTCCTGTCTGTTGTTTACATGTTGGCAGATGTGCCGTTTAGATTGTTTCTCTGCTATTCAGCGTGAGCTCTGTGCTGTATTAAATTATTCATCATGCACTGTTCAAAGTGTTTCTCTGCCATTCATCCGTGCATGTTGATCGTTTTGATAGATTATTTTTCATTTATTTTCCTGCATGTGTCTGTTGTTTACGTGATGTGTTTTGGTTCTCTATTAGCTGTTGATCGTTTTTCTCATTATTTCCGTATATCTATGCTGTTTACTTAATAAGAAATTGATTAATTGTGTAATGTTGAAATAATCTTCCCTATTGTGCTCGAAAATGTTCATAGCTGTCAGGTGTACGCCTCCCGTCTTCAACAAATCAGAGCAGATATTATTAGAGCTGATTGTTGGCTAGGAGCGTGCTATGTGTTGAAGTTCATTTTTTAATATATTTTCTGTGTTGAATTCATAAAACAAAGTAAGGTTTGTAGTGTCTCTTAGAACGAAAATTGTATGGGGAAGTCACGAGGATGATTTTATGATAGTTAAAATGATAGATTATTCTCCTCCTCTGTTGTTTTGATTAAGAATATCTTCTTTGTAGTGTTATAGATTTTATTTCCTCTTGTGTTCGTGTCCCATGGTCTTCCAGGTTCTCTGCTGTTCACATACATCTATCGGCACTTGTAATTAAAGCTCCACTATGGTGGTCACGTATAATAATGTTAGACTTTTTATAATAAAACTTTTAATTTTGATTGTAATTATATTGATTAAAAATATATTCTTTGATTAAATGTATCATAATGGAATATTAGCTGTTGTGCATGAAGTTACATATTAGAACTATGTAATTAAAACTCCGCTATGGTGGTCATGTTAGACTTTTTATAATAAAACTTTAAATTTTGATTGTAATCATATTGATTAAAAATATCTTCTTTTATTATAATGTGCTACTCCTTCTGTTTAATTGAAAACTTGCGTGATTATCACTAATAAAATACCACATCAATGATATTGCATCAGATTTTTTGGCTGAGTTTTTCTCCTTCACATGGAGTCATAACATAATTCCTGACACTAATGACTTTAATAAATATATTTTAACTTGTACTTTTGTGTATGGCTATCCTTTGCATGTAAATCGCCTACTGCACACCTGCTGTAGCGGGAAATAAATTGCGATTGAAGTCGACACAGATTGAAAAATGATGAAAGAAGTCGGCCCAGGCTGAAAAATGTGAGCAAGTAAGCGCTCACGCAACCCTCCGGCCACGCTCCGCCCACCGCAGCAGCCCTCCACCCGAGCGCCGCCTGTCGCGCACGGGAAAAAGTCGCGAAAAAAGTCGGCGCAGATTGAAAAGTGACGAAAGAAGTTGGCCCAGGCTGAAAAATGTGAGCTAGTAAGCGCGCACGCAGCCCTCCCCCGCCGATAAGCGCTCGGACAACCCTCCACACAGGCGCCGCGCCCTCCGCACACGCGACGGTGTCCCAGACGCTGTGGGGTTCGAACCAGACACCTATGGAACGTACTGACACCTGGTCTCCCTCGATACCCCCTATTACTACTCACACGGGCCTCTCATGTGATTTTACTGTCAAAGTTCAGGTATCTGTGTCAAAGTGAAGTGGTAACTGCCAACTGCATCACCATAGAAATTCTCTCTGAACAAAAAGCCTAAATTAAATGCCTCAGCTGGCATACTATAGCATGTACATCAGCTGTGGGGAGTTTTTAGGCATTGGTGGTGGTGATTGTTTGGCATGTAATGGTGCAATGATAATGAAAATGAGGTTGTTTACAATGCCAGTATGAAATCAAGAGAGGAGCTTATAAAGAATGAGCGCAGAAAGTCCCTGACCTGGTATGCAAAAGTGTTTCCTCAATAATATATTATTCTGAACAAACTGGCACAATGCAAATAGCAGCACGGATTTGCTTGTATGTTGTTGCTTGTATTTGCTTGCACGGATGTGCTTGCTGTTGTTGTATGTGTTTGCCTTTGTCCATTGTACGTTTGCTACACCCTTGAAACACCATTATTGTTGACCTTCTTGGATGAGACAAATAAGACCTTCTGTACGAGATATTTTATCAATTTTAGCAGCAAAGAGAAGATTGTTTGTATTTTGTGTATGTGGCCTCAATAAACAACAAATTCTGAATGGCTCGGATCCATTGTAACGACACTAAAGTGTGCCCTGTTAGTTTTGCAGATACGGCATCCCTGATGTCAAGTGCGCCCAATATATTACTGTAGGCCAAGTGTGTACATTCCCATTATATTAAGTTCCAGGAAGTGACAGTCACAGTTACAGTCACAGTCTTTGTTAGCTGAACAGAATAAATCAATTCAGTGCTTGATGTTTTGTACAGGAATGTTATATGCAGAGATACGCAGATAAAGGAGGACACAATTAACCATAGCACCGGACTCATAGAACGACAGGAGGTCAGGACACTGGCAACTTCCACACAACTCACAGGCAGGGGCACCCTGGGTAACACAACGAAAACAGCGCTAACACACACACACAGGCACACAGGACGCGGATGTAAACAGGACCGCACCGTTCGTTTTCCGTGGTGCGCCCGAACAAACGCAGCCAGCGAAGCGATGCTTTAATGCGTTACAGATTTGTGACACCTTGTAAAGTACCACGTCAATTTCTTGAAACCATAACACTATGAAAGTTATGCGTGTGGGAGTCCGAACTTTTCTTTATCAACCTCATAACAAAAAAAAAAAAAGAAAAAAACGGGCGTCTTTCTTTTCGCGGCTTTTCCGTCGTCTGCTAATTTCTCCCTCTCCTCAACCATCCCGTGACAATATGAATAATGCGCATGCGTTGGGGTCAAAGGGCTCCAGAGCCGGAGAGATCACGTGATCAACTTAAACCAGCCGTCACTAAACCAGTGGCTAAGTGTGACTGGTGAATACGGGCAAATAAGTCTAGGATATGAAGCACTCTTTGAAATAAAACTTTAATGTACACAAGCTTTCGTGCAGAAAGTGCACTTCATCAGGTGAAGACACCTGATCAGTGTCTTCACCTGATGAGGTGCAGGTTCTGCACGAAAGCTTGTGTATATTAGAGTTTTGTTTTAAAGAGTGCTTTATACCCTGGACTTATTATAGTAGTTGGGCTTTAATCTGCACATGTGAAGGCTCTATAACATCAGAAACACTCATTCACTTGGATGTGCCACAAACGCTTATTTTACGAATGTTATTTTTTTCTGATAAACAGCAGTCGGGAGTGCTTGGACGACCGTGGTGAACCAGGTGTGACCATAAACATGGATATGAACACTTCGCTTGGACCACACACTGTAAGTTGCTAGTTTCGTGTATCAAAATAAAATCCGCCGGCAGTCAGATCATGATTTCGTTGGCCCTGTTCTGTATGTTTAGTAACACCAGTAGGTGTGGTTCATACATGAGGTTCCATGTCAGGTGGACTTGAACCATTGTCTAAGAGAACCTGTGTAATAATGTAGATAGAGTAACGCCGCGTTCCTATGAAGACATTGACGCCGTAGGAAATGTTCCAGCTAATCTGCTTTATGTGTTCCTCATATTGTAAGTAAGGATCTAATAGGACGTGGATAATTTTTACTTCCTGACAATCTTAGTGGACTATCATGCAACGATAATGATGTGGGTGCAGAGACAAGACGCTAGGATGAAAAATCATAGCAACAGCGTTATTCGAATATTCGAGTTTAAATTAAGCCTATCGGTCTGGCACCACTCAAATAGTCCAGTGATGTGGACTTGTATCTTATGAGTGGGGTTCCGGGTTATCGGAGTATATTTTTGTTTTTGGTTTCTACATTTTTCACTCGCTTCAGTTCTGGGACAGTTATCTTGTCCAAGACTTGTGAGGTATCACGCAAGTGTACATAGAGGGTGCTTTTTTATATAGCCTTTACATATTTTTCATGAAAAAAGCTAGAAGAGCAGCATAGATGTAGTTCTACGGCCAGGTGGACATCCTCTCGAACAAAGTATTCAACTATGTACAACATGACCAATTAACTAAAATTCAGTCCTACTTGCGTGCCATTTCACGTTTAACACATCCTCAAACACGCACGAGCGTTCAGATATCCATCCCCGAATTTTGATACGCAAATGCACCGAAGCCCAAAACCCCGGCCACGGCCAACGCAGGGGGTACGGTCCTTATTTCACATCAGTGGGCCACGTGATCTAGAGCGATGGAGATGATTTGAGTAGGTGCCACTCAACTGGCCAGATAAACCACTTTTCGGCCCAAGTAAGCCTCCGTCGGCGAAGCTGATGCCCTCCTTATTTGCATACGGAAATTCGGCGATTCATATTTCACGGCACGGGCTCTTTTCGTGATTATCAAAAAATAAAGTGCATTTCAACGGGGAGTCACTCCCGTTCTGTCACCTAGCTTTTTCCCGAAATTCCCTAATTAAGGAGTTATTTAATGAATTTCAGGTAGTTATTCATCTTGTAGTTACACTCTCTTCTAGACGGTGTCCGCATGCCCCTGGAACTGAATCGCAAAACTACATCTATGCAGCTCTCATAGCTTCTTTATATATATATATATATATATATATATATATAGATACTCATTGAACGATGCGACAGCACCAGAGGACACGTGTTTCGCCGTGTTTGCGGCTCGTCGGCCCTGGGTAGCTGCGCATCGTTCGGGATTGGCAAACCAGGGGTCACTCAGCGAGCGATATACACCTGGGAGGGTGACTGAGCACTCCTAAATGCCACAGTGCAAGCCAGTGAATTATAAAGAGGGGTGAAAAAGCCATTAAAAAAATAAGTAAATGATGTTAGACGTGTTTGACATTCAAACTTACAGATTAATATGGCTTCTATGGCTGCACGTAGGGAAACAGATACTCATTGAACGATGCGACAGCACCAGAGGACACGTGTTTCGCCGTGTTTGCGGCTCGTCGGCCCTGGGTAGCTGCGCATCGTTCGGGATTGGCAAACCAGGGGTCACTCAGCGAGCGATATACACCTGGGAGGGTGACTGAGCACTCCTCAATGCCACAGTGCAAGCCAGTGAATTATAAAGAGGGGTGAAAAAGCCATTAAAAAAATAAGTAAATGATGCTAGACGTGTTTGAAATTCAAACTTACAGATTAATATGGCTTCTATGGCTGCACGTAGGGAAACAGATACTCATTGAACGATGCGACAGCACCAGAGGACACGTGTTTCGCCGTGTTTGCGGCTCGTCGGCCCTGGGTAGCTGCGCATCGTTCGGGATTGGCAAACCAGGGGTCACTCAGCGAGCGATATACACCTGGGAGGGTGACTGAGCACTCCTCAATGCCACAGTGCAAGCCAGTGAATTATAAAGAGGGGTGAAAAAGCCATTAAAAAAATAAGTAAATGATGCTAGACGTGTTTGAAATTCAAACTTACAGATTAATATGGCTTCTATGGCTGCACGTAGGGAAACAGATACTCATTGAACGATGCGACAGCACCAGAGGACACGTGTTTCGCCGTGTTTGCGGCTCGTCGGCCCTGGGTAGCTGCGCATCGTTCGGGATTGGCAAACCAGGGGTCACTCAGCGAGCGATATACACCTGGGAGGGTGACTGAGCACTCCTCAATGCCACAGTGCAAGCCAGTGAATTATAAAGAGGGGTGAAAAAGCCATTAAAAAATAAGTAAATGATGCTAGACGTGTTTGAAATTCAAACTTACAGATTAATATGGCTTCTATGGCTGCACGTAGGGAAACAGATACTCATTGCCAATACTGTTTGCCAATCCCGAACGATGCGCAGCTACCCAGGGCCGACGAGCCGCAAACACGGCGAAACACGTGTCCTCTGGTGCTGTCGCATCGTTCAATGAGTATCTGTTTCCCTACGTGCAGCCATAGAAGCCATATTAATCTGTAAGTTTGAATTTCAAACACGTCTAGCATCATTTACTTATTTTTTTAATGGCTTTTTCACCCCTCTTTATAATTCACTGGCTTGCACTGTGGCATTGAGGAGTGCTCAGTCACCCTCCCAGGTGTATATCGCTCGCTGAGTGACCCCTGGTTTGCCAATCCCGAACGATGCGCAGCTACCCAGGGCCGACGAGCCGCAAACACGGCGAAACACGTGTCCTCTGGTGCTGTCGCATCGTTCAATGAGTATCTGTTTCCCTACGTGCAGCCATAGAAGCCATATTAATCTGTAAGTTTGAATTTCAAACACGTCTAGCATCATTTACCTATTTTTTTTATGGCTTTTCCCCCTCTTCATATATATATATATATATTTAAAAATGTGTAAAGGGTAAAAAGAAGACATACCGTATAACATCACATACTTCCGGGGAAGAAGTGGGGCAAAAGAATACTGCTTGGGGAGAGAGGGTTGTAGGAACAGCAGGCGTATCAGATAATCAGATAACCGATTGGCTACAGATGAAAAATAGTCTTTGAAAGCGTTTGCGATGCCAAAGTTATTGTCAAACGTAATATTATGCTTTGTAATATTTTCATCTTGCATATGTGTACATATTCATTTCCCACACCTTGAGTGTGTAATAGTTTTGTTGAGCCACGAATTTGTCAATTTCGAAGTATATTTAACGTTTGCAGACAACGATGCCTGATTTAGGTAGTCAGAGATTTTTGCGCGGTTCATTATGTTGGTCAAGTGCTTAGAAGATAACAAACACACCTCTTTCCAAAAGAAAATTAATTATTGTTTTTCGTTTCAAGCTGATGCTTTTTCTTTTCACATTTTAGGATACCACACGTGGTGCACGGGGTCTTAGGGGAGAGGTACTTATTCCTGGATACGGTAATTGTGGTATTAGCGTTGATACCAGAGGTAAATATTAAAACAATCATATACGTCATCAACACACAAATGTTTAGAAACCGGAGTCCAGCCAATTTTATTTGTGGTTTTAATAAAGTTCTAAGCATTGAAAGATTCTGAGCCAGTGTGGTTTTCACTGATATGGAAATGAGCATTAAGTATAGCTGATAGAGGAAAGTGACTGCAATGTTTGTTTGACTTGCGTGTGATTTAAATTACAGTTCGTTGTCCATGTAATGCCCAGTAATGTGGACGACATAGGTGTCACTCTTACAGGTGGGTGGATCGGACAAACGCAGCCGTAGCTGATGAGGCACTTTGCAAACGTGGTACAAGCCGTGCAGTAACCATCTAGTAGGCCCAGCAAGCTGTTATTCAGCTGTTGGCAGGCACGTTGTTAAATATATCCACACAAACAAACAAACAAACAGCTGATCAATGTATTATATATATGAAGAAATAGAACCAGCCGGAGTGCGATATGCTCGTAGAACTCTTACAATAACATTTTTTCAAGAGAATGAAAGAAAAAAAATTTTGAAAATGAAAATCTCTCCATTTCAACCCTTGTCACTAATACGGTATAGCGGGGCTGTACAGCAATCAATAAATCAAGTCCCCCAACAATATTGTTATTTAAAGGACAACGGAAACGAAATTTGTCCATTGCAAAAAGGGGACCGAACAAGGTGTAAATATTATGTAAAATTATGGTGCCACTAGTATTTTGCAAGTACGCTGTGCGGATGGCCATATTTCTGACGATTACGAGAGCGCTGGGCCGCGCACTCGACACGATCGCCCATGGAGCGCGCCAAGCATTGCGGGAAAATCTGAGGAGCGCGTGACGTTAAATATCTCTCGCGCTCCATGTGCGGCTGCCCGGCACAAACACGGCGAATTCTGAATAACGCCTGAAGATGTTTGATTCGGAGATCTCGTGGAAGTCTGAAGACAATATATCCTATGAGAGATGGGTTCGTACATGCTTCTTCGTCTCCGTTCTTTCCCCGTAGCAGGAATTAGACGTACGCCGAAACACCAAATGAAATGAAGCGAAATGAAAGTCAGGAACTCCAACAGGAGAGCCAACGTGCGTCACTTCCGTGGTCTGCTACGGCGGCGCGGCGACGCTCACCAGGGGCTCAGAGTGCTCCACGGCCGAATTTTATATCGCGATTGTGGCGGCGTTTCAACTAATATACGAAAATCTAAGTCGAATTCCGGATTGTTTTGGTACACATTGCAATATGAGGCAAATAGCTTTGCAGCCTATTTTCGTTTCCGTCGTCCTTTAATTGCTACGACGCACGTACACAGATCTAAAATCTCAGTAGTGATACCATGAAGCTTGGTCGGTACCAATATGAGCAATCAGGGAATGGTTTCCGTTCATGGTGCCTAGAGTATCGCCCCTGGCGATGAAACTCCCCATGCATCATCGTAAAATGAAGTTGTTGCTGTTCGTCGATGGTGAACAGAAGCAGCTGATGTCGTCAACATGTTTGTTAAACTCCTAGCATTGAAATCGAGTCAAATAAACGAACAACGAAGGAAGTCACTCAAAAGGTTAGCCTGCTGCGGGACTTTTTCTTTTTTTGGAAAAAAGAAAGACATCTTTTTTTCCACTCCATACACTTGTGTCATTATATTATGCTTTCATACATTCCCACCTCTCTTACTGCATCACATCATGAGGATCCACATATATCTCTCATCTCTCGTCTCTAAACCGCTTACAAAGAAGAGCTATTCGCATCATTACATTCACTCCCACAGTATGCAGCAGTCGCCACCTCTTCATATCACTACGTATTTTGCCACTCATGCAGCTGTTTCATTTCCGCGTTCTACTGCTTCTGTACAAGCATTTGTCAGGTGTCTTCAACAATCAGTGTCTTGCTGTAGTCGTTCCATCTAGATCACCTCGCTCCGGTAATTTTCTCCTGCCACGCACAACAACCAACTACGAGAAGCAAACATTCACCTTCGTGGCTTCCAAACTATGGAACGCCTTGCCCTATTACCTAAAGTCAGTACGTTCATTCCATCGTTTTCGGATCATCTTAAGGACCATCTCATGAATTAGTTCCTCATTTTCGTACACATTAGCTTTTTCAACTATTTGTCTTCTTTCTCCCATGGGTTTTTGCGCCTACGCTGTTCACCTTCATAAACGTCACATTTTTTCTCATTCTCATTTGTTTTTGTTTCTCATATTTATTTAATTTGTTTGTTCTTCTTTTTCGTTTGTGCGTATTGTGCTTTGTCCCTTACTGTGACAGTACGTGCTTATATTGGATAACTTGTTCTGATGTTGTCGCCACATATGATATGATATTCAGATTGTTTCCGGGAGGCCTCACCTCTAGCTATGCTTCCCACTGTGTGCTTTGTATGGCAAATACTAATCATAAAATTGAAATTGAAGTGAAAAAAAAATGAAATTGAAATTGAAATCTTCTGGATTACCGGGATTAGATGTGGGTTGTTAGCCCTGCAGCTGGCTAACCTTTTCAGTGACTTCCTTCTTTCCTCGTTCATTGTTCTTAGGCACTTGAGACCTTGTGTGTTTTTCATTCTTCTGTGCTCCAGCATCAGAACATCAGTTTCCGGCATGTACAGAGTCATCCCGGTTTCGAGACATCCTGAATGATATTTGCTACTTGGCTGGTGTTTTGGC
Organism: Ornithodoros turicata; assembly: GCF_037126465.1. NCBI lineage: Eukaryota > Metazoa > Arthropoda > Arachnida > Ixodida > Argasidae > Ornithodoros > Ornithodoros turicata. The sequence continues at coordinate 129,262,495 of NC_088201.1, forward strand.
ATTATCTGCTTCTAACTTGTCCAGATATAAGGGCCGCCGACGGCATACATGACTCTTATCTGGCACTGATCGGTCCAGGTAAACCTCCAGTCATTTGTTTTGTCAGCCGCTCGGCTTTAGCAAATACCTTTTGCTTGGCGTAAGGTGGTCGTTAAAGTAAAGCAGTTCAGCATCGGCTTTGAAGTCCAGGTCGTCGGGACGTCATTTGTCGCCTTTCGTCTTAATTGATTTCTTTTAGTTCTTCACAAAAAGCTAAATATTATGTTCTTTTGTGTCGTCTTGGGATAGGGCGGTACGTCGTAAAGTACATCGATGTAACTCTATGTTTTACGTCGAGCTTTCGGCCATGTTCATACGATTTTCATCCAGTTTTTCTCTTGTGTAATGGGAAAAGCTTTTCTTCAACCTCGAATGCCGTTCGAGCTCGTCGGTTCTAAGTGACAGCCCAGCATTTACTTTTGTTCTTAATCATTTCTTCGACCTGCGTCAAAACATTCCAGTATCCTACTAATCATCACTATGAGTCGCTTATGGCTCAGGGAACCTTGGCCTTCATCACATCGATTTCTTCTTCTAACTTGACAGCATAGCTACAACATGAAACGTAGTGAAACATCTGCACAGGCGCCAGGACAAAATGAATATCACCAAGCTGTCGCGATCAGAAGCTCTGGTGAATACTCAAGTGACGAAGATGACGCGTTTATATGAGTAGTAAGGGTGAACTAGAGCGACACACTTGGAATCCTGCCGGCTGCTCCAGGCTTCAAAAGATTTATAGCCTATAAATGTAAGTGTAATAAAAAAAGTAGTAAGTAGTCTATAAAAAAATAAGTATATAAAGGACAGAAGGGCTTATAGTCGTCGTAATCTTTCAAGAACAGCGACAAGCTAGATATCAGTAACCCTAGTAGCGCACACTGTTGCCGGAACGTCGAAGCAACATTGCGAATGTTGTCCAATGTCCAATGTGGAGCAACGTTTTGCAACATTCGTTAATATTATTATAACATTGCTAAAAGTTGGCCAACGTTACTATCCATTTTACGGTGTTCCTGCAACGTGGCAGTGCAATGTTTCTCCAATGCTGCTAGGGAACAGTATCTAAACGTTCCTCAGCCACCTTCGAGCGACAATACCCATCTAAGCACCTGGCCGTACCCTATAGTAGCACATATTTTGCAAGACAGTTGTGCAAATGTTACTGCTAACATTGCGCCAACGTTGGTAATGCACCTTGAAGACTTGTTCTAACAACGATGCTCGAGAACATTTCTGCAACATTGAGACAACGTCCAAGATACGTTCCTTTAACGCAAATGCAATATGGAGGCAACGTCCGTGTTACGTTGCTAGAACACTGAGGCGGCATTGCAGCCACATTCCTTCAACGCAAATAAAATATGGAGGCAACACTTGTATTACGTAGCTACAACATTGAGACGGCATTGCAGCCACATTCCTTTAACACAAATAAGATATGGAGGCAACATTTGTATTATGCTGCTACAACATTGAGACGGCATTACAGACACATTCCTTCAACGCAAATAAAATATGGAGGCAACATTTGTATTGCGTTGCTACAGCATTGAGAGGGTATTAGAGCCACATTCCTTCAACGCAAATAAAATATGGAGGCAACATTTGTATTATGTTAATACAACATTGGGACAGCGTTGCAGGCATATAGTTTAAATGCAAACACGATATATTCAGGCAACATTTCTGTAATATTTTGCGAGTGCGAGAGACATTGCTGGAAAACGTTTATGTAACATTGTGACAGCACTAGAACCATGTTTCCACAACACAAATACAATATTGATGTAACATTTCGGTCGTGTTTCCACAATATCGCGACACCGTTACAGCAGTATTCTTCAACACAAACACAATATTGAGTTTGGGTAATGTTTCCATTGCACTATGACAGTGTTACTGCCATATTTCTTTAACACAATACAACATTTAGGTAACGGTTAAGTTACTACAACATCGTAAAGCGTTACATCCACATTTGTTGAACACGCAATTGGTATCGAATATTCTCAGGAGCACGTTTATAACTGACATTGGAGAATGCAGACAATGAAAGTCAGGAACTGATAACGATTCTTCAATTTCTAGTTAAGTCAAAGGAAAAAAAAACAAGGAGAGAGAGAAACTACAACTAAGGATCTGCGATATTTGCGCACACCACGACCACTGATATCGAAACCGAAACTTTAGAAATTGGCAAATATAGCCATCACTATCAATCGGGTCACATGATCAATGGCGCTTACTGTTGCTGGCTATATTAGGCTGTATACCGGACATATATCGTACTGTAACTTTCTCGAACTTTCTCGTGTCTTCACAGTGCAGCATATCGATATTCATCGAAGTGCTTCACTGAAGCAGTGGTATGCGAGATAGAGGTGAGTAGCGTTATGGCCGTATTGTTTTTGGCCGCGCTTATCTTAATGGACTCAAGAACACGTGAGGTGCTCGGGGAGGATGCGCTGTGTTTAAACTCCAGGAATGAGTTGAGTTGTTATCAGTAGTTTTCAGTCGTTCGCTTCAAAGCTGGTGAGAATTCAGTGCGCTGCATTGAAAATGAAGCGGTCAAGAGTTAGGAACTCGCTTGATGCTCTGAGTTCTCGACAGCAACTAAGGCGAATTTCAGAACACGTTTAACTAGAACTGCGAAGCGTTCTAGTTAGAAAACGGGCTGCCCGCAGACTTAAGGCAGTGGGCGCTTCAAACAAAAATTCCTGCCTCACATTTGACCCTTCTCTGCGAGGAGATGCCAGGGCGCCCTTGCGTACAGGCGTAGCCACCCTTAACTGTAGCGCGGGAGCGCGTGGCCTGCTTGCATGCCAGCGCCGCCTTGTGTCGATGATGGGGCGTGCTGGGGTGGAGACTCTGGGGCCCTGGTGCACAAGCGCCCCCTCTCGACAGGGGCACGGCAATCACGCACGGATCACCTACTCGGTTAGCTATCTGCAGACACTTCAGCGATAAGAAAATCAGTATACGATCAAAAATATCAGGGTTTCTTTAGCATATTTGCATCCACACAAACACGATACAAAATCTTTCCTCGGCACCATGAAACAACAACAACAAAAAGAAAACAAAAATCCGTGATGACACATGTCATAGTCATCTGGGGAACCACAACTAAAAGTAACCTAGGAAAGATTTTACTTTTGCAAAAGAAAATAGTTCGCCATATGATGAACATACCGTACTTACACACAACTGAAGGTGTTTTTGAGGAACTTGGTATAATCAAAGCGCACAATGTTTTCCCTTACATGTTACTTTGCGCATACAAATTTAGAAACGACACATACAAGAAGTTCCTCGAAACTCTATCAGAGATCCAACAAAACTGTTCTAGTGGCCTCATCTGCCTCCGTGATGCTAATCAATGGAAAGTCCCCTTTTGCCGTACAAACTACGGCAAGCAAACACTCTGTTTCAATCTGCCATCTGTTCTCAACACATACTTAAGCGATCAGAACGCAACAACAAACATACTAAACAAAAGCTATCTTCGAACCTTCTTCGTCAATCATTAGTGCACTGATACGGTTAATTCTCTTCTTTATTATTTCACATTTAGTGTCAGCCACTAAAGGTTTTTAAGTACCTGCAAGTAGCACCATTCTATTGTGGTTTAGTATTGTACAAGGACGTTTGTGGGTCTTTAATTATTTCAAGTGTTGGTAGTTTGTTGAACAATGTCTGTATAAACACATGCTGCTGGTGCTGAAACTAGGGCGTCGGGGCCTTGTCAAGTTGCTTAAGCAACTTTTTGCCCTGCCGCCTTCCATGTACATAATAGCTCATGGTAAATAAATTTCAATTCAATTCAATAGTGAACAGAACGCCCAGAGTAAACATGGGTGAGCCTACAGTGTTTGCATATGTCTCAAGCTTATTTTAGAATATTGTGCCCCTCAAGCTGGCCTCCCGCAATCCGGCATTTAGATAAAGCGTGGTAGATAACGCACACGCGCAGTTATTGTGCCTGTTTTGCGAGGGCGTAAGGTGATACTATACAGCAGGAGGTCCATTCGTACCATGCCGATTACCCTGAGCTCAACCGATCGAGAGGGGGCGCTCGTGTACCATGGTCTCAAAGCCTCCACCCCAGCATCGACGCAAGGCGGCGCTGGCATGAAAGCAGGCCACGCGCTCCCGCGCTACGGTTAAGGGTGGCGACGCCTGTACACCCAGGTCCACTGAAGTTCAGGACATGAATGATGGTTTATACTATTATTTTTGGCTACATAGAATGTTTCATCACCACATTGTGAATTACATGCCACAACAATGCTGCACACTGTCATTACAAATGTAGATGGACCTCCGATATCGCGTAGCTCGAGGAGGCAGTTCTGGTCTATGCTTGCTAGTGTGAAAGAAAGTGTGAACCCCTCACCGTTTATTGTTTCGCTTTATGAAGGAGACAGCAAGGCGGAGGACTTGAGTGCATATTTGAAGGACTTCGTCGAAGAAATGAGTCAGCTTCTGAACGAGGAAATTACTTACAGTGGCCGTTCATTCAGAGTTCAACTGCTCTCATTCATATGTATTCATATGTGATGCACCAGCGAGGGCATTCATAAAACGCGTCAAGGGACATACAGCATATTATGGTTGTGAAAAATGCACCCAGAAGGGTGCTTTTTCCACTAGTGATTGCGAAGTAATATTTCCTGATTGCGAAAGTCCCCTTCGAAGTGGTCAAAGTTTCAGGCTGCAGCTTCAGCCGTCTCATCACCATAGCGATTCTCCTTTGCTTAGCCTAGGCGTTGGGCTTTTAAGCCTGTTCCCACTGGACTATATGCACCTGGAGTGCAGTGAAGTGGGGACATTGCACTCCACAATGCGGGGAAAATTGGTACACTGTGCATTACACATGGAGACAATCGTATTCCACACGAATGACCAGTGCAGTGTGTCTTACCAATCATGTGGGGTTAGAAAAGCTATTACAGTAAGATAATGCTGAATCATTCGCACATGAGGAAATAAATGTTATTATTTATTTATTCACCTTTTATCAAAAATGGTATCTGGACAATGTGCTCAAAAGGTTTATGCCGAGCAGCTGCTAATATTGAAAAACCTATTAGTTAATGGTTCGAAAGTTAGCAAGTGAGCTACTCATACGATAAATTTTACAAAGTGAGGACTGAAACAACTTAGACACATGGTGCATTTGCTACCGCTTTTTCGTTTGGCTTATATAAGCCAAACGAAAAAGCGACAGCCAAGCGGTTGCTGGTCTTTTTCTTAAGGATCTGTAATGTGTATGAAAAACACCATTCAGCAGCACATCATTTTGACTCATGCATTGCTAGTCATCTGTGTTAGTGTTTTTGTGCATCGATTGTAATACATGGTGCAGACCGCCAGATGCAGTGACCACGACAACATTGTGTTCCTGCATATACGGAGTGTTCAAAGTTAAGCTTTCACGAGCGCTACGCAAACACAGCGATGACAGGAAATCGTGTGATAACTTTACGCTACTTGTGTAAGAAACAGGTGCTAATAATTATTTAGCACCTGTTTCTTACTCAAGGAACAAAAAATGGCACCAGTTTTCTTTTGTTCGCCTATTTATCAAGTGCTAGTGAAAGCTTAATTTTGAACACCCTGTATAGTATTGCGTGAGTGTGCAGGATGCTTTACATGCACATATGTTTGTATTAATATACATACAGTCGGCGTGGATCTTACGTATATATGTTGTCTCGGAGGATTCCTGAGTTTCTGTACGTAGACTGCACCAATACCCGTGAAGTACAAGGTACCAAAAAGTTCACATTGTAAGCAGGTTAAATCCCATAATAAATATTGTTTACCGGTACACAGTTGCAGTGGTCTCTACGCACTCTACAAACACTAAATATCTCATACACCAAATTTATTTTTTAAAAGCAACATATGTAAGATATTATTAATCTCACGTATATATTCAAATATCCGTGACAGACGTCACAGGGACTTTCAGTGGACCTACAAACAGGGCAGAAATGCTAGTCGCTGGGATATCGCATGGATGTAAAGCGGATATGTGGCAAACTCCAGTTCCTACAATCTGTAAGGTGTTTGAAAAATTATTATTAACCAGACTAGAGGATTTTTTTGAGAAACACAGTCTTTTATCTGATTATCAGTTAGGATTGCCGAAAAATAAGTCAATGGAACTAGCAGTACTCATAATTTGCGAACTTCTGAAAAGTAATATTGAAACAAAACTATTAGCTATGGGGATACTTGTGGATTTGGCGAAAGCCTTCGATGTTTTAAACCACTCAATATCATGAAAGAAACTTGAACGCTACGGTATTAGAGATAAAGCCCGCAAATCAAAACAAAACAAAATCGAAAACAGTTTGTGCAAGTTGCCTATACCTCCTCTTATCTAGGTAAAGTTTCCACAGGCATTCCGCAAGGATCAATTCTCGAGCCTTTATAGTTTATATAAACGACTTGGTAGCATCTCTTGATGTGCCGACAATTTTATATGCTGATGACATTTTATTATTTCTTCAAAGCTGTAATATTGTGGATTTGTTTGAGAAGGCAGACAATATATTAATTTCATTTTATTTAACCTTAAAGGCCATGTGGGGGCATTACATAAGGTGGGGGGGGGGGTACAATACTTACAAAATAAACAAAAGAGAGAGACACTTTGATGAACAATACAACATGTGTAAAATACATCACTTATGAAGGACCAATGATTTCAAGAAGGAGCTAAGTACATGTTACATTTTCGTGTGAAATCGTTTGCGTCCCGGGTACACCTGATATCGCACGGTAAGCTATTCCACAACGTGATCATATGTTGATGCGGTGAATGTAGGAATCTGTTAGTGCGGACAGGTGGAGCAAAAACTTGACATGATTGAGTGTGACGCAGTGTTTGACGGCCTGGTGTGGAACAGTACAGTGTACGATGGGATGTAGTAGGTGAGTAGACAAGCTTGTGAAAGAATGACATGCAGGCAACCTTTCTGCGAGCGTCGAGATTAGAGATATGAAGTTCCTGTTTTAGTTGAGTTATGCTGCATTAAGGCGAGTATCCCCTAGCGATGAAGCGAGCGGCTTGGTTTTGTACAGACTCAAGTTTATCAATTAGGTACTGTTGTTGCGGGTTCCAGATGATGCTGGCATACTCCAGCTGCAGACGGACAGGAGTGGAATACGCGAGCTTTTTTATGTCTGGCGCTGCTAGGTGGAGATGGCGGCGTAGGAACCCCAGGGTCCTATTGGACTTGATACTTAGTTTTTCAATGTGTTCCTTCCAAGACAGGTTAGCGCGAAGGATAACACCCAAGTACTGAAACGAGGAAACCTTCTCTAACGGTATTGAATTTATCTCATAGGCAAAAGATACAGGAGACTTGAACGTTGTGACGGACATGTACTTTGTTTTTTCAGTGTTAATTTCCATCTGGCAGTTGAAGCACCACGCATGTAACTTACTTAGGTATTCTTGCAAATCATTTATGTAAATTAAAAAGAGGGCGGGACCACGGACGGACCCTTGCGGCACACCGGACTTTACAGAGGCTGGAAGGGAGGTTACGGTGTTAACAATGACTGACTGGGTCCGGTTACTCAAAAATGCACGTATCCATTCACAGATCGTCGAGTTGATATTAAGAGACGTTATTTTGGACATAAGACGGACATATGGCACCTTATCAAAGGCCTTCCTGAAGTCTATAAATATTGCGTCTGACTGACCGAAAGAGTGGACACTATTGTGAAGATCGGTGGTAAGCTCAAAGAGTTGGAGCTCACGGGAATGACTTTTCCGGAAACCGTGTTGATTCTCAAACAGAACGTTGTTGCTCTCCAAGTACGACTTGATATGCGAGGTAACAATGTGATCAAGTATTTTGCAAGGGATGGAGGTTAAGGAGATCGGGCGATAATTGTGGACACTCCCCACGTCACCCCCTTTGTGAATGGGTAAAACATTTGGGTGCAGCCAGTCCCTTGGCAGGGCTCCTTGGTCAAGAGAGTCCTGATAAAAATGGCTTAGCAATATACTGGAGTATTTATTGGTAAGTTTTAGAACCTTAGTATCAATTCCGTCGGAGCCTGGAGAGCAAGAGTTCGGTAGCTTATCCATGTAGGATGATACACCGACTGCGTCCAAACAGTGGCGTATCTAGAGCTACCTGAGTCCATGGCAACATGGTTAACATGATGTCCTTGGGGATGCGTTTTCGTGTGGTCCGCACTAGGTTTCACACTACCTCTCTAATGGCGGGTGCTTTAGATCATTTATGAATGTGCCAGGTTGAGTGCCCTTCCTGGCACATTCACACCCGACCACATAATGGCGCCCCTGTTCACCTAGCGCCCATGGCACCTGTCCACACCTGCCACACCCTAGATACGCCACTGCGTCCACAATAACTGGAGGCATGCCCGGAAGTGAATTGTGTGAGTGTGGGGTATTAGGAAGAGGGAATTGCTCAAACCAACCCACGAAAGGCTTGGAACATAATAAACCCAGGGGACACCAAAAACCCTCCTGCCATCCTGAGCCCTGAAGGCCAACCATACAACTCCAAAGAGACAGCGTAATTATTTAACTCATACTTCTCAAGCGCATTCACTGATGAGCAATTCCCTCGTCCTAATACCCCACGCTCACACAATTCACTTCCGGGCAATGCACGAGCTAACACTTTTTTTCACACACACAAGGACACCACCACCTCTTCTGGGGTATCTATCTTTACGAAAGATATTGAAATTGTGCAAAGACCTTAGCTCTTTGTTACTAGTATCGGGTGAAAGCCACGTTTCCGTACCGATACGAATATCCCGGTCGCAGTAGTTTAGAATACCGCATATTTGATCCTCCTTACAGAGAAGACTTCGAAAGTTAGCAAGTAGGACTGATAGCGAACACCCAGCGGTACTTTCTACAGAGGAATCGAGTCATTCATTCTAGGGGTGGGGCAATGACACGTTTTCTGCATTCTGGTTTCGATTGCTTGCTGACGGTATCAGTTTCACCTCTTCTGAAATTGGGTCGAACTGATATATTTTTTCGTTCTGTTTCCGTTCAGTTTGTTGAAGCGAAATTTGAATGGCACATTATTTAGCTTAGCGTATTCAACAAGCATTTTCGGTTCGTGTCCTATCCCAGGCAAGTAATCCTGTTGTACGGAATAATTGGAGCCCTTGAGTTTATGAGAGCAGGACAACAGGTGTTCTTTCACCTTGCAGCTGGAAAAGTTGACTATGATGGGTCGAATTTTGTTCGGGTTGTAGAGGCCAATCCGGTGCGCACGCTGTATAACGGAATGGTCTAATTGTTCTCCCAAGTGTTTGCTGCTGAAGTTGACAATGATCTGTTCACAGTGTGTTTACTGTATACTGTCTCTGTAGGAGAATCCTCTATGCCTTTGAACAGCAGATTCAATCTGCGCATTCTATTCTCAAGATAGTCATGACTAACTTTCATCTCAGCGATTTTTTGTGCAGGCTTTGTGAGGCTGATTCCACTCTCTCCGCTGTGGCTTTCACTGCTCTAAGTGTACTTATGTCGACTTCCAACGAGCTAAGTCGGGAGGACAGAGCGTCAGCTTTCACTTCCATATCGGTTTGGTGGGCCTGAACCGAGCGTATTTCGTTAAGAAGCTCCCTCTGACCATTGTTCAGACGTTCTAAGAATTCCAAGATGTTAGTCATCTGGTCTTCACCCGAGGCGCTGTTCTTTTCACTGCGGGTTCTCGGTTCTTTCGTCGAGTAAGGGCCTGGATTTTCTTCGATGTCTCCGGACAACAGTAACAATGACTCTAGTCTTAAAATACAGGCTATAGGTACAGAAGTACACTTCGAGGGCACGACACGTGGATGATACAAACAGTGTTGTTACGAAAGCAATCGGAGTGATCCAGGTAGCTAACCTGTAACATGTTGAGCATAGCTTTAGTGGGTGTCGACAGAGCGTCGTGCCCCCAAATGCCGGCTTGCAGTGTCGGCTTTTGCAGTAGAACTGGTTCGGTGCATGACGTATGGGACCATGACTGATAGTACAGATGTATCGTTGAATCCAGACATGTTCTAGTTATCAGCATCTGTGGTGATCCAAGAGTTGGGTGTGGCTCATAAACGTGGGCGCTTCCGGCATTGCAGGAGTGTGCATTCCCAGGGAGTACGGTGAAGAGCGCAAGCATGATCTGTAACATGTTGAGCATAGCTCTAGTGGGTGTCGACAGAGCGTCGTGCGCCCAAATGCCGGCTTGCAGTGTCGGCTTTTGTAGTAGAACTGGTTCGGTGCATGACGTATGGGACCATGGTTGATGGTACAGATGTATCGTTGAATCCAGACATGTTCTAGTTATCAGCATCTGTGGTGATCCAGGAGTTGGGTGTGGCTCATGAACGTGGGCGCTTCCGGCATTGCAGGAGTGTGCATTCCCAGGGATTACGGTGAAGAGCGCAAGCATGATCTGTAACATGTTGAGCATAGCTCTAGTGGGTGTCGACAGAGCGTCGTGCCCCCAAATGCCGCCTTGCAGTGTCGGCTTTTATAGTAGAACTGGTTTGGTGCATGATGTATGGGACCATGGTTGATGGTACAGATGTATCGTTGAATCCAGACATGTCCTAGTTATCAGCATTTGTGGTGATCCAAGAGTTGGGTGTAGCTCATAAACGTGGGCGCTTCCGGCATTGCAGGAGTGTGCATTCCCAGGGATTACGGTGAAGAGCGCAAGCATGATCTGTAACATGTTGAGCATGGCTCTAGTGGGTGTCGACAGAGCGTCGTGCCCCCAAATGCCGGCTTGCAGTGTCGGCTTTTGTAGTAGAACTGGTTCGGTGCATGACGTATGGGACCATGGTTGATGGTACAGATGTATCGTTGAATCCAGACATGTTCTAGTTGTCAGCATCTGTGGTGATCCAAGAGTGTGGTGTGGCTCATAAGCGTGGGCGCTTCCGGCATTGCAGGAGTGTGCATTCCCAGGGATTACGGTAAAGAGCGCAAGCATGATCTGTAACATGTTGAGCATAGCTCTAGTGGGTGTCGACAGAGCGTCGTGCCCCCAAATGCCGCCTTGCAGTGTCGGCTTTTGTAGTAGAACTGGTTCGGTGCATGACGTATGGGACCATGGTTGATGGTACAGATGTACCGTTGAATCCAGACATGTTCTACTTATCAGCATCTGTGGTGATCCAAGAGTTGGGTGTGGCTCATAAACGTGGGCCCTTCCGGCATTGCAGGAGTGTGCATTCCCAAGGATTACGGTGAAGAGCGCAAGCATGATCTGTAACATGTTGAGCATGGCTCTAGTGGGTGTCGACAGAGCGTCGTGCCCCCAAATGCCGGCTTGCAGTGTCGGCTTTTGTAGTAGAACTGGTTCGGTGCATGACGTATGGGACCATGGTTGATGGTACAGATGTATCGTTGAATCCAGACATGTTCTAGTTGTCAGCATCTGTGGTGATCTAAGAGTGTGGTGTGGCTCATAAGCGTGGGCGCTTCCGGCATTGCAGGAGTGTGCATTCCCAGGGATTACGGTAAAGAGCGCAAGCATGATCTGTAACATGTTGAGCATAGCTCTAGTGGGTGTCGACAGACCGTCGTGCCCCCAAATGCCGCCTTGCAGTGTCGGCTTTTATAGTAGAACTGGTTTGGTGCATGATGTATGGGACCATGGTTGATGGTACAGATGTATCGTTGAATCCAGACATGTTCTAGTTATCAGCATTTGTGGTGATCCAAGAGTTGGGTGTGGCTCATAAACGTGGGCGCTTCCGGCATTGCAGGAGTGTGCATTCCCAGGGATTACGGTGAAGAGCGCAACCATGGTCTGTAACATGTTGAGCATAGCTCTAGTGGGTGTCGACAGAGCGTCGTGCCCCCAAATGCTGGCTTGCAGTGTCGGCTTTTGTAGTAGAACTGGTTCGGTGCATGACGTATGGGACCATGGTTGATGGTACAGATATATCGTTGAATCCAGACATGTTCTAGTTATCAGCATCTGTGGTGATCCAAGAGTTGGGTGTGGCTCATAAACGTGGGCGCTTCCGGCATTGCAGGAGTGTGCATTCCCAGGGATTACGGTGAAGAGCGCAAGCATGATCTGTAACATGTTGAGCATAGCTCTAGTGGGTGTCGACAGAGCGTCGTGCCCCCAAATGCTGGCTTGCAGTGTCGGCTTTTGTAGTAGAATTGGTTCGGTGCATGACGTATGGGACCATGGTTGATGGTACAGATATATCGTTGAATCCAGACATGTTCTAGTTAGCAGCATCTGTGGTGATCCAAGAGTTGGGTGTGGCTCATAAACGTGGGCGCTTCCGGCACTGCAGGAGTGTGCATTCCCAGCGATTACGGTGAAGAGCGCAAGCATGATCTGTAACATGTTGAGCATAGCTCTAGTGGGTGTCGACAGAGCGTCGTGCCCCCAAATGCCGCCTTGCAGTGTCGGCTTTTGTAGTAGAACTGGTTCGGTGCATGACGTATGGGACCATGGTTGATGGTACAGATGTATCGTTGAATCCAGACATGTTCTAGTTATCAGCATCTGTGGTGATCCAAGAGTTGGGTGTGGCTCATAAACGTGGGCGCTTCCGGCATTGCAGGAGTGTGCATTCCCAGGGATTACGGTGAAGAGCGCAAGCATGATCTGTAACATGTTGAGCATAGCTCTAGTGGGTGTCGACAGAGCGTCGCGCCCCCAAATGCTGGCTTGCAGTGTCGGCTTTTGTAGTAGAACTGGTTCGGTGCATGACGTATGGGACCATGGTTGATGGTACAGATATATCGTTGAATCCAGACATGTTCTAGTTATCGGCATCTGTGGTGATCCAAGAGTTGGGTGTGGCTCATAAACGTGGGGGCTTCCGGCATTGCAGGAGTGTGCATTCCCAGGGATTACGGTGAAGAGCGCAAGCATGATCTGTAACATGTTGAGCATAGCTCTAGTGGGTGTCGACAGAGCGTCGTGCCCCCAAATGCCGCCTTGCAGTGTCGGCTTTTATAGTAGAACTGGTTTGGTGCATGATGTATGGGACCATGGTTGATGGTACAGATGTATCGTTGAATCCAGACATGTCCTAGTTATCAGCATCTGTGGTGATCCAAGAGTTGGGTGTGGCTCATAAGCGTGGGCGCTTCCGGCATTGCAGGAGTGTGCATTCCCAGGGATTACGGTGAAGAGCGCAAGCATGATCTGTAACATGTTGAGCATAGCTCTAGTGGGTGTCGACAGAGCGTCGTGCCCCCAAATGTTGGCTTGCAGTGTCGGCTTTTGTAGTAGAACTGGTTTGGTGCATGACGTATGGGACCATGGTTGATGGTACAGATATATCGTTGAATCCAGACATGTTCTAGTTATCAGCATCTGTGGTGATCCAAGAGTTGGGTGTGGCTCATAAACGTGGGCGCTTCCGGCATTGCAGGAGTGTGCATTCCCAGGGATTACGGTGAAGAGCGCAAGCATGATCTGTAACATGTTGAGCATAGCTCTAGTGGGTGTCGACAGAGCGTCGTGCCCCCGAATGCCGCCTTGCAGTGTCGGCTTTTATAGTAGAACTGGTTTGGTGCATGATGTATGGGACCATGGTTGATGGTACAGATGTATCGTTGAATCCAGACATGTTCTAGTTATCAGCATCTGTGGCGATCCAAGAGTTGGGTGTGGCTCATAAACGTGGGCGCTTCCGGCATTGCAGGAGTGTGCATTCCCACGGATTATGGTGAAGAGCGCAAGCATGATCTGTGACATGTTGAGCATAGCTTTAGTGGGTGTCGACACAGCATTTGTCGGCACGACATTTGTACAGCGTCGTGCCGCCGTAATGAAACAGAGATTGGCTCAACTATAAAAAATTGTTATTGAGCTCATCTAAGTCATCGTACATTATATATAGGCCACCGCAGGTCCCCACAATTTCATATACTCAGGATGTGCTTCTTGGTTCTGACATCATTCACAGACATTCATCGGTTAAAATATTAGGGGTTCTACTCGATGAGCACTTGCAGTGGCATGAACATGTTTCTTACATCTGTTAAAAAATCTATTCTGGCACTTATGCAATAGCCAAGTTAAAATTTATTTTCCCCTTGCATACTCTTAGAACAATCTCCATGTAATTCATGCAAAGCCATATTTCTTATAGCATAGAAAGTTTCGCCTTAACACTCGAATCCACAATAAAACCGTTGCATGTTTCGCAGAGGAAAGCACTACGTACTATGTTATCACTGCGTAACCACGAGAGCGTTACATTTGCATTTACACTGATGAATATGCCTACAGTTTCAGAACTATTTTGTTCCAGGTTATGCACAATTGTATATAAGCTGTACATAAACTATGTATCGTGCCATTCATAACCTTGACAAAACGTGAAGCTACATCCTCAATATGAAATTATGGGCCATATTCACTTTGTCTACCAAAAATACGTACAACATACGGATATTTTTCATTTCAGTACTTTGCAGTTAAACCATGGAATTCATTGCATCAGTCTATGCTCTAAGTCACTATTTATATTTACAAAAACAAGTAAGAAATTATTTCAAATCTGAAAGTTGATGAGTTGTAAAACCACACGAACTTAGTGTTCTTATTATTACAGCATATGTAGCTCTTGTAGTAAAGCTTGAGATATGTGCCATGCGTGTAAATATGTTCAATGATAGTACTGTGTTTATGTACCCTGTCTTATATGTATTAAGGGAGTTGCCTCAGGACAGAAGCCGCCGATATTTCGAACAGAGACTGTTCTTCTTCTGGGTACCGTCCTCATCATTGGCATGGTATTTAAAGAGTTAGGTGTGACGTGTTTAAAGGTTCATGCGAATTGTGGGTCAACAGCCCGGAGGGAAGAAAGGTTCCGTACGGGCTTTTACGGCCGGAGTGGATGGCTGCTTTGTTAGAGTGTGGAGGGGATTATGTGAACGTAGTGATCTAGGCTACAGACCGGTTACAGAAAAATGGAAGGTTCGCGAACACGTGGACGAAACGGGACAACAGGCAAGAATTGGCAAGCATAGCGAAAGATAAGGAGGTTAGTGGTTACGTGGGGAAAATTCCAGAACCAGCAAAGTTTTTTTTTTATATTTGTAATGGAAAGTTGTGTTATGCAATAAAGAAAGTAGAAAGCAGTGGCCATGCAGAACAAAGCAGATGATGATGGAGGTAGAAGGGAAAATCATATTTTATTTGTGAAGTGTTTCTAGGGTGCCTTGTGATTTGTTGATACCGGACGGGTGAAGAGCGTTGAACTTGTATATGAGATAAGACTCCCTATCACGTCTGTCACGTGTGGATCTAAACCCGGTTTCTAGAATATATAGTTTAATGTTGTCAAAATTGTGACCAGGAACGTTAAAGTGTTCGGCGACTGCTTTGGGGAGTTTGTTGGATGAGTTGGTGGGAGTTTGTTTGTTGATGTTGCATGACACAACTTTGCATTACAAATATTCAAAAAAAAAACCTTTGCTGGTTCTGGAATTTTCCCCACGTAACCACTAACCTCCTTATCTTTCGCTATGCTTGCCAATTCTTGCCTGTTGTCCCGTTTCGTCCACGTGTTCGTGAACCTTCCATTTTTCTGTAACCGGTCTGTAGCCTAGATCACTACGTTCACATAATCCCCTCCACACTCTAACAAAGCAGCCATTCACTCCGGCCGTAAAAGCCCGTACGGAACCTTTCTTCCCTCCGGGCTGTTGACCCACAATTCGCATGAACCTTTAAACACGTCACACCTAACCCTTTAAATACCATGCCAATGATGAGGACGGTGCCCAGAAGAAGAACAGTCTCTGTTCGAAATATCGGCGGCTTCTGTCCTGAGGCAACTCCCTTCCTACATTCTACCGGTTCGCTGGATTTCTACCCATCTACGTCTTATATGTATTGTTTCTTGTTGTCACGTTGTTATGAAGGGGATCAGTGACACGCCGCTAGCGTTTGATCCCTTTCATATTTTGTCACTGTTCTCAGATTTTATTACTCAACCTGCGAGGTTGGCAATATGTAATGCAAAAAATAAACAATTTCCTTGCTTCCTAAGTCCCATACTACTCGCACCAAGAAATGCTTCCGCACACAGCGTGTCCACTGAGAACTATATCTATATACATTAGGCATTAGTGAAAAAAAAATATGTGGTTGTTCAAGTGGTGGTGGAAGGACATTAGGGATTTTACATGCTATAGTGTCATTTTATAGTGATGACGCTCGTTCGTGTGGCGAAGCCGTGATTTTCCTGCAGTCTCAATTTCGGTGCGTGTGTCTCCTGCTAGCGTTTTGCTCGTCCTTAAACAAGGAAAGTAAAGCCTCCCTGCTACAGTTGCGAGTCCATCCATGTGCAATAGCCCTAAGGAGGGTACTTACTTGAATCTAAGAAAGAAAATAAACTGACAGAGATTTCTTCATTGTTTACACAGGTCACAACCCCCTCTTTTAATGAAGGTATGAAATTATGCGAAATAAGAAAACAAGAAACGCCTGGTTTCTTCCCATGAATGGTGACGTAAAAGCATCTATTGCAAACGCCTCACTCCAGTCATAGATAGATAGAGATAGATAGATAATTTATTTCACACTCAAGGTGTTGGAAAGGTCAAGGTGTTCTCCAGTCATAGGAAACGGGATTAATCTATAAAGATCAACATTACAGAGCTTTTGTCAGCGTTCGCCACTTTTAGAAGAGTGTCTACAAATAAGCAACGCACACTGTCATAAAAAGCTGAAATGTGCACAGATTCACAATGATCCGGGTGGTGCAGCAGTGTCCTGCTCCTGCATTGTCCCATTTATTGTATTCGGCACTGTTCACAGTTTTCAAGGTTTGTACAAGTTTCCCTTGCACTTAGGCATGTAAAGGAGATAACACACACTGTAAATCGCAAAATCATTTTGCATACTGCGGACCCATGTGTGGACCGTGGAACCCTCCTGAAGGCTATATGTGTTGTGTTTGCCCTTAGGTAGAACTCGCTTCGGCTCGCTCGCCACTTTGCGTCAAGAGAACTGTGTTGCATAGAGTGTGTGGGCTGCGACGGCACATAATCAAAACGTGGTCCTACGTCGTGCACTCTTAAAAATGATCTTCACCACACAGCACGCTCTTAGCCAACCATCATCTCGAATGATAGCTTTACCTGCCCTGATTTGTTGAACGCTAAAGACGTACGCCTTTTTTGTGACGGTTATGAATAACACAAGTGTCACGAACAAGGCGTACGCCTCCCGTTTTCAACAAATTAGGGCAGATAACGATATCATTCGAAAGTGCTAGGTCATGGTATCATTCGAGTTGGCTAGCAGCGGGCTACGCGGTGAAATTCATTCATAAGAGTGTAGGACATACCCGTGTGCCAGAGAAATATGTGGTACCACATGAAACCAATCCAGCAGGCGTTTTCTTTTTAGGACCCCTCAGTGGCTTAGTTTAGTTTCGATCACGACTCCTGCTACAATATAGAACAACAACAACAACTACATGAATGACGATGGAATGAGGTATGGTACAATATGGATTATGTACAGTACAGTACAGTGTTCCTAAACCATTCCTAAATGATTGCATGCAAACAAATGCATTATAATATTGGTATGCACAGCTGCCCATGGAAACGAAACGAGAACAACATAACAAACGAGCTGTTACAGCTTGCACCGACCTCTCAGGGCGCAGCTGAGAAATAGCGGAAAAATCGCAAGCACTCTAATCTATGCTCTTGCAGTATGTGTACAATGGCAGCGGCATGACCTGTTCTCATAATGATGATCTTGATTATAAATAAACAAATAGACATTAAAGATTATAGATGATGTTTGATACACATTATAGGTACACTCTAAACCAGGTAACTTATATGTAATGGTTAAGTACCGCTTGGCCAAGAGGTACATTTACCTCTTACCTCTTACATGTACCTCTTAAATTTCAGAGGTACACGCGCCCTCACATACATGTAACTGTTGTGTTGTGTTGTATGAGCGAAGTGAAGGAAGAGGATTTGCTGGCTCGGCTGGAGCGCGAGGTTGCAAGAACATTCTAGTTCGGGCAACGACGAAGAAGGATCATTTTGTACAGGCTCTGGAATAAAGGGCTACGATACCACATATTGGCGCAGTCGAAGCTCAACGCTGAACCGCTGCGATGAATTTGCATCATCCACCACAGTTTCTAGCAGTTCCTGGTAAGCCGTCAGTACCATGGGAGGAATGGTACTTACTCTTTGCAACTTACCTTACGGCTTGCGGCGGTGACTCTTTCCCCAGTGAACGCAAAGTTTCTATCCTGCTAAACTGTCTTGGCGCGGAAGGCCAAAAGCAGTATCGTCACTTGCCGGATATTTCTATTCAGAGGAGCACGGGATCGGCTACAACTTCGCCTCAGCCTGATGCCGCGTCTGCTGGAGATACTGCTCCTGCTCAGGATCCTTACGTCGTTGCGGTCATAATGCTAAGGACTCGTTTCACGACGAGCGTCAACTGCCGAACGCTACAAATTTCGTTCGCGGGCTCAGTTTGCTGAAGAATCTGTGGACGAATATGTCTCTGCTCTCACGGAACTCGCTCCCAAAGCTACAGAGCTTTGGGAGCCTCACCGAAGAAATGATCTGCGACCAAAACTCATCGAAGGGAGATACGGGATCGTCTCCTCTTGGAGCCTTGCCTGACCTTGGACTCGGCCTTGGTAATTGGAAGGCAAGTCGAGCAGGCCATACAAGAATCGGCTTTGCTGTCGAGTCCGGTTCATTCTTCGCAAGTAGCAGCAATACGAAAGAATGATTCCACTCCAGTGAGGACCAAGTGCTTCAGATGTGGATCTGCTAAACACAAGGAAAACAATCCCTCTTGCCCTGTCAAGGACAAAATATGCCGCAAGTGTCGCAAGAAGGGCCACTTCGAATCCGTCTGCAGCTCAAGCACGACGCAACGGAAGATGGTGCGCGAGCTCAACGCCTCAGTATTTGCCGTCAGATCTGCAGCACCTTCAGCAATCTTCTGTCAAGTTGAGGTCGATCATATTCCGCTCAGGATGTTAGTCGACACAGGATCGTCAGTCTCCTTGCTGCCCATTACTTTGTACAAGCAGTATTTCAAGCACCTGCCGCTCGAGGATGCTGCAGTTAAGTTCAAGTCCTATTCGCATGAAGGTATTCCTGTCCACGGAACGTTCACAGCTTTGGTGAGCTTCGCCAAACGTTCAGAAGCCTGCACTTTCTACGTCGTAAAGTCTGGAACTCCAATCGTGGGTATTGACGCCCTTCATGCACTGGGTATCAAGTTGGAAGTCGCACAGCTGAGATGCTCTCGCGTACAAGCTGAGTCGGACTACAGCATGGAATGTACGGTCCCAGATCAGTTTCCACGTCTATTTGCCGACGAGTTAGGACTTGCAAGAAGGTTCTCTCATAAAGTTACTGTCGAAACATCAGTGATTCCTGTGCAGCAGAAACTGCGACGGCTGCCATTAGAAGTCCGACAGAAGGTATCCGAGGAACTGCAAAAGTTAGAGCAAGCGAACATCATCGACCGGGTCGACGCGTCCGAATGGGTGTCTCCCATCGTTGTCGTCTGGAAAAGGACCGGAGAAGTGCGCTTATGCGTCGATCTACGGAAACCAAACGAGGGAATCATTGTGGACAGCCATCCACTACCGCACGTAGACGATCTGCTTCACAAGTTAGCTGGTGCTCATTTCTACTCGAAATTGGACCTTTCGTCTGCGTATCATCAACTGCAGTTGGCCGAAGAAAGCAGGAACCTTACCGCTTTCATCACTCACGAGGGTCTTTTCCACTACAAGAGGGTTTGCTTTGGCCTGGTCTCGGCGGCAGCAGCTTTCCAGAAAATGTTATCTACTGTCTTAAAGGGTTTTGAAGGAACAATTCACTACCTGGACGACATTCTTGTCTTTGGGAAAAACCGCAAGGATCATGACAACAATCTCCGCGTGGTTCTTCAGCGGCTAGAAAGCTCACGGTTACGTCTCAACAAGAAGAAATGCAAATTTGGCGTTCAGGGAGTCAGGAAGTTCTTGGGCCACAGGATAGTGAACGGCACGTTGAAGCCATCGCAGGATACGTTGGAAGCCATTCTTGAGGCACCAAGTCCGCAGAACGTATCACCACTTCGTTGTTTCTGGGCCTTGCAAGTTCTTACTCGAAGTTTATTCCGCATTTTTCTTCTGTGACAGAGCCACTACGACGACTCCTACGGAACGGCGTCCCGTTCACTTGGACTTCTGAGCAGCAAGATGCTTTCAAAAGGGTCAAGTTACTTATGAGGGACTGCATCCCGTTAGCGCTTTTTGATTCGTCCTTGCCCACGGTCGTTACGACTGACGCCTCCAATTGCGGGCTTGGCGCCGTTCTTCAACAGCAACATCCTCAAGGGCTCAGAACAGTATGCTTCGCATCGAGCCCCTTGTCTTCTACGGAAGAGGCCTACTCTACAGGCGAAAAAGAAGCTCTCGCATGCCTCTGGGCCTGCGAGAAATGGCACATCTCCTTATTTTGAAGGCGGTTCCTTCTGCGGACCGACCGTCAAGCCCTTGTTACATTGCTGTCGACTCAGGGCTACGGACGTCAACCAATGAGAATTGCCAGATGGGCTGCACGGTTGTCGCAATACAATTACGAAATTCAGTACAAGAAGGGTCAGGACAACACGGTGGCCGACGCACTATCGCGCATGCCACTGAGCAACACCGAGCAAGCACCCTGCTCCTCACCCGACGAATCGGAGTTGGTTTGTAACGTTCAGCAACTCCAACTGTCTCCACTGACACTATCTGAGCTACAGGATAGCACGAGTAACGACCCCGTAATGACTAACCTCCTGAAACTCTGCACTACTCCTTCGCCGTCGGCGACAAGAGAGGACGAAAACCTTGCACCTTACTATTGCGTTCGGGAAGAGCTTTCTACGATCCAGGGTATCGTCAACAGAGGAGAAAAAGTAGTACCTCCTACAGCACTCCGGGAGCGAATCATCAGTCTGGGTCATGAGTCACACCCAGGAATAGTACGCACGAAGCAACGGATTCGCATGCGCTTCTGGTGGCCAAAGATGGACTCGGAGATAGAAGAATACGTTCGAGCTTGCCATATTTGCAGCACGGTGGATAAAACAGCTGTTACGAGACATGCGCCGCTGCAACCCGTACCGTTTCCTTCCGGACCCTGGAAACAAGTTGGAATCGCCTTGGTTGGACCCTTCAGCAACTTACCGTCAGGATGCCGTTTCGCCATCACTGCCGTAGACTATTACAGCAAATGGCCCGATGTCAAAATAACGCCAAAAGTCACGATGGATACAGTAATCGCATTTCTCCGCCAACTTTTCGCAAGGGAAGGGTATCCAGACATCATCGTGTCTGACCACGGCAGTCAATTCCTATCACATTCATTCAAGTCTTTTCTACAAGACAGAGGCATCCAGCATCGCCAGTCTTCGGTTTACTACCCTCAGTCCAATGGGCAAATAGAACGATTCAACAGGGTGCTGAAGGACTTCATACTTCTCAGCGCTGCAGAACAAGGCACCATACTTCGTGACTTGCCGGAGTTTCTCGGCATCTATAGGAGCACACCGCATGCTGCTACACAGCTTTCGCCTGCAGAATTGATACATGGGAGGCGTATGAGGACGCGGCTGGATGTCGTGGGATTTTTTTGCCTTGAGGGTAACATCATTGAAGAAATGACCAAGCTGCGGACGAGGGTCAAAGACTATCAAAAGCGTATGAAGCAGAACTTCGACTCACGAAACAGGGTTAAGCAGCCGGCGTTCGAAGGTGGCGATTTCGTCAGGGTTAGACTCCCGGGAAGCCAGCCCAAGGGTTCATCGTCATTTAGTTCTCCACTGCGCATTCAGGAGAAAGTGGGCCCGGCGACATACAGGACGAGCGATGGACGAACGTGGAATGCTGCAAGGTTGTCCGCCTCCCGGCCGCCTCCGTCTGGTTCAACGGATCCAGCCGGTTCATCAGGTCAGCTCACACCCACAGTGTATCCCAGGAACGAAGACAGTTACGCTGCCAGTCCTCCGCCTCGGCGCTCTCAACGAAATCGTCGTCCACCCGAGCGTTACCCACTGTAAATATTTTCAAAGGGGGTACATATGTTGTGTTGTGTTGTATGAGTGAAGTGAAGGAAGATGATTTGCTGGCTCGGCTCGAGCGCGAGGTTGCAAGAACATTCTAGTTCGGGCAACGACGAAGAATGATCATTTTGTACAGGCTCTGGAATAAAGGGCTACGATACCACAGTAACGGATATCGCGCAGCGATTTAGGCTACCCGTCGGAGTGGTTCCCCTCTTCTACGATATATTAACAGCCCCAGGAAGCTACGCTGTACGATAAATATCACAAGCAAATACCTTTATTCGAAAATTACTTCCATTTCAGGGGTGATGCTTGTACATCGCGAGCGTGCATTGTCATGATGCACAAACGCCGAACACACGGGGCACAACGTACATGGATGAACGCTGACCACTGCGTCTCTCCTTCACCATTGCAGCTGCTCCGTGGTCACGCTTCTTTATCTCTTCCACACCTTTGGATTGCTGTTCTTCCCCAACTTCCGTTTCTTCCATAGAACGTAACACCAACCACAGGATGATGATTGACTCACCCATTTACGACATCGCCTGGACGTAACCTAGGAGAAAATACAATGTAAAAAAATCCAACAACCGAAATGGCTTGCCTGAAAAAACATGCCTACTTGCTTGTATAATCTAGGTATAAAGTGCAATCTAGGCTTCTCTAATTCACGCATCAACGTTCGTGCATGAAGCGCAAAGTTCGTTGTCTCCGTCCCTCAGTCGTTGTGTCTATCCTGCCGGTGATCAGGACCACTGGAAATCAGAGTGAAGATGAACGAAAATGCGTCGTGCGGACGAATAATTACTTCATAGATAGAATACGCACCTTAAATGACTCCAATCTTGAAAGCGTCGAACGAGTTTCTTCAAAGACCGAGCAGACTCGTCCTCGCTCCCCGACGTTTCAAAACAAACTGATTTGCCAGTGGTTGCAAGAAACGCATTCTTCGCAAACGTGCGATCCCTCACGGTCACCGGTTCTAGTTATTGCACTTCTTTGATGGAATGATAGTGCTGATCCATTACGGCACTGCTGTATAAGGGAATTTATTGACTGGTATTCGGAACCACGCGAAATATTTTTGCAGCGCATGGAGATCGTGAGAAGGCGTTCGTACTCATGCGTCAGAAACACGCGGTACACATGAGGTACAGCTGCTACAGGTCGCGCTTAAAAGGTACCTAGCCGGTACGGATGGGTCGCGGAGCCCTTGTACCGCTTGAAATTCGCAGTGGTCGCGAACTGTACCTGCTGGTTGAGAACTGTACCACATGTGTACCGCTTCTCCCAGGTGCGGGTCTTTCATGCGGTACATATCGGGTGTGGGATTTAGAGTGTAGATACTAGATATTAGATACAAGATAGATCTGCAACCGCCATTTCTAAAAATATATAAATCCTGTGCAATGAAATATTAAATTTTATTGTCCGCTTACGTCGTACAGGAATTCCAAAGACTTGGTGTCGAACGCCATAGGTTCACGAGGTTCAGGGCCCTGCTAAGAGAAAAGTGAAGAGTTTTTTTTTTTGTATTGTCAGCGTGTGCAACTGTTATACAGAACCTTGTACTCATGGTGTACATACTCCTTGTTGACGTCTATCCCGCAATTCTCTCGATGTAAGCGAAGAGCTGCAGGCATACATTCCCATCAGGAACAACCGTGTACATGCAGCGCTAGGAGAGAATATAATATACATCAGACTCTTTAGCACGCTACCCGTGTTCATCATTAGTACCATGTCGGAGATGAGGTTGCTAATATTGTCTGAATAGCGAATATCGGCAATATCATTCTCATAGACAAAAAATAAATGCAGCACAATGGACTTTAAGCATCCTAATTATCCTAGTGAAGTATATCGACATCGTTTGAGTGGCTTTCATAAAAAGACGGCTGTAATGATTTCCTTTTGAGCGACTTATTCTTCTGAAGCAAGCGCAAGGTGTATACCATCCCGGACATGATCTCTGTGGTACTGAAAACACAGCAACACGTCACACAACGAAAACGCAAGTCATGTGGCCCCACGCTACAGCACTAGAAATGCACATAGACAAGACCAAGGTAGGTCGCGTAAGAGATGGGGCAGTCGCTGCTAGGCGAATGATTTGGTGATAGTTAGTGTAGGGTTGTCTTGTATATATCAAGGTAAACGAAGTTACCGCAATGTTCCTGACGAAAGACACACACACACATGAATGGGAAGATGATGTGACAAGAAAAAAAAAACGCTATGCACGTAGTCACTTTCAGCCTCTTACAGTAAGAACATTGAAGGAGAAGACAAAACAGGATTTTCTAGCCAATCTTTTTACTTCTTGAACCGGTTACCTGAACCGGATTCCACTATTCCACTGCTGATTACGTTTGCTTGTTTTTCAGTTAAAGACGCTGTAGGTGACCTGACACACATTCGACCTAGTCTTTCTAGTCGTCCTTTATTTATACCATCTGTGCCCGTGTCGTTACTTCAACTAGTATTGTCCCGATTTAATGAAAAACATTATGCGTTGCGCCATGCAGCAGACGAATGGCGGCAGTGATGGTGACCATGCTGTGTACCGGGAATTTCATGAAGATCCCCTGGCTGAATAATTTGTGAACAGGTGGGGCTATTAAACGAAAAAAATCGTCCGACATGGTAGAATGCGCACAAAAAACACGGACTAGAAGAAGACGACAACACCAGCGCAGCTCACAACTCAATTTTAATGTGACCAAAAAACACAAATCGCGCACACCGCGACGCCATCTACTGAAGCAACAGCCTCAATCAGGGTCATCCCATACAGAGATAAGTGCTTTCCATGCGCTGCTATCAAAGAAGAAAATCTCCCTCTCCGATAAGGATACGGACGCCTGACTGACGCACTTAACGCCCATCCTACTGATACCGTAGGCCCCTACTATTTCTCTAGTCAAGGCATTAGATGACACAGCAACAACAACTGTGTCTTGAAAAATCGGGTTGCACCTCGATCTACTGCAATGCAGCGCCAGATGACCAGAGGGTGTACCACCCAAGGATGAAGCATGTTCTCTGAGCCTTATATTGACACACCGACCCGTCTGGCCTATATAAAATCGACCACACGAGAGGGGGATACTGTAGACCACACCTAACCTACAGGACACAAATGGCTTAACATGATTGACACCACACATAGGGTTCCGTGCAGGAGCCTTGACAATCACCGATAACCTGCTCAGCTTAAAGGGAGCTGAAAACAGTGCATTAACCCCAAAACGTTCCCCCACCTTCTTTAGGTTATGAGACACAGAGTGAACCTACGGGACGACAAGGAACTTCTTACGCCTAGACTCTCCCCCCTGGTTAGTACCAGTTTGATCCTTAGACACCCTCAATAACGTGTCATAGACACTCTGGAGCAAAGACACGGGGTACCCGTTCTGAAGAATGCGGTCACACTGCTGAGTGTACGCTTCAGCAACCTTGTGCAAGCATGACTTATTAAGAGCTAAAACAATACAAGACCTAACAATTCCTCTTTTAACAATCTTAGAATGCCCTGGTTCAAAAGGCAGCAACGCCTTTTTCGACCTTGGGGGGAAAAACCCCAGCACAAGTGGTCGTTACTAGAACACAACCTAAGAACTAACAACCTGAGAACCCCGTCTACAGCAACTTCGCCCATGAACTTCAGGCCAACATCGAAGCGATGAAACACACCAATCACCTGTCGAGCCCTGTCCTCGCAGACGAGCACCTCCCCCAAAGCATCAGGCGGCAAAAGCACCAAATAATCATCCACATACCTGAGAACCCGTTTGACCCCCACAACTGTGGGCAACACACCCGACAACTGTATGTCAACCTCAGTTAGAAAAACGTCACTCAACACAGGCGCGACTGAAGATCCGATGCATATTCCCTTCTTTTGCACATAGAAGCCAGCACCATCCGTATTAATCGAAAAAGATAGATAGCACTTCAACAGCTCCAGGAAACCCTCAACGGTGGGGCCACAGTTATTTTGGAACTTCACGCTCCCATTTGCCTCAATGCGGTCCCTGGTGACCCTGAAGAGCGGTTCATGAGGTATTGCAAAAAATCGTTTTGGTAAAGATCTCTGAGGTATCTCCAAAATTACCACAGTGCATTTAAACAGTTCTCGTCTGATTTGCATAGGCTAAAAATCAGAACTAAATAAAAATGATAACTTTTAAATATTACTGTGGACGCTTTCGGTACCTTTATTCTATGTATTGGGACATTCGGCGAAACGTATTCCAGGAAAGTACCCATTTCGTCACTTTGCGATTTTTTTAGTAATGTATTGGTTTCGATATACATATTTCTCGCGCTGAGTAGCGTAACAATATGCGCTTTCGCTCAACTATCCGACACTGGATTACATGTTCATTGTAACTGAAGTCGAACTAGGCACCGTCCTTGTCATTGCTATCTTGCAAATGGGTTTTGTGAGATTGAGCCGAAAGTAGGATAGGCGTCACCGTGCTAGTGTGCCCATGTTTTTCCATTGGTCGTATGAGAAGGAAACAAGTGACAGATTGGGGGGGGGGGCGCAACTGGAACATAATTACACATGTTACGGCAAATATTTTCCTGGTGTGCAACTTCCTGTTCCGAGCAACGAAATGTAGAAGAACGGATCAGAAGCAAATTAGGGCAGGTCGATTGTTCCTAATGAAGATAGGGTAGCGAGTTCTTCGATTAGGCTCTTCCCCTTCAGCGTGATGATCCCTGAGATGGATATGGGAGTTCAATCTGTGGACTGACCTTCTCTGGCCACATTTTGGACTGACCTACTCTGGCCAATTTATCAAACTCAAACTCAAATGAAGTTGTGGGCCGCGGTGACCTTAAGCCACATCATGGAGCGCCGCACAGAAATGAAATGACCGTAAGTATCGTAGAATACCCTTCTGTAGTTACTTTACGCGTAAATCTACTCAAATTACCCTTCTGTAGTTACTGTGGAGCCCGACGGCGTGCACAATGTATTACTATAAAACTCCACTTTGCACATCGAGAGAAAACAAGAACAACAACTTTAGTTTGAGATGATGAATGGGGTATATCAAGAGAAATAAATAAGCTGGATACTAAATCAAACTGGATTCAAAATCGGGAACTGAAAATATGAAAGGTGGTTCAAGCAAAAAAAGTACATGCTTCTTGACGAGCGATTATGACATCGTTCAGGAACACTGAAATTATACCCTACTTACGCGGCCTATTGTTGCCTTTGCTTACAGCTTAAACTTGGACAAGGGAATAGAAAAATGAGAGAGAATCAGCAAGCTGACTTTATTGACATTTGATGGTTTTCGGTTTTCTACTTTCATGTAACTCATAAACAGTAAATCCAATGACCATTTTACATAACTGTTCAGTCCTATTCTTTTCTTTTCTGTTTTTTTTTCGTTTGCTTTTCCCTACTTCACAGCCGATGATATTCGGAGAGGATGCTCCTTGCATAAGCTTGTAACCTTAGTCTAAGGATCAAGATAAGCCCACAGGAAGGACAGGTTGCTGTGACCGTAACGTGTTGAGCTTCATGAGCCAGAATAGGTGTTCACACGCGTACGTGCTGCCCATCATAGAGAGGCCCAGCGCTACGCCGAGGAAGGTCAAAATGACTGCATGAAAATCTGGTTTAACCCCTAATCATTCACTATCGTTTCTTTTCTTCTTGAGAGCCCTCGGACCACAGAATAGCTAAGTGCTGACCACATGCAACCCCCTTGTTTAAGAGCCTTGCTTTATTCTCTGAAGGTATCATTCCATTCGTATGACAGTGCGCTTCGCCTTGTCTTGTTGATTGATACTTACCCACTTATTATGTGTTAGGAATGGTTTCCCTGTGGCGTTTAATTAGCTCACCAGGTAACAATCATAACAGGTGGTATCGCGAATATGTAAAACACAGTTCCTTCGAACTTGAACAGTGAACCTACCAGCGTTGTGGAAAAGGCTTTCCTGTCACGGATGCTCATTTGCTTGCTTCTCGTCTGAAAAATGAAAGGGGGCAAACGTTGTTGAAATATGCCAGTCGTCCAAAAGCGCACAGAGCAGTTGGAACCACGCATTCCTCGATCGCCGGTCGAGTGCGCTCTACTCTACGCTGGCACGGGTTGCCGCCGGCTTGCCAAGGAGCGTCCTTGAACGTCGGTCAATTTCTTCATACGTTCTCCTACATGTCTTCTGATACGCAGGCGCCTCACCAATCCATGAGGATTCACTCAAGCTACTGCAAAAGTACAGCACCACCTGCCAAATTCCCAAACTTGAAACTTCCTATTTTCAGTGTATTTCACCTGGGTTAGTGCAGACGACAACAGAGTATACGGGTTACTGTGTGCAGCGATTGTGGACAAATAAACACGAATACTGCTTTACCCTCAGGAACATCGTTTTGCTATTTCTTAATTATAGAGCAAACACCTGCTCTGAAAGTGAATACAATGAAAACCATGTGGTCTAAACTAACCCGACAGCACGACATTTTATTCGGTGACTGAATGCTTCGCCGGTCCTTATATCCGACCCCAATGAATTCTTCTTTTCTTTTTTTTTCTCGCATATACAGGCTTGACAAGAATATTCTTGCCTGCGACTGCACCACACACAAGTAACTTATGCCGGGGACGTGTTGTTTCGTTATGTCGCTTGCATTTCCCCCAGGTGTGCACCCCCGCACACCTCTCGTTATCGGGTTCCACTGCGTTTTGGAAATTCTAAATTCTTCGGTGATAATACTGAAACGGGAAAATAAATGTTCGAATTCGGGTACTTAGACTATGTTACATTTTAGTGTATAATTAAGGTCTCTAGTTTTCGGCAAATATATGTTTCGAAATTCGTCACGAAAACGTCTATTTTTTTTTAGAAACTATCAACGGTGGTTGTCAAATGTCTGGGACTATGTGTGATGCGTCGAAAATGTGCGAAGAAACGCGCGGTAGCGGTACTTTCTCGCATCACAGTACACATATAGAAATTGCTTTTCTTGTTGCAGATTGCTACGTGCTTACTGAAGGGCTCTCAGCACCACTTATTATTATTTTACTTTTTTCACATCGTTCCGATACCCCTGTAACACGAACTAATTCAGTGTCACTTTCAACGGGCCACACTTGCACTTAGTGCCATTCGTGTGCTGTCACACGGCATCTTAGAGTAACACTCGCCTGACTTCACTTCGGCGTACTGAGTGCGTAGCCTCGAGAGCAGACTTTGAAATACAGGTAAAAATGTCGAGGAAATGCAAAAGCCTGCGGCAACCACGGCATTTCAAAGAAGTATTTTCGACAACGTGCTTATTTGATTGAAATACATCGCTACG
This sequence comes from Ornithodoros turicata, assembly GCF_037126465.1. Taxonomy (NCBI): domain Eukaryota; kingdom Metazoa; phylum Arthropoda; class Arachnida; order Ixodida; family Argasidae; genus Ornithodoros; species Ornithodoros turicata. The sequence goes on from NC_088201.1 coordinate 129,291,979, forward strand.
TTGTGCCAAAAGAACGTGGAATTTCTCTCGGTAAGAGCCTGTGGAAACTTCGAAGTCGGACAATGAGGCAGTAGCCATATTTCTTGCCGTGATATGCGGTACCACACATTGGATCTGCTTCTCACTCGACTTCACCTCTGGCGCCTCGTCGAAGTCACATATTCCAGGCCAGTGTGTTTAGTGTTGCAAGAAGATTTGCGGGAAGCGTTTCTAAATAAAGAAAAAAAAATCATACGACGGAATTGTGGCGCACTCCTAGGAATATTGTCGCAGTTCATTCTGATCTATCGTCATTGCCATTATACCTTAATGACACTAATGCTCAGTCACACACACATTTTCGTAAAGTGCACTCCAACCAAGCGAACATCACTTTCACTACGTGCTTGCTACATGGCGTAAGTAAGTGTCACTTAAGCAGTGATGGCAATTAAGATATATGTATTGGAATAAACGGCGGAAAAGAATTTTAGACTTGGCTCACAATACCTTCCTCAGAATATTATTCTTTTATTTAAAAAACATCTCCTACACATCTTCCAACATTACACCAACTGCCCTGGAACTTGCGCCACAACAAAACTGGCCGCCGCCGGATCGCCGAGAAAGCGAAGTTCTCACAGGTTGTTAACGAGAGTAATGGCATGTTTTTTTTTTCGGCACAAGCTCACACTGTAGTAAAACAAAATAAACACGCTGTTGAAAATACTTGTTTAAAAATATTACAGCGTCCGGGCCCCTCGCTCTTTGTCAATATTTTCACCCGTACCACAAAGCCTGCCGTCGAGGCTACACAATCGATCAGGCGAAGAGAAGTGAAGTGAGTTTGGGGAACGCCTTAAATAGTTAGGGCACTTTCTCCCGAGTGTCGCTAGAAGATGTCGTGTGATAGCGCATGAATGACACTGTCGGAACATTGACCTGCCGCGCTGCACGGAGGACGACGACGTGGACGAGCACGAGACTGGAACAGGACATTCTGACGTGTGCCTAGAACTGAACAGTCACATGTGAAACGGGCCCTTTTGTTAGGGTTTATTCGAGTAAACCTCTTTCCTACCATGCGCATTTGGAATGATCTCTACATGGTGGCACCGGTGCTCTAACCATCTACCTACCGGGCATCCAGGTCAAATACCGACTGAATAGGTCGAATACATGTGCCGATACGTTCACCAAGTCAGTCAACAACACAAGCCGATCACCGAAGATGGAAGAAGGGGAGCCTTCAAGCAATCAGCCACGCACAGAGGCGACACGGACACCGTACTTCAACACCATGTCCGTCCAACTTCCAGATAGCTTCGAATTCAGACATCCACAAACATAGATCAACTGGTTCCGACGATTGCAAAGGTACCGCATCGTTCAGAGCTGCGTCTCCGCCCCAGAAGACGCAAGTAAACACATTCCTGTTCGCGGTGGGTCGCAAGAGTGAAGATATTCTTGGCTCACTTAAGCTCACCGAAGAACGAAGTAAGAGCTATGAAGCAGTTACAGCAGCATTTCAGAAGCACTTCGTACCCTCGCACAAACGTCATTTACGAGGGAGCCAAGTTTAATCGACCACGACAGGGATCACATGAAAGCTAGAATCTTTCATAGCGGACCTTCACAGGATGGCAGAAGGGTGCCAGTTCCGAGAACTCAAAGAGCAACTCATACGGGACCATCCCGTCGTAGTACTTGCGGATATGCACCCTTCCGAGGGACTTCAGCTCAACCCAGGCCTCACTTTAGAGATGACGGTAAAAGCTACAAGAAAGAGGCTAGCTACAACGGAGGCGATAAAGCTGCAGCAGAAAGATTTGCGCTCGTGCGGCAATGCCGAGCATAGGGTCGAATTGGTGCGAATGACTAAGGCACCAAAACGTGATCGCAAGAGAACAAAAAATGCGCCACAGAATCGACGACTATGCCGATAGTGCGGTGCAGCACACACACACAAAAGGGATGTGTGCCCAGCGTTCGGTAAACAATGCAACTCCGGGAAAACTGGGTATTTTGCTTTTATTTATAGGTCACAACCACAGTGGACGGCACCAGTAGGCGCCAGACAGCAGCGCAGAGCAACCATTGAGGAAGTCTACATAAGACAGATTGTACTCGAATAGTACAGAGGAGTAGACAGTGACAACAACGGTTGAAGGCACTTCAGTCCATCATATACAAGTGAAGTCACACCACATTCAAGGGAAGTCACATTCAAAGTAGACACAGGTGCCGATGTGTCAGTTCTCCCAGCACATCTCTATGACAGTACCAAAATTACACAAATGAAGCCGCTATGGAGAGTCCTCCTGGAACCTGGCGAAACATGCATCAAGACCCTGGGACAAGCTTTCATGACGATCAAATGCATGGCATGAACATGGCAAATGCATACGTGGCATGAACACACCACGATGGACAATGTGTTCATCGTTGAAGAATTACGAGAACCACTTCTGGGAAAGCCAGCAATCAGGGCGTTTCATATTCTTGAGTATCTTCACGAGGTCATAATCTCACGGAAGAGCCTAGCAGAGCGCAGGATCCTCGACGAGTACCCCATGTTACTGTCAGGAATAGGGCTCATGAAGACGCAGTACAGAACTGCACTAATTCCAGGTGCCAAGACACACACAGTGATATATACCCAAGAAGGATACCGATTCCACTTCTGCCGCTTCCTCCAGAAGTACATACAGCACATGGAAACGTTAAGGGTGATCGGGCGCATCGACAATGCAAATGTCCACCGTAGAAGAGAGTCTCGCAATCTTGATGGAGCCAAGATATTCAGCGAGCTGGATGCCAGATTAGGATATTGGCAAGCGCCATTGACCGTAGACTACCAAGGAGAATATCATTCCTTACGCCTTTCGGAATTTCAACAGCGCCGGAATTCTTCTAGCGTAATATGCTCACAGTATTTGAGGGGCTTCCCTGCTTGGCATGTCTCCTAGACGACGTTATTCTTTTCGGGAATATCCCCCGGGAGCATGACGATAACCTCACGCGAGTATTTGAACGTCTGAAGAATGCCGGTATCACACTGAATGCAAGCAAATGCACATTTTGTAGAGCTGAAGTAAAATTTTTGGGCCAGGTTGTTTCAGCCCAGGGAGTAAGATGCGGATCCCACAAAGCTCACTGCCATTACAAGCATGCAGCCACCCGAAAATGTAGGATAACTACAATCGTGAATGGCGATGATCAACCACCTCGCAAAGTTCTTACCAGGACTGGCCGAACAAACGAAGCCACTCAGAGACCTTCTACGAGATGACGCAGATTGGATATGGGGAGAAGCCCAATCCCAAACCTACGAGCACATCTTACGGGCGCACACTACCAATCGAGTCTTAGCAAACTAGGATCCACGAGCCAACTGGCCAACCTTGCCAGTCGATGCATCTTCGTATGGTTTAGGTGCTGTACTTCTGTAGGAAACCAATGGGCATCGACGTCCGGTAACATACGCCTCAAAAACACCATCGGAAATGGAACAGCCTATGCACCGATTGAAAAGAAGGCGCTGGCACTCACTTGGGCGGCCGAACATTTCCGAACGTATCTTCTCGGTGTGCGGTTCCACATAGAGACAGACCACAAACACCTCATACCACTACTCACTACAAAACGCGTAGACGAGTTGAGCCCTCGCTTGCAACGCGTCTGTATGCGTTCTGCGCTGTATGCTTCTGTATGCGCTTCTGGAGTTCGACTATAGAGGGTGTTTGCTCTAACGTGTTAAGAAATTATTTTTAAAACGAGCGATAAAAGAGAAACGAGCGCTACTTTTCAGCTACTTGACTAAGAAACAGGTGCTACTAGTGAAGCAGTACCTGTTTCTTACTCGAGTAGCAGAAAAGTACCACTTACTTTTCTTTTATCGCTCGCTTTAAATATAATTTATGGACACGTTAGAGCAAACACCCTGTATATAAGTCGTGTTCGAGGAAAGGACACCCGCACAGCAGACGTGCTACCTCGTAAGCCAGTGTCGAAACGGATCACACCAGCCCATGTCATCGGCTAGAGTGTAAAAAATACGAGGTACACTGGAACTACTTCCAGCGTCAGCGTGCATGACAAACCGCATCAGGAGGGAGACTAAGAACGACTACATATTATCCCGAGTAATGCACTACAAACACCGGAATATCCCAGGGGAGGAACGCTTCCTCCGAAACAACACCGCTATGAAATGACAAAGGAGGAACTCTGCCTAGTCTATGGTCTCCTTTACAAAGGGAGGCAGTTTGTCATACCCCCTAGCCTCCGCAACGAGGTGCTCAGCAATATCCACACCGGACATCAATGGGTTACTAGATGTAGAGCCAGAGCACGGGAATCTGTGTGGTGGCCAAACATTGGACGACATGTTGAGCAGTTTGTAGAAGGTTGTTCAACATGCCCGGAGAACAAGGAGGCCAACACATCCCCACTCCTGCAGACTCCACTGCCACAAAGACCATGGCAAGTAATCGGAACAGACTTGTTCTACCTCGAAGGAGAGAATTACCTCGTGGTTGTGGATTACTTGTCACGATTCTTCGAACTAGTTAAGATCCACAAAAGGACAGCAAAAGACATTGTCCGTGGACTGAAACTGATATTAGCAAGATTTGGGACCCCAGATATGATAAGATCAGACAATGGAATAATCTTTCAAAAATAAACGCGTAAGTACCCATTGTTAAAAATATATCTCCCAGAATATACGCTTAAAAATAAATCGTTTCAGAATCCCCCCAAATCCACCCTGCAGTTGCTAGAGTCATCTGGTATGGCCCAAATCAAGGTAAACTGCAAGCAAGGGGCTTAACCTAACCTCGAGGACGGGGGATCCCCGAAATCCACCTTTAAGAATAAACGTTTAAGAATAAAACATTCAAGAATAATCCGCTTAAAAAATACACGGTTAAAAATATATCTCCTAAAATGAACCGCTTACTATCCCCGCTTAGATATCACCGTTTAATAATCCACCATTAAAAATAAACTGTTTCAAAATCCCCTCACCATCAAGCACGGAGGAGGTCTGATTGTAATTTACGCCAGGTTATATCATGTTATGTTAGGTTAGTTTAGTTTGGTTTCGGTTAGTTTAGGATAGTTTAGGCTAGTTTGGTCCTGTGAGGTTAGGTTAAGCCCCTTGCTTGCAGTTCACCTTGATTTGGGCCATACCACATGACTCTAGCAACTGTAGGGTGGATTTGGGGGGATTCTGAAACGATTTATTTTTAACGATATATTCTTAACCGTGGATTCCTTAGCGTTTATATTTAAACGGGGATATTTCGCCGATTATTTTTAAGCGTATATTCTGGGATATATATTTTTAACAGTGGGTACTTACGCGTTTATTTTTGAAAGATTATTTTTAATGGTTTCAAACGGGATACACCCCACAGGACCAAACTAGCCTAAACTATCCCAAACTAACCGAAACCAAACTAAACTAACGTAACATAACATGATATAAACCGGCGTCAATTGCAATCAGACCTCCTCCGTGCTAGATGGTGAGGGGATTTTGAAACCGTTTATTTTTAATGGTGGATTATTAAACGGGGATCTCTAAGCGGGGATAGTAAGCGCTTTATTTTAGGATATATATTTTTAACCGTGTATTTTTAAAGCGGATTATTCTTGAATGTTTTATTCTTAAACGTTTATTCTTAATGCTGGATTTCGGGGACCACCCAATGGGCGCCAATTCAACTCCCAGGAGCCCAAGGCATTCGCAAACGGCGCTGCCGAACGGACGGTTCAAATAGCGAAGCAACTCATCAAGAAATCTAGCGAAATACATATGACTCTTTTATCCCACAAGGCAACACCAGGAAAGGAGGGTACTCCCCGGCGGAGCTATTGATGGGCAGTAGGCTGAAAACGAACGTACCTACGGTACCAGCTAGGTTGCAGCCGATGTGGGATGACGATGATTATAGCAGACGTCTGGTCTCCTGTTGGTCTGGAGACAAAAGACCAAGGACGCTCACTCCCATTCAGCGCGTCAATATTGGTTAAATATTGGACCCATATGGGCTGCCAAGGTTGCCAGTATTGGTCCAATATGGGCTGCCATTGTGGGGCCAATATGGGGAGTGCAACCACTATGGGCTGCCCATAATGGCAAGCCCGTTTTGCCCATATTGCGCAATATTTTCGTGATAATGCCAACGCGTAGTCCGTGTAATACCATGGCACTATCCGGTTTAATATCCAACACTGATATTACTTCTCCCTTCTTTTTGCTTTTTCGTTTCTGCAGATCTTCTTATTGATCCACGTTGCATAGCATTACAAAAAACACATCGTATCGCCGCAAAAACGAAGAACAGGTGCTATGACCGCCTTGCTGAAGGACCTAGGCAGTCCAACGGAACTACCACTGCAAAAGATCCCTCAGGAGCCGAAGGGGCGAAACACTTTCGTGACGGTGACGGACATACGCCTCAGCAACTTACACTGCCTGCAGTAAATTGAAAGCACCTAGCTTCACAGAATCACCGTCCCTTCCTATAAAACATTGTTTTGTACTTGACCTACCGCAATTCCGTTATCACTAGAGGAACCAGCGAGATTTTAGCCCGTATGAAACGTCCGATCCGACTGTCGCGCATGCGCATTAGTTGTAGGGGGCCTTATTTCGCTCAAACGACCACGCTCTCAGTCGGTTCGACCGATTGGCATTTGCATCGCGAAGCATGATAGCAGCTGCTTCCAGAAAGTGGAAAGTTTAGTTGAGTTCTAGTCCATGTTATACCGATATTGCCACGTATGTTGATTGTTTCTATCAAAGTGCACCATCTACGGTAGTTTTTGAATGTAACGACGTGTTGAATTGGGCATTTCACACGCTTCAACGTCCAATCTTGCCGTGCTGCTTGGGCATTTTTGCTACACGAGTTTGCACCATTTTCTGCATTTTCAGTCGATATGGGGTGTACACGGGCAATATGGGGCCCACATTGCCAGGATTTTCCCAATATTGCCTCAAACTGGGCAATATGGGGCCCATATTGCACAGTTTGAGCCAATATGGGGGAATCTGGGTGAAACGGGTCTCATGTTGGACCGCCGATGACCAGCCAATATGAGCCCAATACTGTGTGCTGCTTGGGTTACCATAACAAACGCCCTCGAGTAAAGGAGTACGAGCCACTGATACCCAGTACGCGTGTGAACATCTTAACCGGGCAGCAGCGCACGGAACAGTGGTGTCGGCCGCATCAACACCAGGGTCCCATGTCATATGGACCGAAACTGGAACCACGAAACGGACGCGGATGCATCGCAACCAATACACAGAGTACGCTGGAATGCCCCGGAATGGCTCAGTTACTCTGACCAGAAGTGGGCGACTTGTCAAACGTACTGATGGAGCGAAACGGAGCAGCTCTAAGGTAGGCACATGTTGCTCAAAGAAAGGTAGTGTCGGGACATTTACCTTGCGGCGCTGCACGAACTAGGACGACGTCCGACCGACACCCCCGAGGCCTGGCTATTCCTCTAACCAACGAGGAACAGGGTTTCTTCTACCACATGTGACTGGTGCCAGAAATACACCGCGTGCCTCACCGTCGGGGGGTTCTTCACCGCACTAGAGCAGGTTGTGTTCGCGCTGAGCAGCAGTTGCTACGTTATGTCGACTGATACCCCAAACGCACTGGCGCACATAGTCTGGATCCTCCCGCAATCCTGATCGGCGCAATCCCGCTAGACGCGCTGCGCCATCCGCACTTCAGGTTGGTGATCCGGGCTTTCATTTGACGTCGTCTGGCGAGAAATTTGCACAATTTCCACTGATGTTTCGAATTAAAAGAAAGCATTGGTCCATGATATCTACTTCAAAGAAATTCACATTAGTGCAATTGCTATTTCAGTTATTTCTGCGTTTCTCCATGTTGTCTTCTTTATGCGGGCAGCTGTCATCGCGCCCAACTTGCAGCCCGGAACTGGCAGTGCGGGTAGCGAGAAGGCGAGAGTGAAAGGAAGTTAGTGGGCACCTGCGCCGATCCTTGAAGTGTGTAATCATGTTCGGGAACGTGGGATAAGTGCCTGCGCTGTTGATTTCTGTAGCCTAGACTCGCCGCCTCCGAGACTCCGCACCTCAGAGCTGTCGCAATCGCTGCCTAAAAACGATTGTGCGCGATGTCAACCCTGCGTCAGTGCGTTTTGGATATAAGACCAAACTAGCTGCGTGTACCTTCCTCGATGGAGGATGCGATCATTGGTATCCCCGACGATGAAAACAGCGTTGGGAATTCGGATGGGAGGGTGTGGCGAAGTAGACTCTTATAGTGCACACATTGTTCCCAAGAAAATGGTTAAAAATTGGGCTGTTCGGTACAGCATACTTTAAAAGCGATAAAACCCCCGTGCCGGGGAACAAGTCAACAGACGACACAACACACAGGCACAGTGTGTTGTGTGTTGTGTCGTCTGTTGACTTGTTCCCCGGCACGGGGGTTTTATCGCTTTTAAAGTTTGTTCCCAAGGTCAGGTTGGCAACGTGAGCGCTAGGAAAGGTGTGGAACTAGTGTGCTACAAGCGTTGTCGTTGAGGGCTACTGTAAGCAAGACAAAAACCGTGTTGTCTGTTAATTTGTAGGGTTATGTCTTCACCGGCGGTTGCATGGCTCTTGGTCTCTACCCGTTTAATTTAAGAGGACGTCAGTACAACCAAAAAGAAAAATCATCTGGAAAGAAGTCTATTTGCCTAACTTAAAAGAAAGAAAGAAAAAAAGAGCCAGTGTCGGAATGAAGTCATCCCACCCCGTAGAGCGGAAGATCTACCGTAGATATAGCAAATCCTAAAATGAAGGCAGGTCTTACCCAGTTTGTGAGAAACTGGTCATGCATGCATTCTCCGAACTGCGGGAAGAAAGGCATAAAATGCAGGCGTGGATAAGCTGTTTTTTTGTCTATTATGTTTCATACATGCAATACAATACCGCGTGTGTAAGTGTGACTTATTTGTTACCTCAGATTTTCCATCTCTGGCTTCGCTGTCACATTTTGAGCATATGTGTGTACAAGCGAACCTGACGGCCTGCAAATGAAAAGCACTCAATGAAAACTAGCTCACATGGCTTGCACACACCGCTGCAAAATCATAACTTATGAGCCTTACACACTGTTTAAAGGGACCATGAAATGATATTTGACAAACCTACGATCATTTTCAGTTTGTTCCTCTGTACTAAAGCGTTCACCCTGTGAAATATGAAGTTGAAAATCGTTCAAATAGCGAAAATATCCTATATTAACCATGGCTGTGAACGGCGGCTTCTACGACCTGCCTGCGAGACGAACTGGCCGTGACATCATACATAGAGGACGTCGCCGATTCGCGGACGGTCTTTTGCGAATAATAATGGTACCGTGATGTTACAGGTAAGGTTTGTCGGCGCAGTGTGGCGACATGCTGCACGTGTTGCAGGATAGGACTGGGTAGGATAATTTGGACCACCTGCGTCGGACATCTCCGACACTCGGTGCTCAAAGCAATGTTTACCTCCCCCACATTACTACCGCCCACTACCGGGATCGAACCCGCGATCTTGAACTCAGCAAGTCAGCACGTTACCGACTGAGCTACCGAGGACGGCAGGTGTTTTGCGAGCAAATTGCAAAATTTGCAAGCAAGCTCGCAAGCACCGCCGCGAAATATACGTATTGTAAGTTGACCTGGAGCTCAGATCGCGTCTAATCGTTGACACAGAATCCATCCAGAAGTGTGGCGTAGCCGTTGATTGTCAGCACGGTTACCGGAGCACATTTTCCTCTCTGAGCTTTTTCTTCATCAGAAAATGTCTCTGTCGGTGGCCTTTTGGGAGCAGCTGCGTACGGAAGGATTTCTAGTCGCTGTGTGCGTCGCATAATCTCTTCCTCCGTCGATAGTCCATCGCTACTCCATACTTCTACTGATTTCGACGGCAGATATACAACGTCGTCGTGTCCAAACCGAAACCATGCCCCCACGTAGTTCCACGGCGCGTCTGCTTCCCGTCGTCCACAATTGCCTGAGAGGACTGGGGGTTAATGACGTAAGCCTGCTTCGAAGGGACGCATCCGGCTATTTTTGCGTGGTAACAGCGCTCCCAGTGCACTGAATACTGTTAAAAGTCTATGTGTGTATGATAGTGAGAGATTAATGAGAACAACATAAAAGAAAAATAAAGCATTAAGTAGTACAATTAAAGAGCATTAAAAATCATTTCATGGTACCTTTAATACGTAAGACAGCAAATGAATATGTGATTTGTACAGTACGTTGGACGATTTGGATCGAGTATTCCCTAGATGGGGCACAAACAGATGGGCGAAAGACTCACACACACGAGGCTGTCTCTTGTGTTGTGTCTCGATCTTTCGTCCGCTTGTTTGCGCAGTGTCTCGCCGGGGAATGATATGTTTATTATAAAATTACAAGGGAGATACTAATTATATTTGCTGGCCTTCTGTTCCCTCGAAAGGAGCAGCTTAGTGCACAATCATCATTTGTGCGGTTCCCTCACTGTTTGCTGTCGGTGGGGTGATCATAGCTTGTCAACAAGTTTTGTTTCCCTGAGATGTGTCGCGGATGCAATTCGTATCCTAGTAAATATGTTCCAGACGTGACCCGTTCATCCACAAATCCCAGATAAGCTTTGTCGTTGTTTCTGCATCTTCAGCTAGTCTCTTCCCATGCGTCAACTGGTACAGGACGAAGTGGTATTCTGGTTCCGACCTTGCCTAATTGTTTCATAAAATATATGGAACTAGTGCAATTTGTGATAGCGGGTTCTTATGGATTTACACGTAAGTGGAGTTAGCCCATTTGTGTGGCGACATGCCGTACGTGCTGCAGGATAGGACTACGGATAATTTGGACCACATGGAGGTATTTCGAGGTGCGTCGGAAATATATGGCACGCGGTACTGGAAGCAATATTTATACTTTCCCCACATTGCTACATTCCTCGGCGGGGTACCGTGACGCCCTTAACCTCAGCAAGCCAACACATTACCGACTGAGTTACCGAGTCCGGTAGAGCCGTGTTTAACAACCCCCGACAGGTTCCGTATAGGGTCGCAAAATAGGCCGAGAAGATAAAAAGAAAGAAAGAAAGAGATTGTAAGTGGTGTCGGCAGGCCTGTGCTCTGCCTACTATTAAGCGTCATAAAACAGCTCGTGGTAGTGGACCCGGAGGTCTGACAACAAGCTAACTTTAGGGAATAGGACAGCCATTCCTGCTGGCATGTTTTCTGTTATTTGTTTGTTTATTTTTGCTTTTGTGACGGTTTCTAGTCTAGCTGACTCACCCTCACTATATTAACCGTCAAATGAAATTCCAGCGTCAGTTTTGTGTTACTATTCGTGCACTGAAGTCAGGAGGCATCTGGCACTGCGAAAAGCAGAGGAAAAGGGAGGGGAAAAGTGATCAGGGGGAAGGGACGCGATGCCTCCTATTTGTGATGGATCTCAGCGTAGTAGAGTTTGGGAGCGCGGGATAGAGTACAACCTGCTGCGATGAAACACACCAACTACCAATAAAATCCACGGGTTTTTCTTTCTTTTCTTTTTTCTATGCCGAGGCACTTCATTCGTCGTGGTGACATACCCGCCAAATCAAAAATTAACATTTGGAATATTCTGATGGTTATGGTGACGCGGAAACCGCTTTCTTCAAAGCGGTTCGTAACCGAAAATTTCCGAACGAAACGAATGATGTCCAACGTCATGCTTTCAGTGCTGATCTAGCACGAGACCCACTACTGTGAACTGCGTTCAAGGTGTAAAAAAAACAAAAAAAAAACACACACCTAATTTGCTCATTTCCACTATTCATTCATCCTGCTTTCACAGCATCGCACATGCCTGTTCTGTCGCACACGTGCAGCACAAAGCGAACAATAATAGTGCATACTGGTTGTTCATGTAAGGTACCGGCCTTGGTGGCTCAGCCGGTAGCGCGTTCGCCTTCTGATCCCGAGATTGTGGGTTCGAACCCGACCGAGGACGCCAGCAACTTGGTGGCGGGGTATAAGTTGCTTAGACACGCAGTCTTCCTCGAGGAACGTTAAAAATGGGATGCCGCGTGATGAGCTTTCATCCCATGTTAAAGAGCCCTGAGGTGGGCAAAAGCAACCCACCAACCGACCGCTGTGGCGTCGCACATGATCACAGTTGTCTCGCTACGTAAACCCCCAATTATTATTATTATTATTATTATTATGTTCATGTAAAGTGAGCCAGCCTAGGTCTGAGCTGACATGCTGCACTTCCCGTCGAATAGGATGCTATTGCGATTAATTTCTAAGCCCATATTGGTGACACAAGGGGTTGGAAATGAAGTAAACGCATGAGACCGTTACTATTTTCATACCATCCGTGTGAAAAAATAAATAAAAATAAAAAGAATCCGCCCAGACGGAAACCTCCGACATATTGTAGTGGCTCATGACAACGAGTAGACACCAAAGTATTTTACGTCCTTGCTTTTGGACTTGTTTGATGAAATGCTGTTCCAAAAAGTGTACGTAGGGTGATACATACGTCTATAATAGAAGCACCCGCAGGAGATTTCTGCACATCTTTCATATGCTTCCAGCAGGTGCGCTTAAGGTGTGTGGTAGCGCGACGCAGACTGTCGAACATGGTTCTACCTGCAACGTCGAGATATGATTAGTCCTCTTTACAGATGTCTAACAAATGACAGGTAAATGACACAGACACACTAACCGGAAGTGCTGCAGATTCATGGGTACACGCCCTATTCTAATGCATTCGCGTTCTTCCACATTTTTAAAGAAAAGTTTGCTATCTATTTATTTTGATAATTAAGGCTTTTCTTGTACTTTCACTGCTTCATGGCATCAGGTTTATAGTGATAGTCCTCATTAATGATGAGGGCCTGAAGGTTCACGCAATCAGAATAACTCAGAACTACGAACTCAAGTACGAACTGAGTTACGAAAGTAACCCAGAATTACGGTGCGGCGACCAATAGCAACTATTCATGATGGGGGATTGTCCTGTCGGATTATTATGTTGCTCGTTTGGACAGACTATCCCGTGGTGGTGACCTTGCACGAAAGAAAGTCTTACGATTTTGTTGTGCCACCTGATTTAGACGATGTGAAATGCTTGTGGTGCAAGGCATATGTACAGAGCTTTTATTTTGTTGCATTTGTGTTTTGCATAAGCCTCTTGGGTGTCGTGATGGTTACCTTTCAACTATACGAGAATACATCCTACGGCATCGTTTGATGAATTGAAACTTGTTCTGCTTGGTGATTTTAATCTCTCGTATATCAGTTGGAACACATTGCATGACGACCACCCTGTCCGGCGCTCCTTCCTGCTGTCCTCTCTCCATCTGTCGATGTCGGTACGCCGCTGATAGCTACAGTTGATTCGCGGAGCTAACACGGAATAAAAAAAACACGATTAAAGCAACATCTCCTTGAGTCTGCTCAAGGACAAGCACGAGGACGAAAGGGCAGAAACACACAAAGTAGAATAGACTCAGTCCGTCCCGTCTTGTGTGTGTTTCTGCCCTTTCGTCCTCTGTTTGTCATCCACACCATTTCAGGGCGTTATTTCCCCATGTTGTGAAGAAACTCCTTGATTTCATCTCGAAGATAGAAGAATGTTGAAGTACTTTTCCCAAGCCCAGCCATCTGACCCTTGTATGATAAGGAGGAGGAGTGTCGTTGGGAGGAACCCGAGAGGTCTGCCTGCCTGATTAGGCGGCATGTTTCTCGAGAAGGGAAAGGTGGTGGAGAGGAGGAGAGGAAAGGGTGAAGTGGAAGACCGAGCGGAATCCGCTCGGGGGGAGGATAGCTGCGTCCATGGGCCGACTTCAGGGGAACTGTGCCGGCATACGCCTATTACACATCTGAGGGAAACCCAGGAAAAACCCCAGACGGCACAGCCGGCCCGCGGATTCGAACCGCGGACCTCCCAGTCTCCAAGCGCACGCGTTACCGCTGCGCCACCGGAGCTGGTGTGTGTGATAAGGAAGGTCTTTGTGCGTCGCATCCAAGTTTTGAAGGAAATCGGCAAGCAGACGATGATGCAAGCCTCTCCACAAAATGAAGTTAACGGTCCTGACGGCAACATTCATGAGGTGCTTAATCTTTACTACGTGGAAGCACAATGCCACTTGATGTAGGATACAGTAAATTGCTGGAGAGTTCGTTGGCACGCTTCCCTCTGCAAGGGGGCTACCAGGCCTAGATTGCGAACCCATATAGCACATATTAGTGTAAGTAAAGGCTAACTAATGGATAAGTTGCGACTTTAGGGCGAGGTCTAAAAGTAGACTACTAGACTAGTACTAGTAGTACTAGTAATCTAGTACTAGTAGACTACTAGACTCTCTACTAGACTTCTGCGGGCTTAGATGTTTAGTGAATATCTGCATATAGATGTCTACTAGGCCTGTACGCGGTTATACGTTTAGTCGACGTCTCAATTTAGATGTCTACTAGACTTGTATTATATTAGATGTTATTTAGACATTGATATTTAGAGTACTAAAAATGGTCCATGAGACAAGCCCGAGACGTTCCAGGCTAAAAATGTCGCTTTCGCGTCGGATAGCAGCTCGTATGAAGTGTAGACCACATAACTGTTGACCTCTGCGGTTCATACTAGAGCTGTCAATGTCGGGATTTATATACTTTTTCACGTGTGCAGCGGGCGGGGGGAGGGGATATGTAAATGTAAAATACGCGGAAAGGTTGCCAGGTTGGTGAGAGCTACGAGGACCTGTTCTTCCGCATTCGTTAGGTGACGCTGCAGGCAGGGCCGGCGAGAGGGTGGGGCAGCCGTAAATGGCGCCCCGTGGCAAGGACCACTTCAGGGACCCGCAGCGTCAAAGGCCTGTCGTAATCATCAAAAGAAAAAAAAAAAAACACTGAACTGTGTTATCGTGATCGTATCGTGAGGGGCCCGGGCGTTACCCATCCCCGGGACCCGTAATTTCATTCGCCGGCCCTGGTACAGGCAGCACACGCTGAAATACGTGGTCACTGGGACACTGGAGTAGTCACAGTCAAAGAGTGACTGAACTGCGTTATCGCGACCGTATCATAAGAAGGGGGCCTGGGCGTTACCCATCCCCGGGACCCGTAACTTCACTCGCCGGCCATGGTTACAAGCAGTACACACTGAAATACGTGGTCGCTGGGACACTGGAGTAGTCACAGTCAAAGAGTGACAGTCAACGTCGAGATTCAGTCAAAGCCTAGAAACACAGCCTGGGTTTGTCAGGAATCGTTGCAGGGTGTCTGCCGCAAAGCGTTGGAATGTTGGATTCTTCCAGAGCCCTAGAAGAACTTTCAGATACTTTCGCATGCGGGCACTATTTCTTATTTGGAATTAACAATCAAATTGTTCTCCTCTGTCTGGCTATTTCTGTCTCCTAGTTGCTGCACTGATCCCTCGAAGCTCGACCAAAGCCGTGTATGAGCTCAATTTTTTGCCTCTCTGCACTCCTCCCCTTCACCCATCCCGAGATTGTGATCTCAGATAAACCAGTTCCATCACGGAGCTCGGAAATGCGACTCGTAATAATTGTAGGAGAAAGATTATCTTTTTTTTAAGGAAAGCAAGTGGTTCAGGTAGCATTGCATAAGCATGCGCAAAAGAGCATGTTTCCCCACAAAGCGAAGTATCTCAACAAACGTGCAGATGAAAGAGATCATTTGGAGCAAATCGCAACATAATTAGCTTGTCAGCCGTGGACATAGACGTAGCTTGTGGACGAAGAAAAGGAAACTGAAGTCTGCGCCCTTTTCGAGAGGCAGTTCTCAGTTCGTCGTCTCACCCATCCGGGGCCTTACAGTTCTAGTATGGAAGTGCGTATTCTCACACTTGACGTTCAGGGTTTTAAGAACCCTTATGCTACATTCACACTACATCTTCGAAAGTCGCGAACGCGGGCAACTCATTCACCGCTTTTACGGCATTCGCGACCCTCTCGTTCACACTGTGTTCCGAACGCCGGGAATGCCGGCTCTACTGGCACCACCGTACTCCGCTACAAAAACTGATCAGTTTCATTCTTCGAACTGTACTCAAGCTCCACACTGTAATACGTAAAATGTCGTTGTGATACATCAGAATAACAATTGCCAAATACGTATTTATCGCGTTTTATACAGCAACCTGTAAAGCGATGCCCGCTTCGAGCAGCAGACGACACATGTCTCAACACTGTCGACACACTTACTTCCTCATCTTCTTTCAGTATGTGTTATGATGCGGTCTTCATATCTACGTTTCCGCTCATCTTGCGTTTGCTGTGGTACAACATTTAGCTCTACCTTAGAATCTTTATTAGAATTTCGTAGACCAGGTCACGCATCCGCCATGTTTGTTGTCCACGCCGCTCTTCTCCCGTCCGAGCATTCTCGCTCGCGGAGCGCGCTGATTGGTCCAGACTCGCGTCTTTCACCGGCATCTCCGTCGTTCGCGGCTTTCACTGACGTAGTGTGAACGTAGCATAATATTCAAGCCGAAGTAGTCAGTCTCGACTACAGACTAAATTGCGACATACTCTTGCTGCAAGAGGTACATCTTCAAAACAAGTCAGAGGTAGCCGCATTTAAGCGGAAATATCGATTATCTTGTTCTTTTGAGTTTTTGTGTAGGTACCCAAGCAGCACACAATATTGGGCCCATATTGGCTGGTCATTGGCGATGCGGGTCCAATATGGGGCCCGTTTCGCCAAGATTACCCCCATACTGGCTGAAACTGGGCAATATGGGCCCATATTGCCTAGTTTTAGCCAATGTTGGGAAAATCCTTGCACTATGGCCCCATATGGTCCGTGTACACCCCATATTGACTGAAAATGCCGAAATACCTACCCGTGTTGCACAAATGCCTAAGCAGCACGCCAAGATTGGACGTTGAAGCGTATGAAATGTCCAATTCAATTCGTCGTTACATCCAACAACTTCCCGCAGATGATACACATTGTTCGAAACAGTCAACATACGTGGCAATCCCATTGTAACATTCACTAGAACTCGGCAACTCAACTTTCCACTTTCTGGAAGCAGCCGCTATCTTGCTTCGCGATGCCAATGCCACGGGTCGAACCGACTGAGAGCGAGCGTGGTCGTTTGAGCGAAATCACGCGTCCTACAACTAATGCGCAAGCGCGACAGTCGGATCGAACGTCTCATACGGGCTAAAATGTCGCTGGTTCCTCTAATGGTTACTGAATTACGGCAGGTCAAAGTAAAAAAAACAGAATGTTTGATAGAAAAGGATGGCTCTTCTGTAAAGCTAGGTGCTTTCAAGTTACTGCAAGCAGTGTGAGCAACCTGAGTCGTATGTTCGTCACCGTCAGGAAAGTGTTTCGCTCCTCTGTACTCTCGGAGCGGGTTGGAAATTTTTGGTTCATAGAGTATTGCGATCCTAATGGAGGCTTCTGAGGGATGTTAGGGCAGTTCCGTGGGACTGCCTGTGTCCTTCAGCAAGAGGGGCGCTGTACCTCTTATTCGTTTGGGGGGCAATGCAGTGTTGTTTTTTGTAATTGTATGTAACGTGGATCAATGAGATCTGCACTTCTGCAGAAATGAAAAAGCAAAAAGAAGAGAGAATTAATATCATAGATTGATATTAAACCGGATAATGCTTTATTATTACACGGACTCCCCGTTGGCGTTATCGCAGAAATATTGACAATATTCGCGCAATATGAGCTTGGCAGCCCATATGGGTCCAATATTGGAATAATACTGGCATGCTGCTTGGGTAGATATGCTGGCGTGGAGATAGTTATTTTCAGTCGCTATCTCCCAAAGGATAGTTTGGTCTCGTATGATAGCGATGGCACAGTTATTTGTCTTAACTATTTCATAGGCTGTGCTATAAGCATCGGCAGGTGAACGTTGATCCCCTGCATCCGCATCTCTCACGAACCGTTTTCCTTTTTTTTTTTTTTTTTGATGAGGTGGAGAGCTGTGTGCGAGTCAGCTGTCATGTCTTGATAGCCAGTCATTTCAATTGTGTGACCGTCTCAAAGCGCGATGTCCGCGGTCCGGGACAGGGTAGACCTACTTGAAACGCTAGAAGCCGGCGGCAGGTGTTGTCGGTCTTCGATCTGGATGATGCGTTTCCTGATGACGTTTTCGCTACAACATAGTCAAAGGGACCCGATGCCAGTCGCTTAGACAGGTTCTACATTCCGCGATCCGCATCGACGACTATCAAGGAATGCAGTGTCATGACTTCTACGTATTCGGCGACATACGTCAGCGACAACCAGCCTGTACTCCTAGCGCTCGACACTTCGAGTGTACGTGGTCGCGGTGTGGGGACGTGCCGACTTGCCCAGCCCCTTCCGAACATCCCGTCATTGTCCTCGACATTACTGTCCTCATCACAGAATACCTGTCTGGTCGTGACCCAACTGTCCAAGAATGGGAAGGTTGCAAGCATTGGGTAAGAGGTGTCTTACAGGCTTGGGGCAAGCATCGTGCAAGAGACCGTACATGCCAATTGAGGTCCCTTTGTGCGAAGATACGCTGAGCACGCAGAGTGCCTTCAATCCCTGATTCACCACCGACGCACACTTTTGCCATGATCATATGCTGCAGCCCACACAACGCTACCCTGAAGTCCTACGGCCCTGAAGTCCTACGTTACCTCCATGACACGTCGGGCGTGACACGTCAGGTGCATGAGGCAAATCTCAGGCAACTGTTCACAGTTTCCAATGACAGTACGGCAACATCACAGAAGGTCCTTCGCAGCTAGGAAAGCTTCGGAGGTAGCAACGAGGTTCGTTGAATTTTTCCGAGGTTTGTACTCAAACCCTGCGTCGACTACCGATGTTTCTCCGGGTGCTTTACCCTTAAAAATTGTCCCACCGGCTGAGAGCAGTACATTTGAAGACTTCCACCAACGTGACGAGCTCGATGCTGCTGTGCGCAGAGCAAAGTGCGGTATAAGCCCGGTACCGGACGGGCTTCCCGCAGAGCTTTACTCCAGGTTCCGGCCGGCGCTGCGTACCTTCTTCATACAGATTGTTAGACGTGGTTTTGCGGGCGGAGCCCTCCCATCGTTCTTTGGACTGGGAACACAACAACAACTTTATTGTGACATGATTAGTGGCGAGTTTCATTGCCAGGGGCGATACTCTACCCCGTTACTGGTGGTGATGCGGGGAATGAAATAATGAACCCCTTCACAATAAGGATCGAAGCCCTATGGTATCTAAGAAAGGTGAAGAGAGCTTTGAGAGCAGAGCGTTGGTGCGCGTGATGCGGCCAGGAATCAAACAATTTTGTGAGAGAGAGGGGGCGAGGGTCCAGCTCATTAAGGAATCCGGGGAGTACGGTTTGGGAAGGTAGGTAGTGTGGGCAATGGAGAATAATGTGCTCTAGATCTTGTAGAACACCACAGTGACAGCGTTGTGGAGAGTGAACTTTTCTCAAGCGGTACCGCCACTGGTCTGTAAACGCCACATCGAGGTGCATTCGACGAACTAACGCGCCATCTTGAACTGGGAAGCATTATACTTGTGTCTAAGAGAGCTGGTAATCATGGAGCTGTAATCGTGGAGGACGATCGCGCCCCTCGTCAACGACAACAAGCTCGTCACATCAGCAATAGCCTTCGAAGTCAGCCAAGGGCTCCCGCTGCTCCTTTACGCTGGCCAATCATGCGGTGTCCCAGGCCGTAGCCTGTGTGACAACCTGAGTGGGATACTTGGCCTTCGGAAGAGGAAAATGAGTTGCGTTGCGCATGCATCAGCAGTGATGTCGCGTGTCGTTCTTTGCCGCCGCTGCCACAGCCTTGCCGTCTGATCGCTTCGCCTGCGCATGCGCTTGCAGACAGCGGTTTGCCCGAGGATCCGATTTGTGGTAGTGGTGAAGCAAATTTGCTGAATATTCCGTTTAAGTTCCGCAGTAGACGCCCGTCGATGTTCACCAGGTGAGGGAACCTTTCAATAACGCCTGTGAGTTGCATGCTTGGTTGAAAAGATGAGGGCGTCTGTACAAAATTGTTCCATGGGCCGCTCTGTTACAATAGATGCAACAAGTGCAAGTCCACTTTTTCTAAGCTGCACTCTCTCAGCCCAGACAACAGCAGCACCAGATGAATGTACACAACTTCCGAGTGAATTAAGACGCGCGAGTGCAGTTCTGAAGCTGGTAAGTACGCTCTGTTATACCCCTGTCATACGGCAGATTAAATTTCATTCCCAGCGAATGATATTCGCCCAGCGAATGAGTTCGGGGAACTCATCCGCTTTTCCTTCTCTCACCGACAGCGTACCCTCGCAGTAGGGAGGTAACAAAAACAACAAGGTAAACTGTTTGAAGAGACGAAAGACGAATGAAAAGTTGCACTCCAATGTTTTACCATGAGTTTGATAACTTTTGACACGTAGGAAGGAATGTTAAACGCTGTTTTTCGGGGAACTACCCTCGTTCCCAGTCGCAACTCTGCCAAGTGCGGTGCAGATAGGCTTCTTGGTTGTCTTCGCTTGTGGTATTTAGCCAATTACGTGTCACTCCAAAAGAACGATTTTGTGAAATAATCTGATGGTAACTAATGTACCTGTATAATGCTTCATCTGTTCGGCCGTGGTGTCTTAATTATCCACAGTGACATGATTTGCGAACGACATTCTGTTCCTTCGTGTAGCTCGATGTAAGACAAACGAATGACATTCGGTGCGACTGTCATTCGCTGGGAATGTCATTCACTTTGCCGTGTGACAGGAGTAATACACTAATACACACATGCCATTCGCGCTCAATGCACTTATTTTGCAGGTGTTGCAGCAAAGGATGCTGTTGCACAAAACGGCAGTCTGGTGCGTAATGGACACCCATACGGTCGAGTTCGACTAATTCTGAAAGAAGGAAGTCAGTGTTCCAGCCTCAGAACATCAGTTCGCATCATCTTCAACTAATTCGGGTGCCGTGTTCGGACTGTCTAATTGTATCACCTGTTCTATCTCAACACAGAAGTCTGTAAATGCGTATGTAACAAATATCGTAGCTTCGACAATTACCAGTAATGTTTAGTTGCGCTTAATTTTTCCCATTATTTTGTGCTTGTGTTTTTACTCAGAATTCCCATGCTGTATTCTTAACTGGGGACAACAATATAAAACACATGAGAATTGTGTTAAAACTGAGGACATTGCTTAATATTACTGATTTCGAAACTTCATGCATGGAGAGAAGAAATGCAGAAGGCAGAGAAGTGCCAGTTTACAAAAGGCACAGGAGCAAAAATATTGAAAGGTGGATGTTTAAAGTGTCATTATATTTGGACTGATATGGTGCTCTTGCAGAGAAGAACATCAAAGACGAAAGGTCCGTAAAATCGTAACGTTCCGTCACTCGTGGGGTAACCTGCATTGATGATTCGTCTGCAACATTCCAGACTAGCAATGTTGTAGGACATACCGGGACGTATGCTTTGGGGCCCCCACAATCTCGCTCATGATCACAGCCGACAATTATTTATTTATTTCTTTATTTATTTGGTAAACTATATGGCAGAATACAGTCAGATATGGGACTGTAAAGGCGGACCCTGTTATACAGTACCCGAAAAAATTAAAAGAGAAAAAAACATGGCAGCATACTGTCCCGAGAGGGCACAGATAGTAGATACATCACAGTTTGCATGAAAAAATTGCATCACAAAAATTTCAATGCAAAAATTACATCACAGACATTAATTACCGACATTGATTACGATACATACATTAAATGCATAATAAACATGGTCTAGTTTACGGATGTAACTAGTTGCAGAGGAAGTATTTTCGAGTCTGATTTTTAAATTGATGGAAAGAAGTCACATTTCTAATGTCTACTAGCGAATATTCGAGACCGTACAGCCGTAGGATTTGAAAGAGGAAAAACCAAAATTAGTCCTCGGTGTAGAGATCTCAAGCATGCCCGTGTTACTTCTGAAAGCATAATTCGTGTCACGACGACTGGGTACAAAATGTGGAATGCTTACAGAGTCGCAGAGTATTCTGTGCATTAATAGGGACACTTTACAGCGGACGAGGTGATAAATATCATGAACTCGCAGAGAGTTAAATGCAAATGTTATTGAATCCCGAGGGCTAATTGCCAGCCTGATCCAAAGTGCTCTTTTCTGTAACACGTGAAGCGGGTGACGATTATGCTGATAGGTGATACCATAAAGTAAAAGGGCATACGAGATATGGGAGTAGATTAAGGCCTGGTACACAGCAAGGAGCGTGCTGATAGGAACCAGGTTGCGAAGTCGGGCTAAAGCGAATAAGCCAGGCGATATTTTTTCACGAACATATTGGATGTGTTCGTGCCAGTGAAGATTTTCATGGAAAACAACTCCGAGGAATTTGACGCTTTGAACCCCTGGAAGAAGGTGCCACCGAAAGATAGATGGTTATCTGTGATGTTCAGTCGTTTTTGGTGGGGGATGGAATATAATGTACGAAGATTTTTTGATAATTCGCTACCAACAAATTCCTGGTTAGCCAGCAATGTAGCTTCTCCAGGGCGAGATGAGCGTTAGTGTATAACCAGGTAAGAGTGTTAGCTTTGATGAAAATTGTAGTGTCATCGGCATAGAGATAAAATTGCTCTGGGAGGTAGTCTGGGAAGTCGCTTACGTAATTCAGAAATAAAAGTGGTCCTAAAAGCGAGCCCTGAGGCACCCCTGTGTCAATAGGACGGACGTTTCAGTTAGGCTTGTTTACGACTACGTACTGACTGCGATCGTTTAAATAACTGCGAAATAGCTGAAGAGGTCTCCCTCTTATTCCAGACATTTCCAGCTTTTGTAATAGGATACCATGATTTATTAAGTCGAAAGCTTTCGATAGGTCGAGGAAAATTCCCATGGAGATTAGGTTTTCCTAAATGTTACTGTTAATAGATTCAGCTGCGCTAATGAGTGCGTGCGTTGAGGACTTTCCGCTTCGAAAACCGAACTGGTATTGATTAAGAATGTTATGGAAATTGAAAAAAACCTTCCAATCTCCTTAGAAGAACTTTCTCAAAAACCTTGCTGAAGGAAGGTAGCAGAGATATGGGGCGATAGTTGCTAACGTCTGTCCGGTTGCCTTTTTGAAGATAGGAATTACTTTGGCCTTTTTCAGTGCAGTGGGGAAGACGCCGTCAAAAAACATTTCATTCACGAGGTAAACCAGGGACTCGGCTAAGTGATGGCGGAAACGCTTTATAAAGGTGACAGATATGTTATCGTGACCAGCCGAGTTAGATGATTTTAATGAATATATCGTGGATATTATTTCTTCAGCGGTTGTGGGCGTGAGGAAAAAGAGTTTGGGCATCTTGAGGGGAGAGTACAATGCTCGCTAGGAGACGCACTATATGACATGGAGACATGTGCTGATATATTTGAGTAGTAGTCGTTAAACATATTTGCAGCCTCGGCTGGGTCATTAATTGTATCTTTATTTGAGTTAAGCAGTGAGACAGGTGTAGAAGCTTGTTTACTGCGTCCTCTGTTTAATGCAGGATCAATTGTCTTCCAGAGCTTTTTCTGGTTACCTGCGGATTCTTCTATTTTAGAGGAAAAGTACCTCTGTTTCGCAAGTTTTAATATGTCTCTTAGTTTATTATTATATTTTTTGTATCGCATAAGAAGCTCTTTCCCAGGATACAACCGACATTTTCTGTGCAAGTTGTTCTTGCGTTTAACGCTCTTGTGTAGTCCTTTTGTGACCCATGGCTGCTTTGTAGTGCTACGTTTGCTGACAGCGTAAGTAGTTGTGTTGTCGCTAATGATGTCCTTAATTGACGAGATAAAATGATCATACTTGGTAGAGACATCATGGAATCGGGAGAACTGCCACTGATATTGGGATAGGTCCTGCTCAATGGCCTCGAAATTAATTTTCGTTCGAGTAACAGCGGTGGGGGTAGGAACGTGAGAGCGTTTGTTTGCAATGAATATTATATCATGGTCTGAGATGTCACAACTGTGCACCCGTGAACATGCTGGGATTTAAGTTTGTGATGGCGTGATCTATCAATGCCCTCTTATTTCAAGTGCCGGGTCGTGTAACATTGGAAATGAGCTGGGAGCTGCCGTATGATGTAAGTAGTTCAGTGTACGTACTACTGACCTGGAACGTGCAAAGCAGGTCAATATTAAAGTCGCCAAGTATGATGACATTTTGTTTAGTGGCCCATAATTTAAATAGTAGTTTCTCAAACTGATTCAAGAATGTTGTGACGGGGTTATGTGGGGATCGATATATCACTCCAATGACAAGAGGTTTCCCCTGAAAGGTCGAAAGTGCAGTGGGGCACTCAGAGATTTCAATAAATAAGGACTCAACAAGCGAGCAGGTGCAGGCCAAATCAGCTCGCACAGAGTATGTAATGTCATCGCGAATGTAGAGAGCGACACCACCGTGTGAGCCGTTAGCTCTGTGATGGAACTCTGAACTGAAGTTTTCAATGTGAAGGTAATTGAATTGCGCCCTGTTGGTCAATGTTTCTGATAATGCAAAGACAGATATCTTATCATCAATTATAAACAGTTGTTTTAGTTCATCAAGATGTTTATAAACACTTCTTATGTTTAAACGTAACAAAAGAGGAAAGCCAACATTTGCTTTAATTAAGGTCTCCATTAATTAAGGTTTACTTTCCAAAGATTCTCTAAGAAGTGGCATGCAGTTCAGAATTTGTATAACTACAACGCAACAGCGTGTACGGCGTGAGACAAAAGTTCACGGCACTGGCGTTTTTCTTCAGAGAGATCTTTACTAGCAAGAAATCGAATAAGAAACGGGTGACTATCTACCTCTCAGTATGTGTGTCCGCTCTTGTTTCATGCTAGGGTGTCACTCCAATGGAGAAAGGTGACACCATGATGTCGCGTAAAGATTTGTCCCAAGCTGTACGTTGCACAACCCCAACAGCTTACAAGCACTGCTCGGTAATGTCAGAGTTCCAATTTGAGATTTTTGCGGCTAGTTCTTCCCAAAAGGCTGCTTTTGCAAAAAGGCTTAAGAAAATCATATGGGTGACCTCCGGGATACAAAGAAAAGTGCAGGGCATGATAAAATGTATAGTTTGAGTTAGAACGCAGTAGCCAACACAAATCAGTTTTACCTGTGAGCGATGATTGCCCATTCAAGGCAATAACAGACTCACAGGTTCACCACATCACCTAAACTTCCTCGGTCTGTTACACCTCGCTTCTGTGCACAACATCATCATCAAGGTGCATATATACTGTACCATGCAAACAGAGAAGTGGTTACATGGACTATCATTCATCGAGCATTTGTGAGGAGTTTGTTAAAATAATCAGTCAGACAGATGTGTTTCAGATTATTATTTTTTACTTTTCATATCTTTATTGTTATTCCATGACAGTGTACACTAATTACTGACAGGGACTGACAGGGCAAGCCCAGTTGAACAGACCAAGGCACAGTCAACGCAAATGTCTACACAGTTTGAGGGGAACAGCAATACTAAGAACACCTGTCAAGTATAAGAAACACATAGCAAAATATGCAAATAATCAGAAAGTAAGTGCATGTCACCCTACGTATCCGCAGAAAGGTCCTGTTTGTTCGCCATTTTGAAGCATGCAAGATTATTGTTCGAACGAAGGCGTAGAGCAGTGTTTCTCAAACTGCGGGTCATGACCCCAAATGAGACTTGACAGGTCATGAGCGTTTTCTGGGGGTCATGGAGGCTCCAAGTAGACGTGCGATATGCCTTGCCTGCATAGCTTGATATGTCTTGAGTCACACAGACCAAGCTATTGATTTGCTTGTATCAAGAAAGCAAATACATGATTCTCAACGAGATACATGATTAAATCAATCCTTGTTAAAAAAACATCAATAGGCCTTTTTGGTAGCTCTCTCTGTGGTTAATGTATTTTAAATAAGTTACAATATAAATGTGTCTGCGTCATAGAAAAAAAGTAAATTTTCGGAAGACGGGATGACGGTGAAGGTGTGTGTGTGGGGGGATGTATCGTAGGTTTGGTGCTGTTCATGGGGGTCACGTACGGGGAAACACTGGCATACAGGGATGTCGTGCCCAAGGACGAAAGGGAGAATGGACCGAAATCAGTGTTATAAGTACGAAACCAGAGTTAATGGTGCGCATGCCTGAGAGAAGAGTGTGGCATAATTGCGCATGGCTAACTGAAGTTGACTAGAAGGTGTGTAAAATAGCTGGTACATAACCTGAGCTACTTTATACTTCACAAGCTGGTGTACATTGAGGATGCTGAAAAGGGGAAAAGCAAATGAGACACACTTATCAGGATCTAAAAAGATAAAAATCTGCAGTGCTGCTTCTGGGTCAGCAGAAGGGGTTGAAGGTATATGTGAGGCCATAAACCTCAAGGGCATATCTGATACGTGAGTGGATAAGGGCGTAGCACACAGAACGTTAACAGCATCTGAGCTTCGCAAGAGCGAACACACCTGACGTAGTTCTCCTTTTAACGTAGTGAATATGATGTTGTCACCCGACATTTTCACGGAACACAATGCCCGAAACCATACCCGAGTGAGTTTATGTGGACCAAGCCTAAGAACATTGTTAGCGAGGTTAATTGTTTTTTTGGGGATATGGTGAAAAAGGGGCTATTGCTAAGACCGATTCATGGATACAAGTCTGGTAATACTCTTCTATCAGTTGGAGATGGCACAAGACATTAGCCATCGTTATTAAGCGCTGCAGTTAATACTGCGCTGTTATTACGCCATCGTTCATTGCATTGGACAGGATGCCGGAACTGCCTCGTTGACCTAAGGATTACAAGCAAAAACACGTGCGACGCTGGGCAAGAAATAAACTTACTAAACTTCGAAACACTTCTGTTGCGAGCGTGAGCTCCCTACAACACACCAAACGCGGGCGAACAAGTTTGAACACTGATCGTTGCGGTTGCGCTGCGCCAAGGGGATGAAACTCGCGAGTTCACTTGCGGACTAAAGTGAGGCGCTGCGAGCTTTTCACGTCATCCAACGTCATGAAACGTCAGAATTTTTACGTCGAAGCGCGAGTTCTCAACCGTCACGAGCCCATTGGCTCCTGAGGCCGCTCCCCCGGTATACGAGCGCTCATTGGTTGGCTTGAAATTATGAACTTTCCTTGGCGCGCTCAAGCCGGCGACACCGTGTCGGCGGTGCCGGAGCAACTCGCAGGAAAGTTTCGAAATGTGATGGGTGCAGCAGGGCAGGGGCGCAAGCAAAGCATCTATGCCGGTACCGCTTTGGATGGTTTTTAGTGTCCTTCCGTAACATGTTGGCGATACCGACGCTGAAAAGCTCGGTCCCTCATGGATTCTTCTGCAAGTCAATTCAGTGATACATAAGTGGAAGGCAGGTCTGCTTCGCTTGCTTGGTGCGACAACGATTCAAGAAGGACGAATACTGCGTTTTTCCGCTACCCACTCGATGACACGTAAGTCAGTTCCTATTCCATTCTGCCGCTTAGCATAGCATAGCGCCACACCTGTGGCATATACGCAGCATTTTGGCAGGTAGAATTTTTGGTTTTCACGTTTCTGATCCGTATCTTTCTTGTTCAGGTATAAGCACTCAACCTATATCTGCTTCAGGATAGCATCTGCATGGATACAGTAGGATGGATACGCCACTCAGAGTGGTTGGAGGATCGGCATAGCAGCTGCACAAGTTCCTTTGTGGCGGGTCAACCAGGCGCCTACACAAGCAGCAAAGGGATATGGACATGTTCTCTGTCATGCCGTATCTCTGAATGTATGTGCCTGTGCGGCCAATATACTGTTGTTCTACTGTGAAATCTTCCACGTGAGACATCAGCTATCAATGAATGCAAAGTTGCTTCGGCATATCATTCGAACTTAAAAAACAATGTTCATACCATGTTCGTGTTTTGCACAGCTACAGCAGACTGCAGTTTGTGATTTGGATATATCTATCTCGAAAAATAAAGCAGTTTGTGTAACAGAAACAGCCAACGCCTTCCGAATTTGTTATTTATTTCACTCGACGCGAACGACAATCCAGAACCGCCAAATCAGGGGAGGGGGTAGAGAACAGATGAGAGAAGGCAAGGGGAAAGCACCGCCAGCGTCACATGTCACCCAGGGAGACAGAAAAAAGCAAAGCAAAAAAGCTACTCAACCGTCGTCCAACGATTGGCCCATCGCTAGAAGTCACGTGAGTTTTTCCCGACAATAGATACATACTACACGTTCATCCGCTGGCGGCGCCCACTGCCGACGCCGTTTCCAAACTCACGCGCCCAGGGCAGGCCCTGACAGCTCTCGTCTTCCCGGCTCTAAAAAATATTTCCGCGTCATAACCACGTGGTATTGGTGCGTCAGGCATCATCACTAATAACCGTTGGCCCAGCAGTATTGCGTTGCTTCGATTGGTTAACAAAGTTTTGAAATATTTTTTCGCGGGCGTCCGCCTGAGCAGCAACGTCCAGGATGTGGGTTGACAGCGCCAACAGCACCGTATCGTGGTCAAAGCGAAGTGTCGCAAATTTCTTCATGTGTTCAAGTTACACTGTTCGTCTTGTACTGTTTCTCGACACAAATATCATCCTATGAGCAGTGAGTCGATTTCGGGACTGGGATGCTGTGATGAGTTAAAGCGTGAGGAACATTTGCGAGCACCGTCGCGTTTTCGAATGCAGTGACAACAAAGGACTTCGTGGGACACAAACACTTTACGTTTCGTTGTAACATTTGGTGCACCGAAAGCAAGGAAAGGAAGTGCTTATCGTGAAATGGCATGCACTCACGTGAGCCTCGTTCGAATGGTTCCGAACGTTCGATATTGCTTGAAAGGATTGTTGTACATTGTGCCGCTCTGGTCGTATGCTAATTGCTTGTGCCTGGACGCGAAGTTACGTGATATCCTACTCGCGTACTTGATAGGAAGCGATAACAGGTCTGGTTAAACATGTTTAGCCTTCTGGGATGTCGGAAAGCTTTTTCAAGCCCGGTTACCAATATGCAGATGTCACACCCACGTTAGCGAAGTTCTTACGAAGAACACCGAGGACTACAACACAGCATTGGTCTGATACGGCACCAACATTATATTACGGCACCACATTATATAATTGACTCGGAGAGCAACACATAAATATTTCGATCAGTCTGTTTCATTACACTTATTTTCTTTAGCAGGCTATTCAGCGCATATGGAACTCTCTCCATCTACCCCTCTTGCTTCACCCTTGTATCACATGGACCCACAGGAAGGCACTGGTAAGCCAACATACATAAGCTGATGCATAATGTAAAACCCCGAGACTAGGGAACACGAAAGGACAGACAACACGAAGCCATTTTTTCATACATAAGATGTAGCGGCCAAAAATAGCATGACCAGAATTTGCATGTCAAACTTGTACATCTTCAAAGAGAAGCTGAAACATGCCTAATATGATGAAAAGGAGAGAACTGTGTATTTCTTGTTTTAGTATGCTACCTCACCAACTGCGATACTCAAAGCTTTTAACCTTAAACATGCATTAAATTTCAATTTAGGTAACTCTCCTGGAGAAGTGGCCTGCGTCCAAACTAGCACAGTAGCCTCAGAGTCTAGTACGCATACTGCAACACCATCCCCGCACAGTGATCCTCACGACCTCAGTCGTAAGTAGTTTCCTTTGCCGCACGTAGAAAAAAAAAAGAAAAGAAAAACATGCAGCATCTTTACTGTATAATTTCCTTTGGATTCCACTTCGTCGTAATTTCATGCTTACTATGCATGCCGCTCATAAGCTGCTGGATAGTTATAATGAAGTGTTTGTTTTTGTTAGCTTTTGTTACTAAAATATGTCTAATAACAGCGGTTAATAGACTGGATTATTTTATGCATGTTCAATCTCTGTTTCTTGAGACCAACATCACAAATCTACTATTTACAGCATTGGCGGTACCTCTACAGCCTGCTACATCGGACAAAGATCTCAGCACACGTCAACCTGAAGGTAAAAAATGCATTTCAGCACTCTTCTTATTTGTTGCTTGCCTGGTTTAAATTCAGCTTAGGACTTGCGGTTGTCGTTCTGTGTTCTGTACTGCAACCTTCATTCCTAGTTTGCTGTGTTTGCTACTGTTTTTCTTTTTTAAATGTTTTGTAGCATCTGGTAGAAAAGGACACATGCTTTATGTTACAATAGTAGATAGCGAGCTGCAATGGCCATATGTGCCTATGTCGTACAAACAGGCTCTCTTGTCTCACTTTTGCGTTCCAGTCATAATAGTATTATGTTTCGCTTTTCACAGGTTCTGTTTCTACTTCCCCAAAAACAAAGAACACCTCGAACTGTGTCCCTTATCTACAGGCAACAAAGGAACGCCTGCGACGTTCTTTCTTTGGTAACCGCGGAACTAGGCATTTTGGGAGCCTCACCAGGGGCCAGATTGTGCATGGAGCATCACGCTACCTTTCCAAACGTGCCCTTGATCTCTTCCGTGCTCAGCTGTGCCTGCAGCCCTTCCAGAAGTTTGGTCGTAGGTGGCCTCCCCGTTTCAGGAGCTTTGCTCTTAATCTACAGTTCAAGGGACCTCAAGCTGACAGGTATTTAAGCGAAGTACTGTGTTTGCCACTGAGAGTTCATTGAGAAATTGGCTTAAGGAAGTGATGCTGTCATGCCTTCAGTTATTGAAGGACTGAACACAAAACTCCAGGGACTGCCACCTAAAGATCGCACATGTGTATTGCTCTTTGATTAGATGACAATTAAGCAGCATCTGCAGTACGGTTCCCGACCAGACACACTCTAGGGCTTTGCTGACACGGGAAAAGAAAGGAACTCCGACATGGCAAATTCAGCTTTGCTTGTTGCACTCTCAAGGTTAACAAAAGCCTGGGTTCAGCCCCTGTGTTATCTTTTTTCCAAGTCTACCGTGTCAGCAGACACACTGCAATATTTGATTCAGGACCTTATTCTACGGCTTCGATCATTGCATGTCTCTGTGAAAGCGGTTGTCTGTGACCAGGGTGCCATCAACTGTGCATTGTCTAGAAAACTTCAGATCTCCCCATCCAAACCTTACTTCTGTGTCGATGAATCCAAAGTATGTTTTATTTTTGATCCACCACATTTAATGAAACCTACACGGAACCTGCTGTTGAAGGTGACCAGCGGATCGGGAATGCTCAAGAGAAGGTTCAGTGGTCCTTCATTAAACAGTACTATGAATCAGACCACCCCCTAAAGGTCCGACTGTCGCCTAAGTTGACAGACAACCACATTCACCCCACAGCTTTCAAACGTATGGATGTCAAGCTTGCGACGCAAGTACTGAGCAATAGTGTTTCCACTGGGATCGCTGTCCTTATTAGCGTGGGATGTATGCCTCCAGCAGCCACTGAGACTTCAGAATTCCTCCTTAAGATGGATCAACTGTTTGACAGCTGGATGACTGTTTCACAACTGTTTGAACTGTTGGGTGACTGTTTGACAACTGTTTGAACTGTTTAAACAGTCCATCTGTCGAACAGAGTGATGACAAAAAGATGAGATATGCAATGAACAATTCAACGAAACATAAGGAGTTACTGGAGTCTGCATCGCAGTGGATTGCACAGTGGAAATTTGACAGTGATAGGCAGCCTCCCACTGTAAGGGGGTGGCGGATCACATTTCGCGCAGTACTTGCATTGTGGGAAGATCTTCACCAAAATTTTGGTTTTGAACATCTGCTGACACGGAGGTTCAACTAGGACCCCCTGGAAAACATGTTTCGTCAATTCCGGCAAATGCACGGGTGCAATGAAACATCAAACGCGTTTCAGTTTGTGTCAGGCCTCAAGTATACCCTTGCAAGGAGACTCATGAGGCTTCCACGTACCCAGGTACCTTTTTGTTGTGTTCTAAAGGAACTCCGCTATAGGAATTTTGACAGTTATCGGACCATCAGAATGACGATAGCTGAAATGCGATTTTAGCTAGGACATTGTGTACATGTTCAGCAATGTTAACTGTATTGCAGAATAGTCTGGCTCTAATGGCACGCACTGCAGATGACGAAGGTGATAATTTCCCCTGAGAGGCCAGCATAGCTTGGCATGACATTCAAATGACAAACTGTGCAGGTGGTGTGAAGGAGGTCCCCTGCGCTGGTAAGTTTCACTGGGGTACGTATTACTGCTCTTCTGTATTAGTATTTAATTCGTGTGTATGCCGTCGATGATAAGTGGTGTAAGTGCTCAGTTCTAATGCTGTTGTTTTTAATTAATGGTTTGAATCATACATGTGGAAAGGTTAATTGATGCTAGTACAGTGCTGGACAAAAGTTTACGGAACACGCTCCGGAGCATATCGTCCTCAGCGTGACACGCCAGCAGCGAATGGCACCTTTAGACTTGCAAACAGGTGACTGGGTTAAGCACGTGTCATTAAGTTAATCCGGTCCCATTAGCTGCTAGCGTGTCACTCTGAAGAAGGCGCCGGAGCGTGTTCCATAAACTTTTGTGTAGCACTGTACTAGCATCAATCAACCTTTCCACACGTATGATTCAAACCATTAATTTTCCTAGCACTGTTTGTTTGGCATAAGAAATGGTTAATTAGCAAAAATATTTGGCATATGATAGCATCAGATATCGCCACTGCGTGGTCTCTCATTGCCTATATTTATGTTGCAGATTATTACGCAGCAGGAGTAATTTATGTCTTTGCTCATCTGGTGAAGGTGATCAATCTGTGTAAGTGCATACCTTATTTCATGTGCTTTATAACAGATACACAGCAAAGCGCGTACACATACGTATTTTAGGAAAGCTGTGTTATGTAGCTTCATATACGATGTGTCCCCAATTGCATGAGAGCAGTTCTTTATGAGGAAGCTATTTTAAAGAAATAAATCTAAAGCATATGCACTGCACTTTATGCCTGAGCCAGATGCGTTTGAAAATGCACTTCTATCCCTGCTTTGCTACGAAAGGTCTGAGAAGTGGGTGCGAATGTACCGAATTCCTACAGGCTGATATGTTAATGTAGTAACAAATGAACAAGCCGGAGATTCACTCGCACACCAACATGCACATTCCAAACATTGTGATTTCTGCCAGTCTTAGACGGCACACACATTCTTACAGCATATGGTTTTTAGGCATCATACTATCTGTCCCATCCTTATATTTAAAGGGACTCTGACCAGAAACTGTGGGAGCTCTCTCGTACCTGTAGTCGATAAAGCACCCAACAAAGACTCTCCATGCGAAAATTCACGCACTAAAACCCCACGGTTTCTCTAAACTCGAATTTTAAACATTCGACTTCATCCGAGTGCAGCACGCCTAGCGTCAAACCGAGAAAACATACGTTTATATAGAATATCCACCCCGGTCCACCATCAAGATGACGTCAACACGGGGGCCACTCGCAACACCCACAATTGGCTCAAACGCGTCACGTGGTCACGCAATATCTGTCAATTTCCTTCATGAAATGGCATTTCTACGTTAATATGTTTTTGTTACAGAGCCTCAAAAAGAAAAATATACCCTGCATTTATCACCTGCAACAGTTTCTACGATTTTCTTTTCAATCTGTACACGGCGTTCGATATATGCTTCCGTATCCGGTCAGCTGTAATGGATGCCGTATGCCGAGCTTGCGAACTGCGAACTTGTGTGACTCCCGGTTCATCCTCTTTGTTCGGGTCATTGGGTTGGTGTTGGAGTTGGTCACCATATTCTGAACGTTTCACCTATCGTTGCGGTGTACTGTTCTTGATCTGCTGCGAAGCGACGAACCGCAACGGCAGTCACTCGCCTCAGCGAACTTCTGTCTGCTGCATCTCAAAGGAGCATGGGGACCTGATGATACCTTCAACTAAAGAAACCAAATGTGCTCTCGTGTGGTCCTGACGGAAAAGTAGTATCAACAAGGTTAGCACATTTATTTTTCAGTTCCAAGTCTACGTACTGAAAACCATGCAGGTGCAGTCGATCATTCTCGTAGCTGTTGTGTAACGCGTATGCTTTCTTACATATCCCACAGAACCCTCCACTTTTTCGACCAAGTTATCGTTATGAGATCCTTCTGATGGCTTCTTACTAGGCTATGCCGCTCCGAAGCATTGAGATGACGAAGCGTCGTGGTAGCTGCACGGCTGCACCTCTGCCTTCGAAAGATGAATCAGTCATTCCACACTGTGCTTACTGGCTTTGTGTAGAGTCTGGCAAATCCGACAGACTTGGACTGCCTTTTTCAAGAAAGTTTGAAATGTAAGTATGTGTATATTGGTTTCACTTATCCACCACATATTGAGCGTGTGTATGATTGTACTTTATATGCTACAGCGTATCAGCGTACATTATTATTCAACACGTAGTGTGGCAAACTCGACATCAGTCACACAAAGCCAACAATTGCCTTTTCTTCAATTGCTTATTTTTTATCATATCATGTTTTTGTCTATATCTCAATTTACCAACCAACAAAGTATATTATTTTAGTATAATCGTCTGATATTTAACAAGTCACAGTTTTACCATGGTTTTGGCACACTATAGCCCGAGTTGCTTATGCGTCATTAAATTGAATCATCGTCATCTTCAACTGCCATTATTCAATTGAAGTGCCAGGTGGATATAATGATATGGCAAGATATATTTTTTTGCTGTCATCCTGGAATTGCTCATTTCAGAAGAATAGTCACCGTGAAGTTTGTTTTCGTTTTCAGAAACATTAAGAGGACTAAAACCAAACACTTTTCTTTCAGAGCATCCCTTATGCACCTGCATTTCAATTCCAATCTGTATTACAAGAATGACAGACCACTCAACAGAGATGAACATCTGAAAGTGAAAGAGCTGGAATGAAGATACGTTAATCTGTGTCAAAGGTTCTTAGTATGTGTGCGAGTCGAGGACATAGGTCTCAAGCTTATTCCTGTCTTCAGAAGAGGTGACAACTATGCTCCTTCTATCTATTAACCAGCTCCACTTTTTAGGGTTCCCTGTAAACTAATGGAGCACATCATGTACTACCACGTTGTCAACTAAGTTGACTCTGTCAATTTCTTTTTTTAAATTCCAGCATGGCTTTAGAAAAGGGTATTCAGGCAAAACTAACGTAGTGGAATTCGTTCACAGCATTTCAAACTGTCTTGATTTCTGGGTCCATGTAGATGTAGTATTCTTTTTATTTTGTAAGGGCTTTTGACACTGTGCTCTACGCTCGCGTGTTGGCCAAAGTAGCCTAATTAAAATTTGATCCTGCTACCTGGATATGCAGTTTCTCAACTAACCGTAACTGTGGCGACAACTCGTGAGGAGAACCTATCATATCGCCACCATGCAGCATTTGTTATATTACAATCGCTTCACATTTTAATCTAGTCAAAAGCAAGGCCTTTTGGTGATCGGTCTTGTATAATTACGTGCCCCTCCGTTATGTAACACCACACTGGGTTCTTCAACCTATGAGAGAGAAATAAATATATTGCCAAGTAAATTGTCTACAAGGCTCGTTATTCCATTTCGCCACACTACCACAAGCAATTGTTAGAGTAGTGGCCCAGGGTATGAAGCTCGCCACTAATCATCATTCAAACAAAGTTCATAATGTAAAATGCTTTACTCAGAACACTGGCTTAACACAACAATTAAGAATAAAGAGAGTAAACGTTTCATTGCCTATCCAGGTGGCATCATCCCTCCAACAGAGAACAATCAAAAACAACATCAAAGGAGTCAAACCGGTGGTCCGCATTCCTTTCATCCAATGTATTTCATACGCTATTTGGAGGGCACTGTGCCCATCAGGCATTTTGACTGTGCATATCAAGTTGAGTGCATAGAATCTGATGCAACCTACATTGGCGAGATAGACAAAAGACGTGGGACAAGACTAAAAGAGCCAGTTGCCAGGGCTACTAATGCTTAGCTTAACTAAACAGGACCGAATCAGTCTACCACTGCTGTCCTAAGGGACATATATTTTGATGGTGCAGTAACCTTTGCTCATGACTAGCGATGGGACCCTAGAAAGTTCTTAGAATCCTGCTTTATCAGGCGTGATGCTTCAGCCTGTAATACATACCGTGGCCCCCTATTGGATGTGTAAGATTCCCTCTTAGATAGGCTGATGTGCTCATCTTTGGCCTCTGTTGTACTGATGATGCCACCCGGATAGGCGACAAAACGTTTACGCTCTGTTTTTATTCGTTGTGTTGAGCGGTGTTTGCAGTAAAGGACGCTACATTATGAGGTTGTCACCCGGCTTTTGGAATATATTTTCAAATAAAGTTGTTGTTTTACAAAGCTCAATACATTGCAGAAATCATTCTTGTTGCCTATTGTTTTGGGGGTGCCATTCTAGCAGTCAGATGAAGCACTGAAGGGCCAATTTAAAAAGTAAAGGCAGTCTGATTTATGTTCTTGCCGACATGGCACAGCGTATGTACGAGGTAGTTCCATTTCAGAAGCCTGAGAACACTCAAAGCAATTAGTGTGCTAGCATCAGATATGGTGTACAGCATTACATATTTGCTTTTGCTAGGGCAACTAAGAAGGGTGGATAGAAAGGCAGTTACAACCTGTTTCCACAAAAGACACTCAGATTCATTAGCAATTTCCTCTAAGAGAGCCAAGGCTTTTTCTAGATTACTAGAACATGGGTACCTGGTTATAAATAACAAGAATTCATCTACCAGAAGTCAGTGTTTCACACACCCTGCTTTCCATCAACACTATTAAAAGGTGTGACCCCCAAACCTACACAAAATTCCTGGAGAGTCTTTACTGGACACTGTTGCTGTCCCTCCCGCCAGGTGCTCTCTATGAACCCGATTCACAGTTCTGGATGCACTGCCTGAGCTAACTTCAGCATGCTTTCCCAACACGAATGGTAACTGCTATGAGGAGTGTTGTACTTACTGAAAGCAACATGAAATGCTGTACCTTGACAGGTAACGTTGATATCCTTCTTAAGACCGTAGAGAGATGTTCCTTGCTCCCTTTCTTCCAAATCTTACTATCAGACGCAAGCCCACTTGCCACCAAGCCAATGAGATGTGCCTCACAGTCAGTGCAATCAAGGGAATCAATCACTGGGGCTCAGAAAAGCTGTTTTCCAGCGGGATCTGATCCAGCACTGAGCCGTGAGTAGCCCCGTGAAAGTACCAGGGTTTCTTCGAATTTTAGATGTGCCAGCATTTGTTTTCCTCCCCTCCTTCTTTTTATGTAGTAGCTGATTACTTTAGCCTTGTACTGCTTTGGAGATTGTGGAGATGATGTAAGAGGTGGAACTAGGCTTTATGCAAAATGAGGCAAAGTGTGACTATGTACAAATCTTCTCAGAATGTCTATGTATCATTCACACAAAGAGAGGATACGTGTTACATCTTTTTCCGGTTTTGATCTTTATTTATTTATGAATACGTCTCAAAGGCCATTGCAGGCATTACATGAGGGGGGACATCAACATGGGTCACTTAACAAATACGGAAGTTACAAGGAACATACATATTTGGAAGACAAGACTCTATTTTTTGTTCGTTCATCAGTCTTGCTCAAGAAATTGTTCACTGTAGCAATGGTACACAATGTCACGAAAGGAGTGCTCATCTATCGTTCCGCAAGACTCATTAAAAAGGACTAGTGTTGTGTTTCAACACAATATGTTGAACTCATGAACCATGCATCATCCTGAGAGCTATAGATTATCCTAAATACAGATGCTGAATTATTTTAAATGTGATAGACGAG
This sequence comes from Ornithodoros turicata, assembly GCF_037126465.1. NCBI lineage: Eukaryota > Metazoa > Arthropoda > Arachnida > Ixodida > Argasidae > Ornithodoros > Ornithodoros turicata. Next base: position 129,329,694 of record NC_088201.1, read on the forward strand.
CTGTGCGAAGAGGTACCCCCAGTTAGGATCTTGGGTACTTGAAGCCTGTGGCATTTTCTGTGGGAAAGGCTTGCCAGACCCTCTTCACTGCACAGGCTGGGATGACTATGATCTTGTTTTTTCCAAGCTTGTGCCATACTCACCTTGCAAACTGGCGATACGCAGTGTATCTGCATCGTCTACACAGATGTACATAAAATATAGTTTAGGCAAATAGGTAACCGGTTACAGTACAGTGTGTGTGCATTGTCATTTCTACATGTACCTGAGAGTAACTGCAGTTTACCTGCCCACATCTTGTACATTACTACACATGCTGTGTTCTTTTAGAACCCAAAATTGTTTTGCTTTTCACTGAATCGACAATCAAGAACACTCAATATCGCTAAAAACCTACGCTAAAACCTTATGCACAGGGCAATACATAAAAAACGTGACTCAGGACACAGCACACTGACAATTACAAAACTGCCTATATTGGTTTTCTCCAGTTCAGAGTCGTGTACTGTATAGCCTTTTTATGTGCTGCGCCCTGTACTGGAGTTTTTAACGACTCTATTGCAGGATCAAACCAGTTTTGGGCGCCCAAATTTTAACATCGTTCGACAAGGACACATGTGACTTACTTGTGAATACAGTCGCTCATAGGTTCGCGCTGCCCACGGAGTTCAATATGCGACCTTCAGGACAGTCATATTGAAGAATAGAAGTTGGAAATCTTTGTGGGTTGTAATGCACTCATACTGCAGTCATTCAGCAGTGTTTAGGAGCTCCTTGCAGCACAAGCATTCGATCTCCTTCGGCATTATGACACACCAGCCACACCGGCACCATGAACAGCAAGTGCGCATTAGATATCAGAACACGAAATTTCTGAGAACGTTTACATGTTCGATCACAGTGTGCGTTAAAAAGCTCATCGCTTACCTGAAGACAGTCGACTCATGCTGTTTGCTTCATCTGTAACTGATGTTCGTAGAGCTCTAACTTCGTCTCGCATTCGCGGCATCGGCGACGTTTCGAAAGCCTACCGAGCTGTTCAGCACGCAGAATTTTCTTCTCGATGTCTCGATCGCAGAAAGGTCAGAAAGAAGTTCCGGGCTCGAAGTCTCCGCATTTCTGCCTTCGACGTCCATATTGAAGATCGCTTTCCGGACGGATGCCGGCGCTCTCACAAACTCACTAACAACAGAACTTCCGGTCCGGGCGCCCAATGAAACGTGGCCCTCGTGACTTCGTCACACACACGGAAATTGGCGGATGTCCACTGCAAAGAGGCTAGATTTCGGCCCCGATTGCGCGAGTTGAGGGGGAAAAGGGAAGCCGGTTTTCAGCTCCCTGTTTGGCAAACTTTGCCTCCGCGCACAGCCAAAATATTTCGCGTGTGGCTTGGAGGCATATTATACTTTCGTAATAGATGCAAACGAAATATTTGTCGAACTTCTGGTCAGAGTCCCTTTAAGGAAGTAAAATGTTTGCAAATAAGCAAGTTTTGAATTTTGTTGTGTATCTGCTCCTTAGATGACTAGGTCTACATTGCCTACTTCACTGACACTACTTGAGAAGGCCATATAGAAAGGAATGTAACAGAACCTCGTACTATATCACTATCATTTGTCTCCACTTTGCGGTGTCGCTTAGGACAAAAATGCTCTATGACACAAAAATGCTCACAGAAGACCCTTTCAAGTTCCAGTACTGTTGTATCACCTGTTGTATCATACTGCTGTACCTGTGGTGGAGGGACGCGCCTGCCCAGTAAATGACCGCATTCAAACATCACGAAGTCTTGAACCTGAAGTATGTTACATTAGTTAGGAAACGCTTTAGGTGACGTCAAACACTTCGGATCCTACCTTGTTGTTTCTAGTCATATGATTATGTTCCATGTACGTAACAATAACTCCCCAACAGAGTTACGTTAACCTCCTGAGTGGAGTTGCTCTTACACTCGACATGCTGGAGTAAATAGGGTGCGTATGGGAGTAACTTTTACTCCGTACTATAGGAGTAAATTTTACTCCCTAGTTCCCGGAGTTGCAGATACTCTTCAAAAAGCCTATAATTTTGCACATGGGGGCTAGGGTGTTTTACCCCCGCAAAGGAGTAGGAATGACACCTCTTTTTTTTTTTTTTTTTTTTTAACGGGACAGTCGCATCGACCACAGATCGATTCCGAAACGACAGTGAAATGCGATTCCCCGTCCTTCACTGATCATGACTCCGAAAGTCCCATCCCGATCGACGGAATACTTTTTGCGTAATTCGTGTGCAAGCGGCGCTAGAGCTGACGACGCATGTGGGCGTCAAGCGGACTCCCTGCTGAGAACCTTTACCAACGAAACAAGGAACCTGACCAATAAGGACGCGGCGAGCCAGAGGCGTCCGTGTGGCTTGCAACTTGCATGAGTCAGGGAGGCGAAGGCAGATACGAAGATGTTGGACTCGCAACGCGAAAGTGGCGAATCGTGCTGTTCAAATGCCTTTAGTAATAGCTCCGGTGACGAATACATGTTTGATGACGACCCATATTCGACTGATCCGCTTCCTCTGCAAGTCGCTGGTGATGCACGTGCCGCAGCTGCGTTAGCGAAACAGAACGAGCCTCAGGACTACGGGTTTAGGTAAGTTCATGATGGGAGTGCTCAATACTTGATCCCGTGACATTCACTACGACGCAGGAAACAATACAAGTGTTTGTGCGGCGTCTGTGCTCCCCAGGACGCGGATGAGTACCTATGCTGCAGTGCTGTTGTAAAGAGTTGTTCAATGACGGCGAAGTGCAGTGTAGCACGCAGCACACTATCTTCCCACATCTCTATCTTCGGCCAGAACTTCTGGTGGTGTACTATCACGTACTCTCGCTCATATATGTATATATATATATATATAGTTATAAAGTTTATATATATAAGTTTTTATATATTAAGTTTTAATAAACCCCTTTTTTGTTACTTCCCCTACTTTCGTCTTCTGTCTCCCATTTATTTCATATATATATACATATATAGCTGAAATGAAAATTGAAACACAGACTACAAAGGCACGGGAAGTAAGAAAAAAGGGATAATTTATTTACATTTAAGATACTTGGAATGCTAAAAGGGTTGTCGACGTTTCGACAGTGGCACTGTCTTCGTCAGGACTAAAGATGCGTAGCTGTGTTTCAATTTTCATTTCAGCTACATATATTCGCGGTCGTCCGAACCCCATTCACCAAGTATATATACATATATATATATATATATACATTCAGTTTCTACTAAGTCACAGTGAAGTTTGCGGGGGGAACACATGTTCACGATGTTATCGAGAGCGATAAGATTGTGCGTGGACTTCCCGGACACGCCCCCCTGCTTTTCTCTTAGGTATTTAAGCTGCGAGACAGTCACGGGACGGACTAGTCTTGTCTGGGGATGCTAGGTGGTCGATGTTGAGCAGTACTCACGATGTAAGTGAATAAATCACTCTCCTTGTTTCTCTCGTTCAATTGCTGTGTCAGTGTTCTTCGGGGTTACGGCGGGTCGAATACGGAACCACCCCGGGTTTGTCGGCCGAGGTTCCCACAAGTCACAGTAGTTCTTGTCTCCTATTAGTCGCTCCGTGTGCTGCAGTCCAGTGATAGTTTCTGTCGAAGCAGTATTGCAGCGACGATCACAGTCTTCTCCTACGGCACCCAGAATAGAATAGGTACGTTATAGGTACGTTGAGCAATACTTATTTTCGTCGTTGTTTGCACACACGACGAATGCCCCATGAAAGTTACGAAGAGTCTAACCAACTGTGCAACTCAAGGGTCCGGTTAGGGGGCTTTGAGTTAGAATGATTGTCAGGAAATCACTGTGCTGCGTGTTTAGCAACGTGTCCTTTCTTTTTACAACTACCTCAGGTTCACTGCTTATTGTGTTGGGTTTGGAGATTCTTTTGACCCAGAACAGACGACAGATACCTGGGTGTGTCGTCCGCATGATTCGCCAACATTTTTCCATCCCCGTCCTATCAGGGCAATCATCGTTAGTCTGCCTGATTTCCTGTACACACCTACGATATAATAGATTTGTGTAGCTTCCAATTGAGAAGTGAGAAACATAATCTGTGTTACCACAGTAATCCCCAGAAGTGCAAAGAAATATGCAGGAGCAATAAAATACCTGGCCATAAGTGACAGTTATGCTTTTAATGGTAGTGTCATGCTTCTTATCGTTGGCAGTATTATAGCATGTGAGGGACATAGGATGTCAAATAATTTCAGGTAACGTTTCATAACTTCACTAATGGTTCAGTTGCACCTCGTTATCATAGTAAGAGATACATCTGTCTGGTAATGTCCACAATTTGTCATTCCTATGGAAGATTGTTCTGCCTTAATACAGCAAAAACAAATTGTGATAAAACAAAGTTTGCAAAGCTGTAACTTCAGAGATCCTTGGCAGAGCATTACCTCTTGTCTATGTATTATAATAATTATTAAAATGGCAATAAGTTACGCAAATGTGAATAAATATTTGTCTGTGTTGACTGAATGTTGTCCATTCAAGAGACATTGCATAGGTCCACATCCAGCTTTTCGTGCACAGATATTTATTATTTGCTATGCACAGACAGTTATCCGCATGATTCCCTCAATTTCCCTGCCCCACGTTGGGAATATCCCATGGCATCTGGAGCGGGGACTCACAGAAAACAGCTTTGTAAGGGCTTCGCAATGGCCCTTGTACGGCAATGAAAATCTAGAATTGTGTGTTCCTTACATTTCTGGACGGTTGCATGAACCTCGGGTAATTAACATGGGAGAAACAAGGTCAGCGTTCAGTTACCTTTTCCAAATGCGCAGTCAGTAGTTTATCGAGAACCGCAAGCCTGGGGAGGGGGGGGGTAGCAAAAAAATTGGGACTGCAGTTACATTATAACAGTCGTGCACGGGGAAAAAAGAAAAACTGGGGGTGTTAGGGAGATCTGGATCGATCTCTGGGCACAACCATGTGTAAAATTTTGGAAGGGTTAGTACATCCTGAAACGACCCCCATGCCTCAGCCCCCACTGCTCGAACAGTGCATATCCCTTTTACAGTAAGAGGCCTCTATACTATCTACGGCATATTCTATCAAAGCTCACAGGAAAGCAAATTTGGCCAATGCCTATGTAACACTGCCTCGTAGAACATGCATCTTTTCTGGTGAATTGACACTGCATCTCTGGTAGCCCCCTTAATGTCTAGAGGTAGGTGCTTCATTTTACAGTTAACCACCAGTAATATATAGCATTGCAAAAAAGGGAAAAAGGCTCAACCTCCACGCTGCGTCAGCATCATTCATTATCTCACAATAAAGTTGTTGTCAGCCTCTGCACAAGCATTTGGGTGGCCCTGAAAATGACCTTTTTTCCTTTGTTTTTTTTTTTCCTTCTTTCAAGTTATTTTGTCCTGGCATGTAGCTGTGAGATATGTCAGTGGAAGCCATGAAGTCATTCCCTGTTCTCTTTACTTCTTGAACCTGGATGAAGAAAGCACTGTTCTGGAAGATCCTAATTTGTCAGAGGCATCGTACAGGCCTTACCCCAAGAACACACTGTCATCCCAGGGCTATCCTAAGGTTGTCTGATGGCGACAGGTATGGCATCCCTAGGATGTCAAAATCTGATCCTCAGAATGTCATAATACTGCCACTTTGGCATATGAGATGACGTCCCCGAGGCTGTCCCACGTCCATCCCCAGGGACCAATTTAGGACAGTTTAAGTACACATGGAGGACAATGCTTTCCTTCAATTCCCTGCGTTGATTTGCTTTATTTTGCCATTTCTGGCACGCACATCCGCCAAGTGCTTACAGAAGTTACATCAAATTGCAATGACACCAAAGTTATGGCAGCATTTTTATTGTTCCAGTGAGAAACAGAATCTTGTCAAGGACACAAGTCTGAGTGGGACAAGCTTAAGCTTGCCCACTCCGAAAGGTACTAGAATTCTCTTCCGAAGCCAAAACAGATACCATTTCTTGCTTATAAGGCGACCCTCCGTAAATACGAGAGTCCTGCTCGCCTGCTACGCAATACGAAAGGTGAGCTCCCCATGTTTCTTTCGATTACGCAAAGAAAAAATACTCAAAGCGAGGAATTGATTGAAGTATTAGCTCTGCTTCATTCCAAAGTCTATGTTTCTTACTCCCTTTGGTTTGAGGCATTCAGGTAGGACCTTTGAAAGTCAAAAGCAGTGCGACAGAATCGCGCGTTTCTGTTCTTTCCACGGGAAATCCTTCATGTATCATAGACAGTCATTCCTTTTGGAGGCAGGGAATTTTACGCTGGGCCACCCTTTATTTAAGAAAAATGTCAGTCAGGTCCCAGGATCGGCCCAAAAACAAAACAAATGTGTTTAGGGAGTCTGAGCAGGTAAGCTAAAGAAAATAATATTTCTCGTCCCCCTAGCTACCCACAGGGACGGGCACAGGACGTACCTGAATGACTCTTCACGGACAGTCCGCGAGTGTTATCCTCAGGACGTTCTGGGTATACACCTCGAAGGACGAGGACACGACGACACTGTGGGGACATCCTGAGGACCATGTGTGTTCTTGGGGTAGTGTAGAAACCAGGTATCTCAGCAAAATTGTCGTGCACAGACGTACATTGTTTGATGCCGTTTCATGGATGGATGGGACATGGATCAGCAGCACTAGAGTCACAAGCAGCACCCGGTCCTTCTATAATACAGAACGTCAAAAGTGCACCTGAAGTTGGCCATGACAACCGCCTCCCTACAGCACACAAACAGTTCACAAACAGCGAGATAAAAGGAAACTGGGAAGTGGTTTATTGTGGCGCTTATGTTATGAACAGACGGTACTGCTTGTATATATAGCGTCTGTTTCTAACACCAGCACACAAATAGCGTCAGTTTAGTGATCTGGGTTCTTAGTTTGTGAATTGTTCTGTGTCCAAAAATTGTAAACACAATATACGTATTTTAGCAATATACCTACCACTTGCGCTTGACGCTGTCGAGCTGCCTGCAGCTGTAATACACATGAAAACCATGTCATGTCTACCACTTTCCACAAAAGGAGACGAAAGTCACTGGTTCAGTAATAGGGAAAGTTTCATGATAACGCGTCCGACAACGAGAAAAGCCAGTCACTTTCATATGAACGACATCACGTTCTTTTACTTGTTTATTCTATTTTATTTATCTATTTATTAACCGTAGGTTAGGGGATCCGTTATGTTGTACCGATTTCGTCGTTTGCTCCTAAGTTACTCATGCGCAAGAGTGACAGATCCGATTAGGAAACTACGTAGACATTGTGACTTACTGTCGAAGTTGCTGGCTCCCTTTGTTCATGGAACACTGTCGGAACGGCGTCAAGTTTGTTCTTTTTTTTTTTTCAATCCAAGTTGTACTTGCATGATGTTCTCATCGAGGCAGGCATCATCGGCGAAATGCGAGAAGCCTACGCGGACAGCACGAATACTCCTTGCTTCATCTGGATATCTGGATACCCGCTAGTGATATAGCTGCTTCCAACTTTCGCTTCGTCTGGCTGTCCCTAGGCGTGCGAAATCAACGTCGAGGTTTTCGAAGGACGTTTTCCTGCAGCCGGGAACGCTGCGGTTTCCGAACGGCAGCTCACGCGAACGATGCAAGCGTAGAGATGCTCCTGATTCACAAAAAGTATCCGCGTCACTAGAAAGTGAACCTCACATGTGAACGCGGGCGACGTACAGGTAAAAACAAAGCAGCCCCAGACTTGGCGGCAGACGACAGCGTCCTTCACAGCGGATTAGCCAGATTCCACCTTGCGTAACACGATGTTGTTGGCGCTGGCGCTTCCGAGGATCAAAACGAAACCCGATCTTTTAAATTCGATTTTCTCATCACCCGGGCAGTTTTGGAAGGAGAAAATTTGGCAAATAGCTCGTGGTAGTGTGCCGAACAAATTGGTATTGGATTCGTAACCACGGTTCCGGACGCGATAGTCCCTTTAAAGTGTACTTGCTTGTTGTCATTGCTTCATGGGTTCTTTCTTTGACTTGCCAAATATATGTATGTCTTGTTATACGTTGCCTTATTCATTCGGTAATCGCAAAGAATCAGAAAATAACTAGCGGCAGCCATTAAGTATGAAGTCATTAAAAGCCATCGAGAGCCACGGGCGGCCGCGAGGCGAGCCAAACAAGGGCCCTCCTGATTGGCTGACTTCCATCCATTATTACTCGTTTTCATTGGTCACATGCCCAGTGTTGCCTGAATTATCTCAAACTATGGGCTCCATGGGGAGCTGTCAGGCCCTGACCCCCCCCCTCCCCGCCCCCACGAGGACTTCTTCGCACTTACATTCTCGTCTCATTGCAGCACCCTTGCGCAGTCGTATTTTCTTTTGCCAGCTTCTAACGATCTTTAACTTTATTCTTTATCTGTAACCTTATCAGGTTGTGTATGGCGTCAGTGCAAATAAAAATGTAATTGAATCACGTTGGACCTCACGGTTGCAAGACACACGGTTTCCAGTCGCTCTATCATGACAGCAGCAAAAACAAACTACCTTGATAATTTTTTTCTCAAAGCACAGAAGCAACGCTGTGTTATAGCTCCTGTAAAAACGGCTGCATAAATAAAGTCTCAACGAGGCCACATGTGACTTGCTTTTAGACGTCTAACGGTAGACGTCTACTGCGAAATATCTCGGGCATGTCGCGTAGACCATCCCTTCTTAGAGGTCTAAATGATTAATGTTTAGCCTTATGGACGGCTCTTAGAGGTCTAAATTTATTGGTATCCCTAAAGTCTCAAGTTAGCCCATTTTTAGACTATACTAGCGCACCATGTGCTACATGGGAGCTTCCGTGCTTCGCATGGGGTTGTTATACGCCTTTCACATTTCCAGTCAGCAACTTCCTGATGTGGAAAGACACCGGTATGTACTTTGACGTTTTCTTACTGATTACTCACAACATGGTCACCATTCATATTCTTTGACGCAGGGATCTAGGGAAACGATGTTGCCTCCGTTGATTGCAAGACTACAATGTGCTTATCGGTATGCACCTGGACTTTTTTTCTACTCGTTTTTTTTGTTACAGGGTCGCCATTCATATTCCTTGTCCCAGGAAACAAGGGAAACGACACAGCCTCCGTTGGGTACCAGCGCCACTATTTTGGGTTAAGCAGCATCTGTTATTTTGACACTGAAAAAAAAAAAAAATGCAGGTTGGATGGCATGTGGAATCAGGATAGACTTGGTAAACGGAATGCAGATAACCGGTGTGCGTTGAACTGCGTCTCTGAGAGGCGAGTTTGCTGATCTTACTTGTGTCTCTCCCCCGTTGGAGAAACGAATAAACAGTCACCTCATCGTTCGTTCAGCGGGGTTGTAGATACAGGTAGCTCGTTAGCTCGTTAAGTAAGCTTTGTGTCATGTACGCACACAGATCTGCACACTGCTTCATTGCTTGCTCTAAAAGAAATAAATGTTTCGAAATGATTTTTTTTGTTTGCTTTCCTTTGTTCTTTTCTGGAGCCGACGGTTGGAAAATTGAGGGCGAGGGGACGGAAAGGGTAAAGAAGAGCGACAAAGGGCAACACGCAAAACGAGAGGATGACCTGTATCCTTTGATCTAGCTTAGCAGTGGTACCCTCTAAATGATGGATTACATTATTGAAATTTTTTACCCTCTGAATATGCGGTATTACGTCCGTACGTCCATACGCTCTTATGTCCTGGGACGTATTCAATGACAGTGGTTCACGAAGAGAACTTTTACCATTCTGAAACAATACACGTGAGACTGAAGGCAACTTTTAACTCACCATTTCCTTTGTCGACGTCGCACCAAATACCGCACAGGGCACATATATGTGCCACAAATACGCAGAGGAGAAGCAAAATCATCATTAGACGCCTCGAAAAACTATGGGGGTATGTGTGGAAAACAGCCCGTTCCAAGGCACAATTTGCGATGATGTTGTCAATACACCTGCTGCGTCCACTGCCAGAACATAAAATATTTGACATCGCATCTGATGGATAAGCGCATGTGAGTGCACAACAAATACAGTATTCTTCCAGTGCTTCATTTTCATACGCGAATCTGTCAACGACGACCTTGTTAGAAACGGATGACTGTTATTTTTGTCTTCCCAATGCTAGCTGAATACAGTCGAGATGAAGGTAGAAAAGTCTCAATACAGGTCACGCAGCAAACAGAATGTGTACAACACTCTGTTGATACTTGACGACGGAACGGGAGAGCATTTCATTTGCAATATAACCACTTAGATGATCAATTAAAATGAAAGAAGGAAGTCACTAAAAAGGTTAGCCAGCTGCAGAACTCAAACCACATCTTCTGGATTGCCGGTCCAGGGCTCTACCAATTGAGCTAAGTTAACACACCTCCCCAACCCCTTCCAAAGGTGCGCCATTGAGGGGACAAACCGCATCCACTGACTCACTCATTTCAGTTTCACTCATGTTTTCTCACTTACACACACAATCGTATGACGGGGCGACGCAGGCGGCATCTGTTGAACATGATGGAAAGAGATGTTCCGATGCTGGAACACAGAAGAAAAGACAACACACAAAGCCTCAAGTGCCTAAGAGCAATGGACGAAGAAAGTCGCTGAAAACGTTAGGAGCCTGCAAGACTCGAACCTACATCTTCTGGATTGCCGGTCCAGGGCTCTACCTATCTGGTTTGTCCCCTTAAATGGCGCACCCGTGTAAGTCGCTGGGGAGGTGTGTTAGCTTAGCTCAATGGGTCGAAACCTGGATCGGCAATCCAGAAGATGTGGGATCGAGTTTCTGCAGCTGGTTATCCTTTTCAGTAACCCATGTCACGCGGACACTTTCGATGCGCCTTGAGCCAATGCTTATCGAACTCAATGCGGATCGCGCGCTGCTACACGGATACAATCGAGCAGGATTGAACTCAGGTCCTGCTTAAAGGGCAACCTCCGAACTTCGCTCAGCGTCGGACGCCCTGGACGCGGCGTCCAAAATGAGAGCGTCCGCCGGCGATCTGCCAATGCGAGATATTTTCGTCCAGCGTCGGTGAATTCCGAAAGCGTCGGCTGCTGCAGAATGTGAAGGAGCCAATCAAAGCGCACTTCCGCAACAATTTTGCGCCACCTACGTCTCGCTGCCTTGTCGTCAGCTCTGTTGTCTGCTATGTTCAAGTATTTGGCAACGTTTTCGTAAATTAAGGCGGACGGGTAGTTCGATGCCTAAGGTCGTACCGCTATAGTACAACGACAGACTGATTAGTGCTGTTGAAACCAATTTTGTGAGACTTCTGCAATGCGCATTATAAAGACCATCGGAAAAAGTTATTTGTGTGGGAGGAAGTTCTCTCCGAAGTCGGGGGAGACCCAGACGGTAAGCTAATGGACTTTTAAGCTGGCATTCTGTTGACATGGGTAACCTCACTGAGGAACACGTTCACTTCAGTGGACATTATTTTTGTTCCGTTCGTAGGATCGACCGTGCAGGCACGATGGAAAAGCTTGCGGGACACGCTCCTGAAGAAATACAAAAGCTGGAAGACCGGTGCACCGAGTGGGTCGGGAGCGAGTGCCACGATGGAGGCCCGATGGCCGTATTTTTAGTCCACGATGTTTTTCAAGGACCAAGAGATGTGGGCAAGTAAGTGCAGTTTTCAGTAAGCATTCTTGACTAAACGTTTGTCCCAGGTCTAATTCTGGCAAGTAGTGCTTAGTGCTTAACTGTATGACATAGCAACAAAGCTTAAAATAATTAGGTGAATAAATGAGCGCGTCTTCAGTGTCGTGTTGGCCTGTCTTCGTTGCACTTAATAATGCGTTCTACAGCACAGTATGGATGTGAAGTAGTTGGTACATTAGGAATGTCGTCAATAGATTTGCTCCCAGCAGAGGTCAAACTTCTATACCTGACACCTACATTGGCAGACTCCCACAGTGCAGTATGAGTCTACCAGGATATGATTTCTTTACATTGCTTTGTTGTTGCAGAGCAGCGCTGGGCGCGGCTCTTCTCTGTATGTGTATATAAACATGATTTTTGTTTAGAGTCTGTAGCCATGTGTATTCTTTAGTGTGCAAATGTACATCAACATGCAAATGTATGAGATTGCTCTTTCCACATCAACACAAACAGAGCACCACTTTATTGGCTATGATCATGTTGTACTGTGGGTCTAATAGTATCACCTTCAAAGGCACTTCTGCTGTGCACGGAAATAGCTTGATTACACCACCCTGTGTTATTTCTAACCAGCACGACAAGCAACATGACGACAGTCCAGGCTCCCAGCTCTGAAGGAGTGTTTGTAGAGTAACTCCTCATGGCTGCTTATGATGAGCACGAAGGCAAGAAACTAGCAACCCAAAACCCATAGCAACCCAAAAACATAGAAGCCCGTGACTTGCAAGTCTGTGCACCTTACCATCAATTTAGTAGTGCTCTTGGCACAAAACATTAAGCTACACACACACATGCTGTACGTTATTCACACATCTTATCTGAGTACAGGAGACACTGCTATTAAAACGGCTCTGCAGCTATAGTACATTAAGGAGGTGCATTAATTACAGCTATAACAATGATTACCTACACGCAATCATTACATTCTGTCAAAACCAGTTAAATATGAGATAAACTGATGTCCTGAGGCTGGAACAACATAGAGGGGACAGATACAGTTAAATACGTTAAATACACAGTTAAATATGTTTTCACAACATAATGCCAATTAAACTGCATACTACAGTTCCTGTTTCACCACAGATTCTTCACCCCTATAGACACACAAGATAGACAGACGTGTATGGACGAATCAGTGACACTATAGGGAGTGTGCGACAAACTGGTGGCGCCGCGATGTGGCCTCCGGAGAAAGTACCTTGCGTGATAGCCGCCGGGTAGCCAGCTTTGTTTGCATGTGAAGTGCGGGTGTCTTTTTTTGCCGCACTGGAACTGTTGCATCGCTAACTGTGCCAGTACCTCAAAGAACTCTTCATGAGGGACCTGATGTTTCATTTCTCGTGATTTCTATGCTTCCAATACCACCGAGGGCACTAGACTCGCAGCGAATAGCGTTTGTGACGCGCGTTCGGCCATTGCAGCAGGTGTGCACAACATATTCTATTTCTTTTGTTCTAGTTTCAATGAAACTGAATGAGGACCTGCAAAATGATCAATGATTTACAGTTGACACTTTCGTGACGGTGAAACGCCGCTGGATCGTGATATTGATTGAGGTGTTTCATCGCCAGTGCCCAGAGCCGATATTGCTCCCGGTAATCTGGTTGACGAGTCTCACAGTGAGAACGGAAGTCCTACGTTGTCGAAAAGGTTTAGTTTTAGTGTGTACGCTCCAACCATTTCACAGCTGTCGTGCCGCAAGCCTACGGCGGTAGCCGAGGTAAAAACTCATATAATTTCTTCTTTGAGGATCTCTTTAGCGTTATTGTATCTGAAGATACTAGAAAAACTGCAGTACAAGTTTAGACAATAAGTTGTGACCTCACGGGATTATTTGTATGGATAAAACGGTCGCACGATGTATATTTCAGAGACGAAGCTATGTGTGTGCAAAGAGGACGAAATGAATACAAGACTCAGTCAAAACCATATTACAAGTGGCTGGAATCAGATAAATTAACGTATATAGCCTTCGCTAGCAAACCAAGATTTTGTGAGGGGTCAAATAACCATCCGCTTGACGTATCACTAACAACTGTTTTGACCATACAGAGCGAGTGGCTGTTCTCCTTCCGCACTGTTAGACACATTATAAATAAGGTGGTTGATTCTGTGCAGTTTGCCTCCATCCTCTTCGTCCGCGCCCCAGAAAGGTTCCACATTATTTGCACTTCGAAAATTAGCTTCTTATTACGGCGGTCGCCACGCAAGCTACGGTTCCACTGAGAATGCATAGAACGGGCGGCGTGGTATCACGTCGGATACTTCCAAGACCGCCACTGGCGGCGCTGTCTCGACGGAGCAACGCGCCCCCTTTAGGTGTCGCACGGTCCCTATACAGTGCACAGGAATATCCCAACCCAAGCACCACAGAAGCTTGGCCCAATATTGGCTGCACATTGGGAATACAGGTCCAATATTGGACTAGTATTCCCAGGATTCTGCAAATATTGGCTTAGCATTGGGCATATTGGCCCTATATTCCCAAGATGCTGTCAATATTGGATCACCATTGGGCATACTGGCCCTATATTCCCAAGGTTCTACGAATATTGGCTCGTCGTTGGGCATATTGGCCCAATATTCCCAAGATCCCGCCGACATTGGTTCATCAGTGGCCATATTGTCATCTCCCAATATCGGTCATGTACAGGGAATATTGGCATTTTTTAGAAATCTGGGAAATCAGATATAATAATTTCCTCGGATTAAACCAGAATTAGACAGGTATGTGCAATTTTAGCAAAGCTAAAAACGTCACTCTGCGCAACCGTGTCCCCAAACTGAGGGTCTGGAACCGCCCCAGGTTCTGAGGTCCAAATCCAAACCTGTCCGACAAACCGTCACGCTTGGCACTTCGCTGTGACAGGCCTGGTAACAATGTGCTCTTTGTCTCCCTCTGCTGTGGCGGTTGTGGTGTTACTTGCGGCATGTTTCAACAGTTATCTAGGTATTGGATCAGGTCGTTTGTAGCTCTACAAGTCATTGTAGTGTGATATCCAAATGCAAGTAACGTGGAGTATTGAACTGGTCGGAGCGGCGCGTCTCAAACTAACAGTTGATACACAAAATTCTGCTGGTGGTAAGTGTTGTCCCTACATTTTCTTCCCTATTGCTTATTTGAAGTACCATTGTAACGGGTTGTTCCGACTATACTTTAACTTTAAGTGGAATGCACAGATTAGGGCAGCGAACATTACCCGTTGCGAGGACCAGTTATATCCCGGACAGTTTCTTCCCGAAACATGCTAATAGTGGAGGTACATATAGGGTGCTCTGTCTTTATGACTGTCTTTATCTGTCTTTATATAGGGTCTTTTTGAAGGGTTCGACGTCCTCTTTCCGACTACTTTGGTCGCGTAAGCGCGCGACGTTTCGTTCTCCAGAAATTCACTTAAGAGCGTCGGGTATCCGCGCCGGTGCGTCTGCCCAGTCAACCACGAAATGTAGAATCAACGTTGAAATAACATTGCAAATCTACAACACCATCGTAGAATCTGCGATAGCGTGCAGCGTAGATTCTACGTAGAAAATGTCCGGTCGAAAACACGTAGAATGTACTATAATTTTATAACGCTATTTCTACGTTGACTGTTGTTTTTTCTACGTTGATAGAACGCTCACTAAATGTTGTGAATTACTGTTTATTCTAGGCTGTGTATTGCTACCTCTTCCTTTGCTACTCCACTTCTGCTAGGGCAAAAGCGCAGGTATCCCCAAACCTAACTGTGTCCAAATACAATAGTACAAATGTATAATATAGATATTCAATAAGATAATGCGGGGTATGACCGTTTATGTGCGTGTTTATTAAAATCTTAAATCAAGTAATGAAACATGTACAAAAAAGATAATCGGTGATAATGGTCATAATAATAATAACCACATGGATGGTCGCTACGCCTTTTCGCAACGGTCATCTCTGAAAGATAACCAATAATATAGGTCATTCTATCTAGTGGGATATCAGCTCAAACACTGCCATAAATAGACGTCACAAACAGATACTCTACAACCACTGGGAACACGTTCATGACACCTACCGCTTTCGGAGTATAGATGGTGTGATGCGGAAGCAGCCAAGCGATGTCTTCGTCTTCTGGTTTATGCCCTGCTCTTCATTGTTGTAGAGAGACACCAGGTGCTCTACACATGCTTGACGCTGTCTATCGATGTGACGAAATCACATGCAGTTCAAGCTCTCTGACAACTGTAACAGAAGCTATTAGTTCATACAAAACTACAAACAGCGACTCTAGCTCACTCAACAACCAGATTAGCGGTTATACAAAACACAAGGAACCTTGGAGAACCGCGCAGTCAGATGTGGAAAGGTAACTGATTTCCTTTGCAGCCAAGCTTATCTGTACTATAAGACTGCTCATAGAATAGGCAACCGCTGCTTTCACCACTCCCAGTTCAAGATATCACGAGCACCTATAAAATAGTGCATGAATCGAAGAGATGTGAACAAAGATATCTGCATTTTGCAACATGTAACATCTGAAATACCTGCGCTACGTACTGTTTGAACGTGCGACTTCAACAATGGAGTAAAGCTCCGTCGCAAACTGATGTCGACACTGGGAAGGCATTCACAGCAGCCATAAACGAGACAGCATTAAACCTGACCCCAGTAGGATATCATCAGAGCATATTTAATAAAAACATTCGGATACACCAAACTACATGTCACACACGCGCACCACACACAGTCTCACAGTTCGCATAAATTTGTCAGTGATACGCAACCAGATTCTGCAGGTACAGAAAACGACAAAGCGGTTTACTCCGACCGACCGACCGACCGACCGACCGACCGACCGACCGACCGACCGACCGACCGACCGACCGACCGACCGACCGACCGACCGACCGACCGACCGACCGACCGACCGACCGACCGACCGACCGACCGACCGACCGACCGACCGACCGACCGACCGACCGACCGACCGACCGACCGACCGACCGACCGACCGACCGACCGACCGACCGACCGACCGACCGACCGACCGACCGACCGACCGACCGACCGACCGACCGACCGACCGACCGACCGACCGACCGACCGACCGACCGACCGACCGACCGACCGACCGACCGACCGACCGACCGACCGACCGACCGACCGACCGACCGACCGACCGACCGACCGACCGACCGACCGACCGACCGACCGACCGACCGACCGACCGACCGACCGACCGACCGACCGACCGACCGACCGACCGACCGACCGACCGACCGACCGACCGACCGACCGACCGACCGACCGACCGACCGACCGACCGACCGACCGACCGACCGACCGACCGACCGACCGACCGACCGACCGACCGACCGACCGACCGACCGACCGACCGACCGACCGACCGACCGACCGACCGACCGACCGACCGACCGACCGACCGACCGACCGACCGACCGACCGACCGACCGACCGACCGACCGACCGACCGACCGACCGACCGACCGACCGACCGACCGACCGACCGACCGACCGACCGACCGACCGACCGACCGACCGACCGACCGACCGACCGACCGACCGACCGACCGACCGACCGACCGACCGACCGACCGACCGACCGACCGACCGACCGACCGACCGACCGACCGACCGACCGACCGACCGACCGACCGACCGACCGACCGACCGACCGACCGACCGACCGACCGACCGACCGACCGACCGACCGACCGACCGACCGACCGACCGACCGACCGACCGACCGACCGACCGACCGACCGACCGACCGACCGACCGACCGACCGACCGACCGACCGACCGACCGACCGACCGACCGACCGACCGACCGACCGACCGACCGACCGACCGACCGACCGACCGACCGACCGACCGACCGACCGACCGACCGACCGACCGACCGACCGACCGACCGACCGACCGACCGACCGACCGACCGACCGACCGACCGACCGACCGACCGACCGACCGACCGACCGACCGACCGACCGACCGACCGACCGACCGACCGACCGACCGACCGACCGACCGACCGACCGACCGACCGACCGACCGACCGACCGACCGACCGACCGACCGACCGACCGACCGACCGACCGACCGACCGACCGACCGACCGACCGACCGACCGACCGACCGACCGACCGACCGACCGACCGACCGACCGACCGACCGACCGACCGACCGACCGACCGACCGACCGACCGACCGACCGACCGACCGACCGACCGACCGACCGACCGACCGACCGACCGACCGACCGACCGACCGACCGACCGACCGACCGACCGACCGACCGACCGACCGACCGACCGACCGACCGACCGACCGACCGACCGACCGACCGACCGACCGACCGACCGACCGACCGACCGACCGACCGACCGACCGACCGACCGACCGACCGACCGACCGACCGACCGACCGACCGACCGACCGACCGACCGACCGACCGACCGACCGACCGACCGACCGACCGACCGACCGACCGACCGACCGACCGACCGACCGACCGACCGACCGACCGACCGACCGACCACAGTTATTCCCTATATCCATAAAGTATCCCATAAACTAAAAAAAATGGCTGGTCGTGCCGAGTTGCGTTCTCGGCCCCAGAAAAACTCATTAAACTTTGTCGGCTGCTCAACGGCGTAGATCGAGAACCGAAGGGGTGCAAAAAGCAACACAGGAATCCGTACGTGGAATGCAGGCAGAACGTTGTCTACAGGATTCCCCTTTCGTGCGGAAAGTCATACGTGGGACAAACAGGGCGCTGTGTGAACGACCGACTGCGGGAGCATTGGCTAAACTTCAAGAACTGCAGGGGTGGGTGGCTAGCGGAACACTGCAGGGTGTGTGGGTGTGAGCCTGTGGTAACCCAATGTGTAATCATCGGAAGGAATCCAGACAGAACTGCTAGAGAGATTATAGAGGCCCAAACAATTAAGGATTTGGGTCAGACCTGTGTCAGTGTTCCTTCCATTGCTTTATCTGACAGGGAGCTGACGTACCTCGACACGTGTAAAAGTAGAATGAACCGGCAGGTGGCCAGAAGCGTTTAAGCAACTGGTATGACAAATTTCATTAAAGTGTTGGAAGTTAGCGCATGTGTTGTGTTCCTTCTTAAGTGATCGTCTTATAGCGCTCAGCAGCAAGTAATTAGCGAAGGGTAAAAATTGCAACATTACTGAACAAGTCCAGACATGCGACATCGCATACAAAATATTGCTCATCGGGGAAAAGGCCTAAGCCTGCGACAGAAAATCACAGAGCATACGCAACTTCATTTTTCTATTTCGCGTAAACTAAACGCGGTCTGCTTGGAAAACGACGCACAAATTTTCTTAGGGAGCAGAGAAATATAGGAATTTCTACTCCGCGCTCAGATACCAGCATTTCTGCTCAAAAACCCATGACTGCAAAATTAAGCACTGCTTACTTCATCAAGATATCGAACACCCAGCAAAATCAAACAAACAAACAGCCCCACTTCCACTGATAGAACACTATTCAGCTTTTACCAGGAGGCTTTCTTCTGCGTAGAGAAAATAAGAAAGGAGCTGCGAAAAATTACACGCACTTTTGCTCGCATAGCTATAAGAGAAAAAAATAATATAACGAGGCACACGCTAATAAACTGTGACAAAGACACCCATTTCTGCTATCAGATAATTGTTGCACAATGCTAAATACTCAATTGCATTGTCCCTGCGTGAAGAAAGCGCAGAAAAAGGACATTCAATTTATCTTAAGCGAGCAGGGAGAGTCACTTCTACTCGGACAGCTTAATTCCATAAAGTCTGAACTTTTCCGAAGAAAACAAAGCTTCAACAGCGCTACGAACGTGACAGATACATACAAACAAACAAACAACAACAACAGGACCGGCGTCGGGCACTCATAAAATACCCTGCCCCAAACAAAGACTTCACTAGGTTCGCGAGGCAATTCCATTAAAAACGCTCGTCCTATCCTACAGATAGCAATGCAAACGCGTCTACCTTTATTTTTAAGCCACTATTTTACGCAATAGTACATAAATGTATCACTCGTGTCACACGAAAAGGCAAACAGTTAGCCCTTACTTGTCCAGTGGGGTCCCAGCGACCGCGCGCACACACAGACACACACACTCACATTTTCACATTCACAAACACAAAGTCTATTTTCACAACCACATAAATCTATGTTATTTTTCAGGTCAATAATTATCCTACCATCGTCAAAAGAAGGCACACGCATGTATGCGAACGCAAAACAATAGGTCTTCGTTCCGGATGTAATAGGATATCGTCACTCGGCCGGCGCGAATCAAAAAAAATAAAAGAAAGGAATGCATGTTCGCTATACATCCTCGAAGAAAACGGTGCCGTGCTTCTACGCAGCGATCATTATACAGGACTGAATTGACTACGTTTTCCTTTTATTTCCTTGCACCCATATATTTTGCAAGAATGGGTAAATGTGAACATCATTCGCCACACACTGTAGCTCTCATCATTTTTAAACCAAACCACTTAACATGTGTTCATAGGCCTTCGCTAAATAGGTGAGCCGATAATGACTCAAAATAAAATCAAATAAAATAATCATTCCAGCATCTCTGGCTGCAAGCTTGCGTACCCAACAGAGCAGTGCGCTCCCATCAACACGCCTTGGGCTGACCTTACACACCCGAAGCCTTTTCTGAATACATTCTGCTGTCGCCAGAATAAAAGATTTATCGCGAGGGTACTACAATGTCAGCTCTGTTGCTGTTTAAGTGATAAAACAGTGCGCTCGAACCGCGCCCCACGCGAGCCGCGCGCGGGCCCGTCCTTGCGGTTTGGACGCGCGACCCGCGCGATCCGTTACCCCGAGTGAGCGCACTGTTTTATCACTTAAACAGCAACAGAGCTGACATTGTAGTACCCTTGCGATAAATCTTTTATTCCGGCGACAGCAGAATGTACTCAGAAAAGGCGTCGGGTGTGTAAGGTCAGCAGATGTGGTTGCAGATGATGTGGTTGTGAAAATAGACTTTGTGTTTGTGAATGTGAAAATGTGAGTGTGTGTGCTGGTTTCTCTGCTGGTTTGTTAGATGATGTTAGGAGCTCGGTATGTTGAAGAAGTAAGCTGTTATAGGTATTCGCGCAGAAATGCTTGCATCTGAGCGCAGGATAGGAATTCCTGAAGCACGGCATCCTCAGTGTAAATTAATTATTTTGGATGTGAGTCTGCTTCACTGCATGACAAGGCTCAAATGGGAAGAGAGAAAAAATTGGAGCGCTTCATTAATAGCGATCCAACTAATGGAACAATTATAGTTTCCACAGAAAGTAGAATCACCTAAAATTATAGTTTTGTAGTAGTTTTTCTAAACTGCAACGCAATAATCATTAATATGGTGGGAATGCAATCATGTTCTCGTAAAGGCGTTCTGTCTAGTCCTCCGTCGAGCGCGAATAGAACTTTGTCCCCAGGCTTTCGCGCCTTTCCGCTTTGAGGTGTAGCCTCAGACAACGAGTATACGAGCATAGATACATAAGCCTGGTGATGATGTTGAGTGGTCTCACTTATTATTTTAAAAGACCAGTGGTAGTTTACTGGTGTTGTGATTCTAATGACCATGATGTGCCTTTGGGGTGAAAACCGCTAATATGTGCGGTGCTTTTTTTGTTGAATTTTATTGTAAAAGTGAACGTCATTAAGAGTTGGACAAAGGAAATAACCTTGCGATTCAATAAATAATAGGAGTGTTTCTCTTTGCCGCTGTCTTCTTCAGACAGGATGTGATGACGTCACGCAGTCTGTAGCAATGCATAGACCGTTACTGGAAAAAAGTGTAGCAATAGAAAAACGTTGTGTATTGTCCTGGATGAATTTATGACGAGCACTGTTTTTGAATAAGAGGAATGCGTGTGCTTAGAAATAGTTTGATGCTGGTTTTCTTCTTTGTTCAAGTGTTTCTCTTCGCTTTTTCCCCCTTGTTGTCTGACAAACATGCGCTGACATGCCCTGACCTGTTCTGTCATGTTTTCCTTCTACATGTAGTTTTTTTTTTCTTTTTGACAAGGAACATTCTTGACAATGTCAATAGTGCTGCCTTGGGAGTAGTGCTATTCTTAATAATTTTGCGATTCATTTAGTTCAGAGAGTAACCGGAAGGGGGACAGGTGTGTGGCTTTATCTAGTCGAGGAACAAAGCGTCATTATTCAATTAGCTGCCTGGACCTCGGACGGGATGGACATGTCTTGCTGAACCAGTATTTTGTTTTTTCCTGTACAGTAAGACTTTGGGAATGAAATGCTTAATTCCTACAATATACTCTGATGTATGGTGTTTTTCTGCAATAGTTCCCTATGCAATTATAGTAGAATAAAGGATATAATCTTGGGATAGTGATTCAATAAATAACAGGTCCCCTGTCTAGAGCGTACGCGTCCTTGAGTCACGCAGCTGCATGATGACGTCATACCGCTACACCATTGTTTCAGGTGGATCTTGTCCAGCATTAGTAAAAAAAAAACATTGTACACTCTAAAGTCGGTAACCCCTAAATAGAGGTAAAAAACTTGCAAACTTTTTACCTCTATTTGTAAAGGTAACTATGTTACCTATATTCTGAATAACCTTTGTATACAGGTTAAACGGTAACCTGTAGTCACTGTCTGTGTCGCTACCCACGTTACTCTTGTAGAGAGGTTAAAGTGTAACCTTTACCCACCCACCGCGTTGCTACGTTGGTAACCCTTATCTTGAGGTTATTCAGTGAAGCCGCCTACATGGGGAGGCGGGCAAGGTGTCCCGGAAAACACTGCAGGAACTCCTCATAAGAGAGGCACACCACAGAGAAATACGTGGTAACAGCATTTAGTACTCTCAGGTGTTCGCAACTATGCCCGGTGGATGTGGATATTCCTGCACTTGAAGCAGGGTAAACTTGACATGCCTTGGCAATACAAAAAACAAGAATGAAACTACTGAAAACAAATGAAACACATGTCATGACCGTTCAAGAACACCTTGCGTTATAAAACACAGGAAATTATCAATAAAATATGAAGCTTTCCTTTGCAAACACAATTATTTTATTAGCAAATACTACGCAGCATTTTACACAACATACAAAAATAGTGTTCGGTACTTATCTGTTGACTAGAAACGAAGTGCGACCCTCATGTGACACATCCAACGGCCATTTAAAGAAAGTATTGCAACATAATATATGGCAGTAATATAAAGGTTCAAGATACAATACACTTTGCACTCAAAGTTAATTGACTTGACAAGTCTCCTCTTAAGCAAACCAAAGTATCCTTAGTCATCCTCAAATGACACCCGTGAAGTTGGCATAAAGAATGGAATATGGGAAATATGAGTATTACTCAACTGCACAACAACTTGCAGCAAATGTACATGTAAAGGAACTGAGTTTACAAAGTCACTTTTTGACTAGAGCAAAATAGGAAATTTATGGTCATCATCCTGACATGACATGTAGAAAAAGAGTCTAAACTGAAGTCTAGTGAGGTAAACAACTCAAACACATTTTGCATTGAATGTACGTGACAAGAAATCCGTTGAAGTGGACTAGAAACAATGTAGGGAATTCTTACTCGTCCTTCTACGAAATACTGGTTTGAAAAATCTGTAAATCTGAAAACTACAAAAATTCTGCATATAGTTAGCGTACACCCCTCTATATAGAAAGAGCACCTGAACGAAAATCCCGCTGAACCTGATATATGGAGACCAGTTTTATGCAAGCTGTTTTAGTGGAATGTTTACAATAAAACAGAGCTGCTGACATGTCGTTTTCACATGAGGATTTGTGGACTGCACAAAATGTGCGTATGCAATTTTTTGCTCTACTTTCTAACTACCTTATTCAATAAAATTTTTAACCTTTTTCTAGCAAAAGCTGAAGCTAGTCCTTTTTTAATTTCATACCATAACTTAGATGTGTTGAGTGCTCAGGAGTCTGTTGTTGAGATTCAACTCCCAAATTTCCTCAAAATAAAACTTCAAAGGTAAGTCAAACTGCTGTAAAGCATGCACGAAGTATGCACAATCTGTCTGCCAGAGAGTAATGTGGAAAAACGTGAAAATGAAGCGTCAAGCGTATAAAGATGTCGATCTAAATAACAATAAACACTGCACCATCAAGCAAAAGCAGCTACAGAGTGAGTTCGAAATACTGGTAAAACTTTGTCATTACAAGCAGGGTAATTTCACACCGAGTCAGGCAGGGTGGTCCCGTCGACCTCTGCATTGTTTTTTCTTTCAAACATATATTAAGGCTTGTCCTTAGAAGGCATATTGGCACTGAAAGTAGTTGAAAATAATTAGTGGTTATTTTTTCATCAACGATCATTCAAATGTGGGCATTTCGACCATTTTGGATCCTACGAGTTTGACACCATGTATCTTCATAACCATTTGACATATCCAGCTGGAGCTTTTTCACGTATTGTCTGGGGTGGGTAGGATTGCATCACAAGGTCTGAAGCTTTTAAGTAGAGGTTTCAGGAGATAAAAAATCGCAAAATCGCACATTTGTAAAATATGGTATGTTTTGGAAACCTTACTACTCATCCCCCAATTGTGTGATACCCGAACGTAATCTACAACACTGTGTTCGTCTCAAAATGTCCTTTCTTCTCATAGCAAGTACATCGTATTGTGATATGGGCAACGCCCCCAACAGTATCTTTGTGAGGGGTGTCTGCAGAAAAATGCTTAAACTCAACAGGCACACCCACATATTCCCACTCGTGACATCGTACATTTTACTCACAAACGTTCTTCATGATGACTCAAAACAGAACATACAAAAAAAAATGCTTCAAAGATGCTCGAAGTGACGCAGCGTCATTGGCAACGTAGCTTTCTCTGAAGCAATTATTTTTTTAATGTGCTGTTTTGAGTTGTCATGAATAACGTTCGTGCATAAACTGAACGATGTCACGGGTGGGAATAGATGGGATGGGCGCTGTCGCGTTTTCAGTAGACACTCTTCACAAAAATGACTGTTGTGCGTTTCGCCCCAATTCAAAATACGATGTACTCGCTATGTGAAGAAAGGGCATTTTGAGATGAACACAGTGATGTAGATTACGTTGGGGTATCAGGACTAGGGTTCGTTGTGAGGTTCCCAAAACGTACCATATTTTACAAATGTGGCAAGTTTGTGATTTTTGATCTCCTCGTAGGTAAACTTTAGAATCTTCACAACTCAGGATGCAATGCTACCCACCCCAGACAATACATGGAAAACAATTCAGCTGAATATGTCATATAGTTATGAAGATACGTGGCGTCAAACTTCGTAGGAAGCGCAATGGTCAAAATGCCGACATCTGAATGATAATCCATTAAAAGATAATTATGAATTACTTTCAACTACTCTCAGCACCAATATGCCTCCTAGGGACACGGCTTTGATATATGTTTGAAAGAAAAAAATTGAAGACGTCGACCGGACCACCCTGCCTCATTCAGCGTGAAATGACCCAGCAATGCTCTGATAAACATGATGTGCACACTTCCTGCACTGACTTGGAGCTGTCTCGCCTCAGGTTTTGGTTTCAGTCTGGGATATTGGAGAGAGGATTAATTCAAGCACATGCTTGACAATTGCTAAAATATGGGATGGGAGAGCAAGTAAGGAACATACACACACAAAAAAAAACGTCTAAAAATGTTCAGAGAAAACTCAATAAAAATGTGGGTGTTTTCTGTTACAAATTATACAGATTACTTTTAAAATATCTCACAAAGGTACTATGCCCCCAGACATAATGAGCTCACTGCGAACGCTGTGTCTTGGTCCCTCTCAGATTTAAAAAAAAATATTTATGGAGAGTACTTCCTGAATATGCTACAGTCGCAAACATTAGATAACATGCTTTTTCTCCAGCCCCGCAAGTAGTCCCTTCAATCTTCCGTTCATACAAGCCTTGGGAACACTGTCCTTCACAATGAGTTTTTGCATCAAAAGTAAAGTTTGCCCATACGCGAGTGGATATGACAAGTCCTTTACATAGTATATCACTAGACACAGCACAAGGGCCTTCTCTAGAGTGCACTCACAACTCAGCGTTATCTTCTCCTTGTATGAGCCGCCATAAAGCCACTTATTGCTCTGTGCAAAAATGATTGCAGGTCCAGGGGGAGTGTATGCCTCTGGAGCAATGGTCTAAAGGAAAATGATCACGCTAAGAATCAGTAAGGTAACATATGTCCACAGCCATGATGGGGGAAACGCAAACATGGACAGAAACTAGACAAATGATTTGTCTAGCGGAAAATGAAACAGTAACGCAGGAATATGGATAAATGAATGACAGTGTGTCCATACCCAACAGTACAGTTAAAGTACCATGTTAAAAAGTTTATGCTAATGGCTTCCTGGAGTAAACACAGTTAGTGTGGCAAACGACATGAAAGCTAAACTCCTTACGTTCATCACCAGCGTGTGATGTGCATGGCGAGACCTCAGGTAACCATCAATTGCCAAAAAAGATGGCTCCTCCCCAGTTAGTTCAGCAAAGCCTCGTGCCACACCTGCCAACATACTTTCGATGTCCTCCATCTTCATTCCAAATCTTATCTCAGCCTCTAGCTTGAGCTAGAAGGGAAAAAAAAAAACTAGATTAGCATGTTGCACATAGACTCCCTGCAAAAACTGTGATGTTGTCACAGTAAGGAAAACCAATCACGAAAGCACACATAATGTAGAGCAATGCAAAACGTATTTGGGCCTTTCTAACAATACAGCTTGTACGCAAGTTCCCTGTTTCCTTCTCTGGGCGGGGAATTAATACACGAGTAGGATAATTTCTTTTGCTTGATGCATTCACCTCTCTCGTTGTTTTCCTCTAGCAACCAGCCCATTATAGCAATTTGCGTTTCTATTTCAAAGAGAATATTGCAAAAACAAGTGTTGAGCACACCTCAATTAATTGTTATTGACAGTAACGTATATCATGGTATGAGTCCTGGGATGCCACCAGGGACTGACACATGGCTATTTAAGGTAACTTACAATGTCCTCTCGCAGGAAGTATGCAGGTAGCAAGTCAGGAGGGTTCCCTCTGCGTTCTGTTAGCGTGACTTCTAGTAAGTGAGGAATTTGATGTAACTCGAGAAGTAACTCAGTCTCGGTCATCGTTGAAAATTCCTGAAAATAAAGCATTGTCAAAGAATAAAAAATCTAGAACAAATTTGCATTCTTCGTAGCATTGAGGTAGCTCAACTGTGGCATCATTGACTTGTGAAACTTGATCGCTATGTAGTAATCTTTGACGTTTCACAGGGAAATGGGAGCACTCCAATAACCTTTATTTACTTCTTATTAAGCTCTCGCTTCCAACTGTGGGCCTTCTAAAATACTCTTCTCAATGCGAGTCAACAAAAAATTTGTGTGAAACATTCAATAGATACTTTGTTTCGATAGGGCAAGAACTCGCCTCTGGCGCGTCGATCCATGTTCTTGATTCTCCAACGTCTTTCATTAGGGAATCCGTTCCGAATTCCTTTTTTATAATGCCTTTCACTGTTCCGGACATTATCGCAACGATACGCGGCATGAAAAAGAACGTTGCTATTGGTCATGACAATATTTCTATACGTGCCCTCAAGACGTGTGCTGATGTTTTTGGCTGCTCCACTGTGCCATATTTTTAATCATGCATGTGGCACAGGACTGTATCCGGACACTCTAAAAATTGCGCGGGTTGTACCTATTTACAAGTCAGGCGACAAGAATTTGGTCGAAAATTACAGGCCTATTTCAGTTCTTAGTACTATCAATACTCTTTTTGAAAAACTACTGTGTAAACAGATTT
The DNA here is from genome assembly GCF_037126465.1 of Ornithodoros turicata. Taxonomy (NCBI): domain Eukaryota; kingdom Metazoa; phylum Arthropoda; class Arachnida; order Ixodida; family Argasidae; genus Ornithodoros; species Ornithodoros turicata. Next base: position 129,357,199 of record NC_088201.1, read on the forward strand.
CCTCATTTTTGAAAAAATATAATGTACTGAGTTGCTCTCAACATGGATTTCGAACTGGAATGTCCACCGCTACAGCTGTACATGCCGTCACCGATGAAATCAATCAGGCTTTAAATGAATCTCATATTGCTGTTGGCCTGTTTGCCGATTTGCGCAAAGCTTTTGATACTGTCGATCATCACATTTTGCTACAAAAGCTCTATTGTTATGGTTTTCGTGGAGATATCTGGAATCCGCTGAAGAATTACTTGTCGTCTCGTAGAATGTTTACTCGGATCGATGGGGAATCGTCTGTGTCTTTGCCTGTATGTACGGGTATACCCCAAGGTTCTGTCTTGGGTCCTGTGTTATTTTCGATTTATGTGAACGATCTTCCATCAGTTTCCGACAGGCTTTCGACTTTCATGTATGCGGACGACACGTGTTTCCTCTTCAGCTCTCCAGATGTTTCCGAAATTGCGCCGACCGTGTCCCATGAGGCAAACAAGATTGCTCATTGGTTTGCTATTAACCGTCTGACGTTGAATCTGTCTAAGACAAAGTTTCTTGTCTTCTGCAAGCCTTCTGCCAAATATGTCAAAATGAGCATCTCAATTCATAACAATGTTATAGAACAAGTAAATGTTATTAATTACCTAGGCGTGACCTTAGATTCTCATCTCACGTGGAAACCACACATTGATAAAGTTGCTAAGAATATTTCCAAGTCGTGTCACATTTTATTCCTTGCCCGTCAATATTTTCCATTACATGTTTTACGTCAACTGTACCTCTCATTTGTGCAGTGTCATCTAATTTATTGTGCCACTTCTTGGGGTACTGCATTCCCAACATATCTGGATCGTCTGTTCAGGCTTCAGAAGAGAGCTATAAGATTAATTACTTGTTCTGGCAGTAGAACTTCCTGTATTGAGTTTTTTAATTCTCTGAATATTCTCCCACTGCCTGATCTTATTCGAGAGCGTCGTGCCTTACTTGTAGAGTCAATTGTAAAGAATAACGTTCCTTTAATAACAACATATTTAAAAAATGTCCAAGAGGTAACCGAAGCGTCATGTCGAATGACTTTATGTTATATCGGCCAAAAAATGTGTATGGTACCAGATTGACAGTGTGTTTTGGGCCGCGACTCTGGAACTCTATGCCTCTGAGGTTAAAAACAGCCAGTCATTCCGCAACATGCTACGACGATACCTTATGGACACTTCAGCCTATTTGAACCCAGGAATGTAACTGTTTGTTGCATTATTTATCTCACCTGTTTTTCTGTTCCATTTACCCCGCGGGGCATGAGCCTGTACTAGCGAAAGCTATTGGACACGCCCCACGGTTTTTCTTGTTCTTTGTTTCCTAGTGATGACAATAAACAATAAACAAAAAAAAATGCTTTCAGGGTGGCTAAAGGGATGGCAGAATTACAGCCGTGGGTCTGCACAATTTACTGTTAGCATTTATCGATCTAGCATGACTGTTTCTGCATCCTTTTTTTTTTCTCTTTTCGGGTGTGACAGCCAAAATTAGGCTTAACACTATATCAGTTCAGCGTTATGCAACAGCAACAATGGCAATAACAACCTCTCGAACATGTAATTATAAGGCTCCATTTTTTGACTGTTCGCGTACCAATGCAATTACGTACTTACTATTAGCATTGCACTTGCTTCTGAAACAGTAAGGGTACTCGGCTGTACTTCTGGCTGTTTATCAGTTACTATTACTGAACGACTCTTTCTGTAGCGCCTCTGTTTCCGAGCAGTTGTCAGTCTGTGCATGAAGACAGACTAGAAGTAGGAGAAACAAAACACCAAACGTATCACAAACTGGGCTCTACAGAAACGCTTGAAGGATGCTCCACAAACTAAAGACATGCTCCTTACCCAGATATCTTTGCTCTTTTTGTGTGTCTTTGTGCCTGGAGCAGCATTCTCCCAAACCATGTATGGAAATGCTTCAGCTAATGCAGCACCCAATGCATTATATTGCCAACGCAACTTTCCAACAGATCCTGATGTTATTAAGTTATTCGTGCTGCAAATGATTAATGAATGAACACAGATTACTTCAAAGCGAGTACAAAAGATGAAATAACTGCACACGTGATTATCAAGTTCATACTCGAGGTGACGAATGATCTCATGCCTCAGTTGTATGCTCTGATGCTTATGCTGCCTGTCGGTCATTTCCCGCCCCTCAAGCAGCGGTTTGAGATACTCAGAGAACTTTGGCAGCGCTTCCGGAGACCACTTTGCAGTCTGTAAATGAAGATAACCTCCGAATTCATGAGAGAGTCAGAATAGTAACGTTACACCTTTACTTACAAAGTACACAAGAAATAATTCAGCGGTCAAGTATACTTGCACCAATCACTGGCAACACTTTGCAACAATATGCTTGATCAGTTAGACACTTCTGGGAAAACATGGCAAGCACTTCGGGATAGCACATATATCATTACCGTACTTATAACTGAGAACTGGCCATCTGTTAACAAACGAATGCTGCTGGATGATACACGTGTCATTACAAACTCCCAATACGAAAGCATTGATCTTGCTACAGTACCCTTTTGTGACAAAAAGTGAACAAGCAAAGAATATTTGCTGACGCCAAAGAACAATGCTGTCAATCTTTGCAAAAACAAAATCTACTTCACGTTGTCTGATGATGATGATATCCGAGACCTTCAGTACAATATCATCAACAGCAATAGACGATGCACATAATGCTACTTTCCCAACATCCTCTCTCTCTAAGCCTGCATCTACAAAACATGAAGTCAGCGTAAACGGATCACATGCTTTCAGTGCTGAAGCATCACCTAATAGTTGTGGTTCACCGTGCTCACCCCACAACTGAAATGACATGTTCAGCTGGTACAGCTCTGCCACAGAATAAGGAATGTTCTTAAAATTCCAAAATTTCTTGCTCTTAGGCAAAGCGTTTTTTCCTTCGAAGCGCATTGTCCACTGATGCCTTGATGGTCCGAACATTCTAATCTGCTTTACAATATGCACAAGCATATGATGCTTTGGCGCAAAAGCCTCATTCCCATAGCAAGTCACAACAAGTCTGTTATGCTCTGCGATCATTTCTTCAAGGTCACACAGCGCTTCTACTGTGATTTCAGGAGACAAAATGACTTGAGTAATAGTGCAAAGCAAGAGAAAGCACTTAACATGTGGCTCATTGGCAGAGGGAATGTACTTGTCGAGCATAAGAGATAAATGAAGCAACAGCACAAAGGACATGTCGGCTGACAGAATGGGATGGCAGTCTGCATCTAGGGGGCGTGGTGCACTAGATTTGCTTACAGCGTGATGAAAAGTAAATGTTGTGATGGCCTCATCAAATTGCTTTTTGGTCAGCAACTTTGTCTCATATATGAGAAACTTTGCGAGGAGTCGTATTTCACGGGGCACAATACCTTCAAGGAGAATGTGCATTGGATCAAATAACATGTCAGTCACTAGGCTAAATCCTGCTACATCAGACAGCACAGACCTGCCATTGATTCCAAACTCGGTAGAAAGACGACGTCTTTCTGCCTTACTCTTCGAGTTCATCAGCTTCTCTACCTGTTCTTTCATTTCCGTATCGTTCCTTGGCACACATTCAGCGTCATAGTGCACATTACAAAAATCATACGTAGGAAGTTTACAAGCTCTACAGGCAAAACGAACATTGCGACCGAACCCTTCCTTGAACCCTCCAATACCATGGGCAGCCAAGGAATCCCCAATATAAGCAACTAGGCAGCCAAAAAACACTTCCTCTCCAGAATCTGTCTGCAAGGTTAGGCCTTCACACAAGCTGTTGACTGTCTGTACAAAATCCTGCAACAACACCGATTTTGCGACTGTCGTCTTCAGGTCATTGGCATGCCCGACACCTATCAGAAAGATGTTGCGTAGCTTTGAGCGATATTTTGGAGGAATGTTTGTGAAAGTCACATAATACAAGCTGAGCTTTCCCCTTGAGCCTCGCTTAGCACCGATGGGATTACTTAACTCAACGTCGTCACTGTAGAGAAGAATTCCTATGGCATTATTAGTATGACGACGTAATACAGCATGTGACTTGACTCTTAGGCCATCATAATAGTCATGAAGGGTACCATCTTCAACAGACACTGGGGGTGACCTAAAGTAACCCTGGAATTCAGGATGTGTCATCAAGTGCTCCAAAAGAACTTTCAGTGGTATGATATACGCACTCTTGTTTCCAGGTAGCTTTACCAACTCCGGTTTCACATAAAGGCCGCATTGCTCATAATGCAACTTACGAGCCTGAGCTGATTTTACCAAAGAGGTGTCAATCTCCACACCCGCTTCCTGTAACATCTCCTCTATGCTGTTTACGACGCAATCGACCACCACCTTGGAGCACCTGTGGTGGCCCTCTAGTTTTCGGCATAAATGGCCCAATTTGTTCAGCGAACTACACGAATTTCGATGTGTGCTTTCCATCTCCCCAGGAAGACCACTTATACATTCCGTTGGCTGGCTATCGTTATCCTGTACTGGTGTGGTCAACTGAATACAAAAATTCAAATGCTTCCTGTATCTTTGGATGGTTTCAAATGTTGCTCCGCAAGTCATACAAGAAGGGAGAAAGCTAGACCCACTGCACTGAATGACGTGGTCACGAAAACGCTGGAAAGACGTTGTAGATAATCTACAATGCTGACAAATATGAGTTCGTACATGGCTGGCTCCCTGTGTTTGTGATGGATCCCGAGCTTCTGGAGGATCGTGAGAAGGACCTGGGTTGCCTGGGTTGCTGTTTTCGCTGAGAGCCTTTGTAGAGTTAGAGACTGCAGTTGGGCTACTGCAGTCTCGCTGGGTTTCTGTGGAACCATAGGCAGGACCTGGGTTGTTGCTATCATTCTGCTGGACTGGTTTGTACGTACTTGTCTGGTACGAGATGCCTAATTATAAACCACAATGTCAAAACGGGGGATAGTTTCATTTTTATGTTTATTTTTGTTGTGTCCCACTGTTTACATGCAGTAACTATTAGGCACACTGTCTCCTTACCATCTGGCGCAATACTGTCGGAAAACTCGCGGCTGGGTCCAGTGGAGATGTGCTGTGGGTCACCTGTGATGAATTATCCGTTTTTTAGTGCAATATTCTGCAGAAAGTGCAATGCCTTCAAAATAGCGGGTGCTTTTTTATATCCACCGTACGTGCTACAGCACAAAATGCAATTGTAACGTTAAAAATAATTGAAATAACCAGTAATTTTAATAATTCAAATTATTTTTAACGTTAGAAATTCACATCATTTCAAATTCACAACGATATGAGTTGCCCCCACATATTAACAACTACACATATATATGTGGCGGAATCGCGGACCTCGCTGGTCCTCGTTATTTGGGATTGTGTCATGCAGTGACAGGCAGCCAAGTGATGATAATTTCGTGCTGTGATAGAGCAAAATTTGCACGAAACGACAAATAAGCGAGCGCTAAAATAACTGAGTGGTAATCGTTTTCAATAATGGTAACAGGGGAGAGAACGAACGCGTAATTCAGGATCAGGAAGAAGCAGTCGCACTTATGATGCGCGTTTGGCAAATACATGCTAAATGCATGTCGAATACATGGCAAGCAAATGCATGCAGCAACATCAACACTTTCTCAATGCGTGCGGAACGCTAACTGCTCATACGCGTTCCTCGTGTTACTAACCTATTTCAATCAGTGCTGCATGCTTTGCTGGAGCGTGGTCACAATAACATGCAACTCTCAGTGAATGTCCATTTTCATCCATTTCTGCAATAAATCCATCGCAATCACAGTCAGCGTCCGTGCAACGTCCCCGTTCCACACCTCGTATGTCGGTGTGCGTCAGTGACATAATGCACCTGCAAGATTACACATGCACATTACACTAGCATGACAGCAAGCTAGGTAGGAAATTAATAGTAAATACGAAAAGCTACTTACAATGTCACTTTGCACTCTCTTGTAACGGGTATCGAAACGACGAGACACCGCACCGCACCAAACAAAGCACTCTTCCCGCCGCGTCTGATACACACTGTTGCCAACCGCCACTAGCCATTCAACTCAACCACCACCTGCTGACTTAGCTCGTCCACACGGAACAGTTATCAAGTTGAATCGTTGAATCCTTCGCGTGGATCACTAAACTTCTATACAGTTTAAAATTGTTCTGAAACATATATTCTCTAATTACAACTCCAATTAAGGCTTGCGTCGACTCGTTTCCCTATTGACCTCTCGCACATTTCTTTTACTGAACCATGAAAGAATCATGAGTCATTAATCAAATTAAAAATATTAATGCAGGCGTTGAGCAACTTAGTAGGTATTCGTTGCGAACATTAATACGAAGCGTTCGCGAAACGATGGACGACATCTTCCCGTCTCGCACAGTGGGACTTTCGGTTTTATGAGTAACGCCAGTAACTTCTCCCAAAGCGTAACGCCGTCCTTATAGGTAACGCCACCGTTTCTCTCGCAATGTAACTTGTAAAAGCGCAGCACACGTTCACATGTAACCTTTCAATGGACTGTAACTTTTACCTCTAGCACAAATAACTTGTAATTCATAAGTTAGGTGCGTTTAAGAGTAACGTTAGAGGGAACCAGATTAAGAGTGTAGGCCTGAGACAGTAGGCTGACGTCGCGACCAATCAGCAAAGCCTGCAGGGGCGCAAGGATTCACTTCTCTCTTGGACACTGGCGGGTGTGGACACCTTAATTCACCTGCTCCTAGCAATTGCGTTGGCCCTCAGTGGAAGAGCGTAGCTTCGGTGGGGATCTGTAGAGGAGGTGGTGTTCCCCTACATGAGTCCTGACCGGCGATGATGGAATGTCCCAGCGGGCAGATGGACGTGGCCTCACGCTAGGACGGTGCCGGTAGAACTGCCGTGCCAGAGCCGTAGCGCGTGGCAGCAGAGGCACGTCTTCGTCATCACACACGGGCCGCCACATCACTCCCCCCCTCAGACGCGGAGCGGTGTAGAGCTAGCGGTTGGGGGTCCGCGTCGATACATGAAGAGGAGGAAGACGGGCGACACGTGGAACAGGGACGACTTGTTCAGAAATCGCAGTAGCAGCGGAATGGTTGGTGCGGGCAAGCGCTGACCGGGCGGGTTCCAGGGGCGGTGTGAGGGCAGGTATGCCGAAGTAATACAGAGAGGGGCGACAGAACCGCGACCGGTTCGTGAGCGTTGAGCTCGTAGTGTTGTTACCACGGAGAGTGCCGGGGAGGACCATCGTGAAGCACGTGGAGACCGGGAGTAAAACTCACTGTGGCCTCCGTGCATGACCCCGGTGGAACGTTGGTCCCGGTGCCCCTTGACCGCAATTGGATGGACTGGACTGCCACTATGTTGCACAAAAGCCAGGTGGGAAGGCGAGGCGGGCAGGGTTCTTGGACCGCAAGCGTAGCAGATGCGGGTGGGGCGGTCGACAGCGGCGTACCGCGACCGGTACAGGAGCGTGATGCTCGGGAAGGTGCCGCTGGTGGGAGCCCGAGGAGTGCCATCACGAAGCGTGTGGCGACGTGACGTGGAGTGTGGGACCATTGCGACGTGAGCTGGGTAGATGGGAACAACCACGGTGTTTCGCGGCCGGGCGTTGCGATGAGTAGAGCCGCGGTGGATTGGCGTCGTCGCCTAGCGGTTCCTCGGTTGAACGATGCACCGCACCTTCGGAGATGACTTCAGAGGTGGGCTTGCAGGAATTTCGGATGGTATTGGGCCGAATTACGCCGAACATGGTGTTCATAGTTCGGGTCACCAAATGTAGAAGAGGTGGTGTTCCCCTACATGAGTCCTGACCGGCGATGATGGAATGTCCCAGCGGGCAGATGGACGTGGCCTCACGCTAGGACGGTGCCGGTAGAACTGCCGTGCCAGAGCCGTAGCGCGTGGCAGCAGAGGCACGTCTTCGTCATCACACACGGGCCGCCACAGATCCATCTGCCTCTGATGGGGTGCGGATGTGTCGTTCGTCATTGGTGAATAGTGTTCGACGATGCAGGTGGATTTTGTTCGAGCGGATGTACAATGAGGGAATGTAGTGTACGTGTCCGATGATGGTGAGTGTCTTTTTCACTCTGTTCAAGTGTTTTTCTGTGTTTGTTTTCCTGTGTTGCCCAGCAGTCGTGCGATTTGTCCTGACGTGACCTGAATGCCCCGACATGCATGCTTTCCTTTGTTGACGCATTGTATTTTTTTTCTTTTTGACAAGGAATGTCTTGACGATGTCGATAGTGCTGCCCTGAATGGGAATAATGCTAGAACAATTCTTAATAATTTTGTGATTAAATTAGTTCAGAAATCAACCACAAGAGGGACAGATGCATGACTTAATGGAGGAGAAAAAGCATTACCATTCAGTTCCGTGCCTGGCTGTCAGATGGAGTAGACGCATCATTCTGCGCTCCTTGTTACCCGTACTCTGTGTTGGTTTGTTGAGTACCTAGTCCTCTTATTAGCCATTGATGGAGTTACGTGTTAGGATATTTTGTTCTTTTGCAAGCCTCTTTAGTAAGACTTTGGAATTCCTATGATCAGCTTTCATGCATGGTGCTCTTCTGCAATAGTTTCCTATGCAATCGTTATAGAAGAATAAAGGAAATAATCTTGGGATAGTGATTCAATAAATAATAGGTCCCCTGTCTAGAGCGTACGCGCCCTTGAGCCACGCAGGTGCATGACGACGTCATGCCATGGCCAGGCTCCCGCAGCTCCCCGTAGAGCCCATAGTTTGAGATAATTCACGCAACACCTGGCATGCAACCAATGAAAATGAACTATGATGCCTACCTGTTTGGCTCGCCTTTCGGCTCCGTACTGGCTACCATCGACTTTTACTTTTACTGGTTTTCATGCCCGACGCTCGTTATTCCGTATTCCAGAACTACTAGGCAAATTTTGGACAAAATACACATTTATTTGAAACATCGTACTGACTCAATAGTCTGACACAAATATTCACCGTGCGTACAGAGTCCAAATGGTTGCGTTCGTTGACGAAGTTCGAACTCGCAAAACACACACACACTTTACTTCCTGAAGCGAGAGACGCTCGCACGAGTGCGTGAGATTTCACGGTGAGCATCTCCTTTCGTTGGTCGCAGTGCGAAGGTCGCACGGACACCGAATCCTGTCTCCGTTGTGACTGCATTTGAAAATGCGACGGCGCTCACAAGTGTTCCTCAGGCGTCAGCTCACCACTGCATTCCAGTTCTGAACACGAGAGACTGTTCGTACGTAGGATACTTGTGTCGGGAAACATCACAACACGCGCTGAGTCACTTTGACACACTTACAAATCTGCGACTTCTCTTTGAACAATGCGGTCATATGGTGCTGTCAACTGACATCGTCGAGACGCCGCTGCCACTTCTCTCCCTTCTCTTCTTGTACCTGCCCGCCAGACAGGCAGCCCGCGAAAAAATGCTCTTTTGAAACTTTGCCAACCAATAGCGGAGCATGCAATGTTCTTCGGCCAATGGGTATCAACTATGATGTCTGACGGAATAATACCCCGTGTTTAAGACGTGGAAACATTGTTTTAGAGCCACGAAGAGGGGGAGCTATGGGAGCCTGCCATGGCTTCATTGCAGATTGACCTTGTCCAGTTGTGTCGAGCGTGTGAGAAAAAATTGTTAGCTATTGATGGTTAGCATATGTACTCTTGCTTTCACAGCCTTCGTATTATGAGTGTTTTTCGCCTTGCATGTCCACAGCTGTCCTAACCTGCCCAGACATGCTATGATGACGTCACAGGATGTCCAGAACTGGTGGCCACAGCTGTGATGCTTTGCAGCCTGCCTCGGTTCTCCGTTGCCCAGCGATGGTCAGCGACCGTTCCGGACCACTTTCTTCAAGATGGCGACATCTGTCTTCAACTAAACTCCTTCTCTCCACTCTATTTCTATCTTTTTATTTTACTTTCTACCTATTTTTTTATTTTTTATCAGCTCAACTAGCCCACAAGTCACACAGTGATCTGGACACTAGTTAGATGCTCCCCAATTAGTGTAATGACTCACTGAATGATCCTAATTACTGTGGGGAGTCCCAAGTTCCTCTAATTGCTCATTAATGGCGTCCAGGCCACTGTGTGAGTTGTGGGATAGTTGAGCTGATCATATACTACTAAGAACAATGTAATATGTAATAATCTGACAGTAACTCTCAGTTTTTTTATGCTCTGGTGCTCTTCATGCTCATGTTTCTCATTCGACATTTTTGTATAGGTCCCCAGATCTGCTTGGTTACAATCCCAGTCTGGAATATTTGGCATGGAATGACTCTCAGGAACCTGTGGTGTATTATATCATTCTGTAATTAGCCATTTTAACGTTCGTATAAGCAAATAAACATCACTACTGTATACTACAAGAGGGAAGTTATGCTGGTTTAGAAAAACCTATATGGTTTGTGATGCAGTTGTAGAAATAATACCTTGCTCGTTTTGGGAGGAGGCGCTTTCCATGCTGTAGTCAGGGCTGTTATATCCAGGGTATTGTGCCCATCACTACAGGCCGAATTCAGTGTGAATGGGAATCAAGGTAGCAAGTCTGCATTCAGGGGGTACAATCCCTGCACTGTTGTGATTGGTAGGTAATCCTAATGCTGTTTACAGTTGTCTTTCTTAAGACTCTAGATATAGCAGTGGCATGTGGAAATACGATAAAGTGCATGATTTTGTACCTGACTAGAAGCTCTCTCACTTAACATTTCTTTCCAGGTGCAATCATGCAGCGAGCGAACGTGGGGTAGCTAGATGCTGATAAAGCGCTGGGGAAGTTCTTGGCCGGGGCAGCGGACAGAGACGGTGGCCGTCAGACGCGGGGTACAGAGGATCCACAAACAGGCACAGTCTCCCCCCAAAATGAGAATCAAGACCCACAGTTGAGTGTTTCATAAGAGATGTAAGAGTAAGTGAAATAAACTTGTGTGCGTGCTTAACAAAAGTGTGAGTCTGTTGTTCACAGAACAACTAAAAAGTACTCCATGAGAGTATGACCGCACGGTGGGGCAAATTCTGGGCACAACTTCGAGGTTAAAAATGGGGCTACCAATATTGGACCAAGGACTGGCATACCGGCACAAAACTGGCAAAACCGGATAACCAATATTGGACCAACATCGGGTATAGTGGCACAATATCGGAAAAACTGATTCGCCAATATTGGACCAAGACTGAGAGTACCGGCATGACAATGGCAAAACTGGCGTGCCAATACTGGCTGCCAATATTGGACCAATATTGGGCCATGTTGCAGTTGCCATATTGGGCCAATATTGGCAACCTATATTGCCAATATTGGTCGAATATCGGTCCAATCTTGGGGTGCTGCCTGGGAAATAACTCACCAACCAAGTCAAGACGCCCTGCGTGTGCCACTGCAACGACACGACAGCCCATGACACAATCTGTTCAAAGAAGGCAAAGCACAAACAGAAAGAGTCCATTAGATGCCGTAATTGAGAAGGTTGACGATCCTGACGATCTTCTTTGAGATGATGAGCCCTTTATGTTTGAGCAACTTGTCGCGCACATAATGCGAGACTGCCCGAAAGATACACGGCCGGACATTGAGATTGAGATACTTCAAGCACTAAAACGATACAAAGTGGGGGCACACAATAAAATGTTTCTTAGTAGTGCATTGGTCGCTGAACACCTGCATGGGCCCATTGCCAGTGTACAACACCTTCATTCATAAATGTTCCACGAAAACATTCCTGGTGTCTGAGGTGTCAGGAGTTTCTACTCGACGTTGTTTCCAGGTTGAGGAGGTCATTGGTTTGGGTTTCGGTTCTCCATGTGCCGGGTAAAATGTTTCCGTGATTGGCATCATAGTCTGTGTAGGCGGTGTCTTGTACAGCACAGAGAAAGTTATGGAGCACACAGCACGAGAGGACAACAACTTCTGCATTTCGTGTCAGCAAGCTCGTGCGGCAAAGAAGGATCCTTCATCTGACAGCGATGATCCCAAATGCATTTCCAACAATGCACGTGAAATATATGGATGTGCTGAGTACTGCTCTGAATGCGTTAGATATATACAGGGCGTCTAGCAATTTCTCTGACTTTTTTCACTGACTATTTCAAGTAAATTTCCTGACCTAAACAAAAGGCAAGCTGGAGTCTGCTACTAATTTTTGTAACACGTCCCCATAAAACAGATCACTTATTGGGTATTTGTGAGGCTGCCCTAATTTTGTGCCTTTGAGTTTGTCGTACCGGCGAAGGGCTACCCACAGCAACATTGCTGTAGCATGGCCGTTAACCGGCTCACCGGATTCATTGAGCATTGTGACAGCACTTTCTTATGAATTCCCCTGACTTCAGCACTTTTTTTTGCAAATCCCCTGGATTGTCTAGTCTCACTAAAATTTCCTGGTGATTGCAGGTTTTCTGGATCGGTAGACCCTGATATATAACCTGAATACCTTTGATAAAAATAATTTCAAGCGCTGCAAGAACCGTTAGTGGGATGGGTCAAAGTAGAGATGCAAGACAAACACACAGGACGAACACTGGATAAACTGAATACGATGCAACAATACATTCATGAATACACTACTTTTGTGCGCAAACACAGCACGGTTAGCACTATTGATTATATTGCTACGAAAGCTCCCTTCAACTGTCCATGTACTTAAGGCATCATTAGTAGTTTCATACCTGGCCCTGCTTAGCCTCTTGTTAAAGACTGCATGGCTTGGTCCCTTGCTCTTGCCAGGAAAGGGGCGCATGCAGTCCGGGCGAAGCTGAAATGCTTCATCGCCCACAAATACATGTGGTGCGACTCTGTTGCTTTTGGGGAGCTTAGCAAGACCCGGAATGTCTGGCATTCCATTCACCACTTGCCGCCCAAACTCACAAGCCTTGAAGACGCCTCCCTCACTGTGCCTTCCTGGTGCACTAACGTGAACAATATAACATTTGTAGTTGGCATCAACAACTGCCATCAAAACGATCGAGAACGTCTTCTACAAATGGGGAATGTAACCATCACATATATGCTAACATCGTGTTAACGTGCTTACATCACTTGCTTAGCTCATGTCCATCAAAGTATTAAACCCCGCAATTTTAGAAATATAACGTTTTGCAGATGGTGATGCTCAAGCACTCAGCACATGCTGTACCTTGTAATTGCTTGAAGTAATTGCTGCCGCTCCTTGGTGGGGACTGGATTTGAACGTGCTTCCCCATCCACAGCACCCAGACAATTCGGGAAGTTCCACCGTGCATGGAACCTTTGAGCAATGCCCAGCCATTGCTGCTTTGATGGTATCTGAAAATAAGTTACACGCTTTCCTCGGATGAAGGACACCTGATTAAGTGGCAATCCTGCACAACAGCTACTCATTAAAACCAGATGCCCCTAACCATTAAAATTATATTCAGAAGGACAACAATTAGGTTTGTTAATGGGGTTTTCTCACTCCAGGATTCAAGGATAGATACTTTTTCTAATCTACCCCCTCCTCCCTCCCCAAGAGCGTGAATTCCACTCACTGCCAGGTACAATGGCTTTAAGCGTTTCCAAAGAACCCCACATGTGTGGTGGATTATACGCCTGCACGTTTCGGGTGACACCCTGAACGACAGCGCCACTTCTTTGATGGCGTTTCCCGAGGAAAGTTACCTGCATGCAAAAGTAAGTCTTGGGTTCATGTGTGAATAACTTAAGATATGATTGTACCTGAGAGTGATGGCAAGTCTCTGCTGTGAAGATATTGACTCGCGATAGAGGTATGCCTTTGTGAGGTCCTTGAGCAGAATATAATGCAGCTCGGCAACCTACTTGGTGGCATTCGGTAGTACCTCAAGATAAGAAGAGGGTCACCCCTCATAAGTTGCACCTGAAAGACCAATAATATAAAGTCTTACCAAAAGACTATCACCCATCCAACTTATTTCCATACAATAATACGACTGCTTGTATAACAGTTATGTCTTGAACGCACTAAACTTGCTTACCGCAGTGTGGAACTATCCTTCAGATTTCCTCGTCAACCACAGGGGATGTGTCCAGAACCCCCGCTTCTGTCTTTCCTGCTCTTTCTTCTTCTGAAGCAGTAGCTTGTTCTTCAAAAGAAGAAGCGAGCGGTAGGTAGCACCCATGACCCCTATCTTGCGAAGGTCGCTGCCAACGACAGGTGTTTACGCAGTCGTTCGCTGTTTCAACAACCACGGATGGCAATATAGGAAACAACACGAAGAATGAAAAGCAAAACGTCAAAGGTGCTGGCTGATAAAGCTTGCTGCACCACGAGAAACACGAAAACAGAGGAGTGCTCCCGCCGCTGCACAGTGTTTGGGAGCGAGCGTAATTTCCGGTAGATCGCAGGGCGTCCTTTACCGGGAAAATCCTTTTCACTAAGCGGTACAGAATACTCCTTTCGGTACATTGCTGCATACCGCTTTTTGGGAAGTTGATGCATTTAGTTGCAAAATGTGTGATATTAAGCGTATTTTTTCGATGAATTAATGTAACTAAGATTTCACTTTGTGCTCTGGCAACAGTGACATCACAGCATGACTTCCCGACGCCGTCCGCTGGTTTTTCGCTCCATGGAGCTGGTGCCGGCGAACAACTGGCGGCGGAACGCGCGTGGCAGTCTGCCGCGCGAACTTCGTTGCAAAAATTCGCTCCATGGAGGTTGCCCTTAACCCGATCCAGTTCGTTAAGCGAGATGAGAGTCTCGAGACGACTTGAAGACCGCGACTGGCATCCTCGAACTCAGCGAATTTGTAGTAATAAACGAAAACACACATTAATGTGCAAATGTTCGTGCATAAGTCCATGGAATTTCACGGTGACGCTTTTAGTCTGCGTATGACGGGCGCCTGCATGTTCCAATTTGTTTAATTGTGTTTTTGTTTGTTGTTTCTCGACCACTCGGGACACCGCACCCCACGTAAAGGCTTAGTAAACATCACAATGCGGAAGTGGGTGAGGTTATTCTCGACTTTTTAGGAACATATTTGTCAATCACAGCGTACTGCCTCGGGGCTCTTCGCGCCGCCTGTTGGCAAGCCAACATTTCAGTACGCATCAAGTTGGACCGTGTAGCAACATCGCGCACCGAACTCTCTTGAGAAACTCGGTGCGCACATGAAGTTGGCATTTTGCTCGTTCATATATCAGATTTCAAAGACGACCATTCTCAAGCATCGCAGATATAAGTTCTGATGTTGCAATTTGTCATTTTGGTATGTGGATTTTGAGGTGTAGGATTTTCGACGCTGGGATATCCTGGCATACCCTTCATCATTGATCAGTGATGGAAAGTACTTGAAGTACCAAGTGCTCGCTACTATTTTAGTACATTTCTTAGTACTTGCACTTTACTTTCAGTACATTTTAAGTCGTGTACTTTGTACTGTGCTTAAGGTACCTTTTCCCAGCTCTTTCCCATCAAGTGCTCAAGTACCCAAACTTGGACTCTAGACAAAAATCACAAAAGACACCACAAACAGATCCTACTATATAAAAGCGCTAAAATGACGACGAGACGAGAACGCAGAGAGAGCGCTATATGCGTGTTGTCGTCGTCTTGTCCCGGTTTTAGGGCTTTTAGTAGGATGCAGTACCAACAGAACCAGTCTGACACTTTACCAAAAACAACTTTTGTGCTCTTAACGAGCTTATTTGTCAGATGTAAAATGTTCTTTGTTGCGACAAAGTAAACGACGGGAATTAGCCGAAGCAGGACACATTTAATGCTCAGCTACGCTGATTGAAGTGACCAGGGTTTCAGCTGGAGTCCAACCAACAACCAGCGATCCTCTATTAGGTAACGGTAAGAGTAATGGTACCGTGACGTTACACGTAATACCCTGTCTATTAGGTCCTAAACAAAAAGTGATTCTTGAGACCTTGCACGCGAGACGCGAGCGCGCTCCAGCTCCTGCTGTAGTAACCGCGGGATGTTTGAACACATTCATAACATTCCGTCCCACCTAGCCGGGTACTCTGCTGGAATTCTGCTGCGCCCATGATTGGGACTCGAACTAGCTCGAGCCATCTTGAGAAGGCGTCCATCACGTACATGCATGTACAGAAACGGGAAAAGCTAACAAAAAAGCATTTTGCAAGCTTTCTGAGATCGCACCAGTACCTGAATAATCCGGAATTTTGTAATCACGTGTTGTCATTTTAGCTTAATCACGCATGTTGCACGTCTGCTCAGGCGGTTTATGTGCATTCATGCACATTGATAGGCTGTATGAGAATGCTCATGTCTCATAGGTTCTATGACAGTGCTCATATAGCTCATACGCTGTATGGCAGTGCTCATATAGCTCATACATTCTCATAGAAGCTCATATGATTGCTCATGCAGATAGCACTATATTTTTTTTTCAACAAGGAGTACAAGATGTATATGTTGTACATCGGCTCACCATGACTTTGATATCTGCGGCAATACCGGGCGACCATACAAAACTTCTTCTTTGTGTCTTTGTAGGGGCGATACCAGCATGTCCTGAATGTAGAATAGTGAGAATATCCCATCGAAGAACCTCAGGAATGATCATTCTCGTGGCCCAAAGTAGGCGTACGCTCTGTATGGATATTTCTGAGCGATGTATCCAGTATGCCTTGACATGTTTTTCTCCGTGTGGTGACTTTCACCAACCGTGTATAGAGTTCATTGTTGTATCCGTAGAGCAAGGTGCCCTTTTCTGTCTCTCTAGCAATATTCCTTGCATGACTACCCGCTGGTGGCACTTTTTTAATCAGGAAGACACGGATGGAATAGTACCGTGTGGGTCATAAGTCTGCACATGTAGGCGTAGTCGACTCAGGGTATATGCGCTGCCCATGTCGGTTCCCTTCCCTTAACGAGGCTCGTAGTTGAACGCTGCCAACGTCAGCTTCAACGATGTGCGCTTCCCGCCGTTGAAGCATCTGGGTTAAGGATTCCTTAATTCCTTCTTGTAAGACTAGTTCAAATGATTATTGCACATTATAGCGCAACCCGATGTGTTGACAGGAAGGAAATCTGATTTTTCTGTCTTGTAAAGACCGGGCACATTTTTTATATAGTGATGGTGCAAAAAACGTGTGGAACGCTATTTCCTATAGAGCTAAAATGATTTATGCGTTTAACAATATTCACTTAAATGTTACGTTAAAGGAGGAGCAAGTTTCCAGTACGGCAAGTGTTTTTGCGGTCCATGTTACGTTTGTGATTATTTCATGTAGGAGGTATCAGCTGAGATGAATTCAGGTCCGGCGAAGAGCACCTTATCGTTATGATGTATTATGGCGCTACGATATTTTAGAGACTAGCTTTCTCACATAAACACTAGAAACAGTACTTCTGCGGTATACAATGTGGCTCAAGAAAAATTAGCCACAGTTCTTAAAAAAAATGGTTTCTCGCGCACCAAAAAGACGAACTACATGGTGTCACCAGTGGTGATGATACTCAGACTATTTGTTGTAATTATATAATTAATTATTTAGTCAGCTTTTCTAATTATAAGGACTACAGCCAAAATGTAAATGACAGGATTGTAGCGGGCGATACAACAACACGAAACCCGTTGACTGCAACTTTGTACCTCTAACGGATCCTTTATTTGTGAGTCCCAAAACTCCCAACCGGACGCGGTAACTGCCACAGACGCGCGAGGAGCGCCGAATCGCAGCGCTCAGGAGCGTCCTGTTAACGGCGCCTCACACTAGACGAACAAACAGCAGCAAAGCACGAGCAAAACACGAAAGCAAAACTGCTGGCGAACAACGTTTCCAGAGCAAGTTCGCCGAACATCCTCGCACACTGCAGAAGCAGACAAAAAACATCGGAGGACAGCAAATGTTTTGCCAGTGTGATTGAAATCGCGAACAAAAACATGCAAGAGGAACCTGTGTGCCGAACAAAAAGCTGTGTTTCGGATATTGCTCGATTTTCGAGATGGAAAACAGGGCTCTCCACAGTACAACGTTGCGAGCCCTATAAAATTTGAAGTTGCATCGACCAAAAAAAATAATAGTAATAAAATAAAATTCTTGCTCAAAATCTAGGGAGTTATATATCGCCGAATATACATGCGTAGGAGCTATGCCATTTTTTTAAGACGAAAAGAACGCAACTTACTTAAATTAGACTTTCTAATACCCAAGCAACACAACATATTGGCCCAATATTGGACCGATATTGGCAATGTCGGCCAAATATTGGACAAAGATTGGGCCAGTATTGCCGATATTGGTCCAATATTGGCCCAAGATGTTGTGCTGCTTGGGTAAGTACCCGCCATCCCATTTGCTCGTCCAACTGTTTCACTCTCCCTTCCGCTCTCCCAGAGAACGAAGTTGGAGTCGTCACCAGGCGCTTCCGAAACAAAAAAAAAAGTCAAGTTGGAAGTAGAGATTTAGATTTACACGTAAGGTGAGTCCCCCCACATTTGTGTGGCGACATACTGCACGTGCCTCAGAGTAGGACCTCGGGTAGGACTTCCGCAAGAAGTATTGTTTCAGCGAACTTTGTGGACAGCCTTGGACACCCTTTTTCGTTTAATTTGTGGGTCGAGCTCGTAGAGAAATTAAATATGGCAGCTGTAACGCCACTGTCGTCTCCAGGAGAAAACTTCGGTCATGTCATACCATATCATGCCATGCGGTATGTGATGTATGTGCATGTTTAACGGAGTCACTCCCTCAGAAGAGCTGTTTCAGACAATTTATTTGCACCTGTCTTTGTAGCAGCTTGTAACCTGTCTTGCAGCAAAGCCTCAACCACTCACTACATCTTCATTGAAGAAAAATGCCTTGAATGTGTCTCAAACTGCGGTTGCATCAGATGAACATTTGCAACTAACTTTGATAAGTGGCCAGAGAGCCTCCTGAGCCGTCTCAGTTTCGTGCGATGTCCTCTGGTCTGTTTCACCTTAGTATGAAGATTGTACATCGGTAACATGAAGCATTTCGCCTAGCAAAGTAGTTGTACTCGACCTACCTGTAGCGAGGTACCTGAACGTGATGGGTTCTCTCACGGGACGGGAGGGCGTGACCTGCTTCAACGGTATCACGGAATGGGCAAGGTCCTCACATGTGCGCCCAGGTTCATCGCCAATCGTTATCATGGTCTTCTCGAGGTTGTCACAGCATCTCTGCACCACACGGCAATCATGACGTGACCCACCATCTTCGTTGTCGTTGTTTCTCGTCGTTGTCGTCCCTGGATTGTGATTTGTACATCGCAAGTGCTGCCAAAATGATCAGCCAGACAGCACAGCAGTATCGCCGCATCGCCAAAGCGTCGTCCATGATGGATTGTTTTCCTCGCGCGTTTTCACGAAAGCTCGTGCAGTGTGCGTGCATTGCGAAGCACGGGCAGAACATGAAATGTTTTGCAAAGCAATGTTCGCCAGCACTGTTGTTGCTCTGTGTTTTTGTTTTCCCAGTGTGACAAGTCCCCGAACAAATGCAAAACATCTGCCAGCACGTGCTTTTCGTCGCGTGTTCGCTGTAGTTCGCCTAGTGTGAGTAGGCTACAATCGAACGAAGGCTAGACACAGTTCTCATTGACACTTTTGCTTGACATTGACCCCTCGCGCGTTCGCGACAGATCCCGCGTCAGTGGTCTTTTTTTTTTTTTTTTTTTTTACAAACCCGAAAGTTAGCCTTTACAGCCGTGAAAAAAAAAAAAAAAAATGATCCGTTAGAAGTGAAAAGTTGCAATGAATGGGTTTCGTGTCGTTCTATCGCCGGCTACAACTTTCTCGTTGACATTTTGGTTCTTGTCATTAAAGAAAACTGACTAGTTAATCACTTCATTAATTAATTACAAAACAATTATCCTTAGTTTAGTTTGAATATCCTTATACCACTGGCAGCACTATGCAGTCCGTCTTTTTGGTGTGCAAGAGCAGCATTCAGGGACACCCCCTCTGAAACCCGGCTTGCCCTGATAGCAGAGGACTACGCAAGGAAGCCAAGTTTACGGGGTGGTGCGTGAGTACGTGAGGAGGAACAGATTTGGGCAGGGAGAGGAGGACATATCTGAGGCGAACAATTCCCTTTAAGCGCCACGACCTGATAACACCGATAACACGCCCGGGAGCATTCGCGTAAGATAAAGAATAAGAAGTGATGTATAACTGTGGGAACGAGCATGAGACTTCCCAGATATCGGGAGATTGCCGGATGAAATTGGCAGGTTGGCGCCTGTGATAGCCCTCTGGACGATAAATTGACTAAATACGAGTTCTAAGAGTGCAGTAAGGACAGCAGCTACGGTCCGCAGACGATACACAGACTACGTAAATTTATGATGATACTGTCCGTGTCAAATTGGTATCAAGAGTTATTACGAGCTAAAATAGAGAAAACTGACAAATTGCCGCCAGTGAATGCCACTTGGGCGACGATTTGGCAAAATGTCTGAAGTATATAGATTGGGCTGGTTGGTGTAAATCCACAAGCGACCGAAGAACAGACACGAAACAACAACAGAGCGACTTGTGTGTGATCTTTTCTTCTGTTTGTTCTTTGGTCGCTTGAAAATGAATGATTTGACCAAACGCTACCTCGCAGGCTCTAGCAAGGACAACATGTATGGGCCGCGGACTCATATAGCTATTAAGCATGGATATACAGACTACGTAATTAGGTGATGACATCTTCGATATCACGTTTATATCCAGAGTTATTACTAAATGAAATGGAAGATATGGACAATTTGGCGTCTGCGAGTGCTGTGGCGACGCGAGTGGTGGTGTCTGCGAGTGCCAATGATTTGATCAAACGCGACTTCTTTGGACCAGAGATTTTGGAGCAGAACTAAATACCAGATTTGGAGATAACGCTAAACAAGTGGTACGCGCCCCCGAGTACATTATTTATTTCTCGCTTAAGATGAAGCAATGCTTAGATCAGGGCAATCAGGGCTCTAACACACGCGGGCCGCATGTGCATGGCTTGTAGTCAGCTATTCTGTGTCCCAAGGGCTCTTGACCACTAAATAGAATAAAGGTGCCCCCCCCCCCCCACACACACACGCACACACCAGTAATGAAGAATTTGGAATGAAACCAGGTTTTCAGGCATTGTTTTTACCATTGCTCGATGTAGTGCTGCTCCTGTCGACGTTAGGAAGTACATTCACATTCGAGCAGTTCTTGTGACTCATGAACATCAACAAGTAGTTATAGCGATCTGGTCTGAACGTGCATTTTGATAAACTACACTGTAAGTAATATGATAATTGAGAAGTAATAGTGGAGACAAGTGCAGAGAATGACATCATCTTAATTATTACACTAAGTTTATGGGCTTACAGCACAGCAGCTGCCTCTCCGGATATCATGCGAGAAACACTATATACGGAGCACAGAGAGGCGCAGAGAAAAAAAAACAAAAAACAGATGGAGTAGTTATGTACGAGGGTCATTGTGTGAAAATTTTTAATTATTTCTCTTCCCCTGCTTTTTTTTTCTTTTTCACGTTGAAAATGCAAGCAAAATGAAAAATACAGTGTGTAAACCGACAATTTCAGTGCTCCTGAACGCTGGCATAATCGTTCGTGAAGAACTATGTACGAAGAACTTGCAACGCCTTTCAAATTTTCAGTGTCTCATTTGGAAAAGAAGCTCATTTGTTTCTGTTGGTGTGTCAAGTGAAGTTTTTCATTGACAAATTGTATATGCGAATACCTAATAACAATACCGCTCAGCTGTTTACGCTAAGGTACTTTGCTATAATTGCGGTCCTTTCCAGGGTCATTACCCCAACCCCCCAGGGAGGTGTACACTCCCCCTGAATTTTTCCAACCACTCCCCTGCAATTAATGAGATTTCCTGATACAGCTTGGTCATCAATGCATCTACCCATATACACTGTTAAAAAAATGTATTATTACGAGCAGTTGTCCGTTAAAACTGACGGACGCTCGACTGCTTCGTACGAGCGGTGCATAACGTCCGTTTCCACTGGAACAGCGTGAAAATCAGTTTTTTAACGGTGTAATCATCTGTATCTTTATAGCACGTTCATCCGTAGGCTTCAGACTGGGGTGGAACATCCGTATTCCCACAACGCTCTTTGCGCTGCAGAGAGGGGTATTAATATCATCGAAATCCTCCCACTAGAGGACACCACGGCTGTGCCGTTGACCGTTGACTTGTTTTCCTTTTCAAATTTCCAATGGCGGTGACAGCGACAGACGCGTACCGGTCTTCTGTTTTTCTTTTTTCTGACAGGCCCTAGTTCTTGGGCCCTTGAACCTCATCAGTGCTTGCGCCATCGAAGGTAAGTAACTGACCCTGTACTCGTTGTTACTTAAATAGCACAGTGCTCATGAATGTGTATCGCAAAAATATGCCGGCTGGCTGCCGTGCTGCCGCAGCCATTAAGCTCAGTATCATACATTGTCGTTTCAGGTGGTGACATTCTCAGTCAGAGCACTTTTTTCTTGACGTGAAACGAGCGATACCCTTTGAATCTGTTCGGATGTTCCTTGATGCTGCGATGCTTATGTTCTCAGCATACTTTGTCCTGAACATGGAACACCCATGATGCGTGCGAGCTTGACTGGAATTCATTATTGAAAGGTACGTTCAAGGACAAATGAATGTAATACTTGTCCACTGATCACCAACAAAGCGGCATGGTTTCTGACAGTGGCCTTCAAAGCCAGCGTGTGTATTCCACTACTTATACGCATGATACACTATTACATTACCGATAACGAATAGCAACATGTGCAGGCCATGACTAGCTGATACCTCTCAGAGAATTCTGCACTGCGAGTGTAGCGAAAGTTTAAATCCTGCCACGATTTAAATCTGAATGAAATGGAACCCCACTTTAAACCACATTTATCATATCCATCGCCAAATCCAAAAGGCTGGCAACATTTAAAAAAAAAATCATGGAAGAACAAGCCCAGCTAGCCAATCTAAATCCTGATACTTCCACAGAAGTATAATGCAGTCAACTTTTGAATCATTTATTAGATGCACTATTCATTCTGAAGCTAAATTTGCTTGCAAAATGAAGTTTATATTCTAAATTCATTGGGAGTTTTGCAATAATTGATTTTGATTTGATTTGCTGCATCCTTTCAATTAACCTCCAATTTGTTTGGTCAAATTCACATCCCTCATGTAGACTGGTATACATATTATACTGTGAAGCCAATGTACATCTCATTGCTTAGTCGGCCTCTGAAACTGCAATTCACGGACGAACGTTTATCAGCCTTACATACGACATTTGTATCTTACTTAAATGCTTCGTGTTTCTTCCTATAGACCTATCATGAACCAGCGAGAGGAGCGGGGCACAAAACAAGCCAGGAAGACACATTCAAGAACGGCACTTACGGCAAGAACGGCACATTGTAACGGAGGCGACAGCAAAATCCGTAAAAGACCGCAACAGAGCCATTTAGAACGGGCGAAACCTCTTTAATCATGGTTCCAAACAGATATTATCAACGGCTTATGATGCTCTTCTACATGGACCGCAACAGAAGCGACCACAAAATTTTGAAAAGTCAGCAGCAGAGTCCTTTAAAACGTACGAAACCCCTTGTATCATGGTACCAAAGGCATATTCATGACAGCTTATGCTATGCCTTTCTACCGGAATTGCGCAAGAGGGGACAGCAAAATTTGGATACGGCGGCAGCAAAGCCTTTTAAAACGGGCGCTACTTCCTGTATCATAGAGCGAAAGCAAGAAAGTTATCAGTGGCTTGTGCAATGCTATTCTGCTGGAGTTATAACACAGGCGATCGCCAAATTCGGAAAACGTGGCAGCAGAGCCCTCTTAAACCAGCAAAACCCCTTGTGTCATGCTGCCAAAGACATATTATCAACAACTTATACTATGTCATTCTACCGAGATCATAACACAGGCGACCGCAAATATCGGCAAACGATGCAGCATAGCCCTTCAGAATGGGCGAGACCCCTTTGTATCATGCTGCCGATGACATGTCATGAAGGACTTGTGCTCTGCCCTTCTACTGGGATTGTAACAGAGACTACCGCAAAATACCGAAAATGCGGCAGCAGAGCCCTTTAAAACGGTCGATACCCCTTGTATCATAGTTCCAAAGTCATATAAGTATACGCAACGGCTTATGCTATTGCCATTCTACTGGAATTATAACGGATGCGGCCGCGAACTCCATAAAAGGCTACAGCAGAGACCTTTAAAACAGACAAAAACCCCTTTAATCGTGGTGGCAGACATTTTACACACATATAAAGACGCGACGGCTTATGTTATGCCCTCTCCTGTGATTGCATCGGAAACCACCGCAAAACTTGGAAAAGGCGGCAGCAGGGCCCTTTACAATGACTCAAATGATATGTATCATGGTGCCAAAAAGATACTATGAACGGCTTGTACTGGGATTGTAACAGAGGCTACCGCAACGTTCGGCAGCAGATCGAGCCCTTTAAAACGTGCGAAGCCCCTTTAATCCTGGTGCCAGGGCGTGTATGGAGAGGTCGCGCTTGAAGAAACTGCTTCCAAAACGACACTCGCTAAGCAAAAAACGTCGGAAGCTGATTTTGTTGTATGTATATGTGAAAGTAAGATCACAGGGTTTGAACCCTGTACCTTGTTCCCCTGTTGCACCCTGAGAAGGCGCGTTTTACAAAATCGCAAATATGGCACTCGAAATGGCCAAATGGCCTATTTCATCAACTTCGCGGCTTAATATATTTTGATATAACAATAATATTAAAGATGTCCAAAGCTGATTTCTAATGTGTATATCATGTGTGTAGATAGATCATGGGGTTTGAACTCCGTGCCTTGTTCCCCTGTTGCACCATGACAAGTCGAGTTTGACAACATCGCTTCCAAACGGCACTCAAAATGGCCACATGGCCAATTTCATCAACTTCGGGACTTAATATCATTTGATATAACAATAATATTGAAGATGCCCTAAGCTGATTTTGTAGTATGTATATGTGAAAGTAAGATCACGGGGTTTGAACCCCGTATCTTGTTGCCCTGTTGCACCCTGAGAGGTCGCGTTGGGCAAAATGCCTTCCACACCGGCACTCGAAGTGGCCAAATTGCCCATTTCGTCAACTTCGGGGCTTAATATGATTTTATATAAAAATAATATTAAAGATGTCCTAAGCTGATTTTGTAGTATGTACATGTGAAAGTAAGATCACGAGGTTTCAAGCCTGTATCTTGTTCGCCTGTTGCACCCTGAGAGGTCGCGTTTGACAAAATCGCCTCCAAACCGGCACTCGAAATGGCCAAATTGCCAATTTTGTCATCTTCGAGGCTTAACATCATTTGATATAAATATAATATTAAAGATGTCCTAAGTTAATTTTGTAATATGTATATGTGAAAATAAGATCACGGGGTTTGAACCCCGTACCTTGGTCCCCTGTTGCATCCTGAGAAGTCGCGTTTGACAAAATCGCTTCCAAAACGGCACTCGAAATGGCCCAGTGGCCATTTTCGTCACCTTCGGGGCTTATTATCATTGGACAATAATGTTAAAGATGTCCTATGCTGATTTTGCAGTATGTATATATACAAGTAAGATCACGGGGTTTGAACCCCGTATCTTGTTCCCCTGTTACACCCTGAGAGGTCGCGTTTGACAAAATCGCCTCCAAACCGGCACTCGAAATGGCCAAATTGCCCAATTCGTCAACTTTGGGTTTTTATATCATTTGATATAAAAATAATATTAAGGATGTCCTAAGCTAATTTTGTAGTATGTATATGTGGAGGTATGATCACGGGGTTTGAACCTCGTATCTTGTTCTCCTGTTGCACCCTGAGAGGTCGCGTTTGACAAAATCATTTCCAAAACGGCACTCGAAATGGACAGTTTTATCAAGTTGTATAGTTTAATATAAAAGCGATATAAAATACAAAAAGATATCATTTGTATATTACACACTCAAAATATAGTTGTCTGTTCTGTCAGCCCCTTCGAGTCCTGGAAAAAATGACCGTTCTCGTTCCGAACTCTTTCAGACCGGCCGTACAGTCTCAGCGCATGCGTATTACGATAATACTGGGACTTGGGCAGAGCGCCTAGGAGGGGAACCCTGTCTGGCCGCAACTTTGAAGGCCCTGGGTGCATCAGGATTAACACTCACACATCGTGCAGTGGTTGGCATGTGGCCTGGAGGACGTACTGAACGAAAATAGGCGATGACATTTCCAGAATTTGACTGCCTTTGTCGAAAAATCGTAGTCTAAACATGGGCGATGTGCAAAAATCGACAGAATCCCCATAGGCGCAATGCATTAAAATTCATTTGGCCAGTGTTCACTAGGCTTATATTATGCTTGCGCCTTTCATGTCACCATGGATTCTTTACATGGTGTTCTTCTCTATTAGACAATGACATCTTAAAAATGTTATTCTGTTTTGCTGTTAATTGGCATAAACGCTGTCCCCCATTGAATTCACATCCTGTAAGGCCGCTTCCCGCATAGCGGCTGAGTATAGTGACGGAGAGCGCCGGCGGAGGGGGGGGGGGGAGGGACCGCGAATTTTGGGATTGCGATGAACTATATTTTTAACACTTTGATTCCTTTTTGGTGAGACACGCTTTATACTGCAGCACAGACATGTATAGCCACTTGGCAATTGCACCAAGCACATTATTGTGTACTTGAAACAAGCAACTCCTATTTTAAGTATGCCCGGGAACAGCTGACGCTTCTCTTAGTCATGCTCCACTGGACGCTGCACAATACCTCGCATGCACCCTCAACTGCATTACGTCGTGCTCCTGAAATTTCTACTGTGCAATACATTGTTGAAGAAAGTTCACAGGACCCTGCGCTGTCACGCATATACATCCAGTACACCCCGCATGTAAAAGTGACTTGCAAGTTTTGATTGCTTCATAAATAATGTTCTGTAACTACATGCAGTTTCATTTTCCCAACAGGCAATGAACATGTAGTGCGACCTCGGATTTGAACCATCAAGCCACATGTTGCAATGATCTTCTGAAGAGTTTCATGCCACCTACTCACCTTTGCGACCGTCTAGTGATCTGTCGCAGCATGTGCAATATGTAACTTATGTGTAACTTGTGTGTAATATGTAACAGTGCAATATGTAACTTTCTTTATGTAAAAAGTACGAGATTCTCTCATTTTACTCAAACAGCCTGATACAACCATAGTTTCTTTATATGGAATTCCAAGTGTAACAGCTTGGCCACTACAATCAGCGTCAACTGCTAACTGCTAAAATAAGAGTAAATAAACGTGTATATTTTACGCTTACTATCCGTTCTTTTATCTTTTATTTATTTGTTTGCGAGAGCTCCAAGTAGCCTTTCCTTTTGCAAAAATTAAATGGGTACGTCTTTGAAACGACAGCTCTTGCCTCCGCGGCACTGCACACGGCGAATGCAGGTACTCCCTGTCCTATCCGAAAATTGCAATATGCACTTCTGTTGCTTACTTGCTTTAGCTTTCGGATGACTCGAAGTGAGTTGATGCTTCTCGGAGATCTAGGAAACATTCTTATTAGCCGCCTCTGCGTCTAGAGCTTACTACAAAGTAGAACTGAGTGTCAGACGAGAATCCGCGAATAAACGTTTCTGCACCGCTTGGTCCATAATGCCGCAGACCAGACGATCTCGAAGCATATTATCCAAATCGATGAAATTACAGAACTCTGTGTGTCTTCGGATTTCGGCCGTGTATCGTTTCGCTATGCTTTCCTTTTTGGCACCAATCTCTACTGTGAAAATTAAATCGTCCAAGAACCTCCGAGGGTTGCGGGGCGAAACGTTCTGTGAGTGACCTGTGCACCTCGGTGTATGAGCAGTTCGAGGGTTTCTTTGATACCCTCGTTGAACTGCTAAGCCCCATCATGTACAGGAATGAACAACACAAACTACAAAAAACAAAAACTCATGTGAACTTTCATCTAGCGTTCATAACATCGTACTTAACCGCGACGAAATTATGGTATCGTTTGATATTATGTCACTCTTCACCAATGTCTGCACTGCTCTTGTTATTGACGTACCCCGAGATCGTCTCAACAACGACGACACCATAATTGCTGACCGCAGGATCCGGAAAAAAACGCTACTGGAAAAAAAGGGAAAAAAAGCGTCCCGGAAAAAATGGTCGCGGAAAGAAGGGTCCCGCTGGCAAAAGGCGAAAGAAATGTTCCCCAGGCATGCAATTGCTTTGCCAATGCTTAAACACACATAGTTGGTGTGACAGACATATGTATTATTTTGTGAATACGGTGTTTCATTTTCGTCTTTTTTATTTCTTGCTTTGAATTGGGTAGTACTGACTACCCTCACTGTTCGGAAAAAAGTCGTTGAAAAACGGCCGTTCTTGCGGATATATTTATGCCATAGATTTGCCCATTTTACAGGTCACGGAATACCGCTATTTTACAGTCCTCTTCTCCGTTTTTCATTTTTAACGCTGCTCGTGTTGTTAAGGAGAATGCTCCGCCTTTTAGCTTACAATAAGGCGCGAATTTAATGGAAAAGATTCGCTTTCAGTTCACGGGTTGCTTCTGTTTCTACGGACGATGATTCGCTCCGCTATTACGGGTTCTCCGTTTATTTACGGAGAGTTCGTTTGTTTCGTCCCAGACAGGCGGGTGTACTTTTTATTACAACTCGTATACTTCACCTGCCCTGCATCCATGCTCCGCATTGTTTGAGCTATAGCTATGAGCATCTGCTGCAAAGACCAGCTATTCAATTTTTTTCTTCTTTCTTGCCGGTATTTGCCTCATAATAGCATAAGATAATACTGAAAGTAAATGAGGACAAGTTTGAACTACATTTTGGTAGAACGACATACTACTTATTCAAAGCTCAGCAACATACACTTGCGTTACATGTTTTTGGCTCCTTGAGCTGTGAAGTCTTGAAACGTTGATGAAACAGCTGTGCTGCGGCTACCGGCTTATGAGGTCGACAAGTTTTAGGGCCTTCTTGTTCTGCTTCTTCCTCTTGTACTTGGCACCCCGTTGCTGGGTGATGTTCATGATGTACCTGCAAAAAAAAAAAAAAAAAGAAAAGAATATAATTAAAATTCAAAGCCCGCACGCATACTGATACTCCCACTACCGCAGCCTGACCGAACGAGCAGATGTTCACTGTTGGCGGTTTAATTTCCTGGTGTGTTATTTTTCTTTTTTCTTTTTTTTTTCCTGCAAGGTTGTGACTCAGTCTGTATGATGTTTTATGTGCATGCAAGTTGGGTAAATATACTGAACAAGGTAAAGCAAAAGGGATGAAAAACTGTATTCGATTAAACAGTCTGTCTTACTAAAAATGCAGAAATTGGCATGCATTTTTAGTAAGAGTGACTGTTTAATCCAATACAGTTTTTCATCCCTTTCGTTTCACATAAGTCTGCAAGTTCTGTTTTACATTAACTAATCATTATGAATTGGAACTCTTAGTGCTCGACGAACTCTAGTGTGGCGATGACTTCGGATGGGTATTACATGTTTAGTGTGTAGTACGCAATGAACCGCAGTAGGGCAGCATAAAGAAATGTCCGTACAGCTTCAAATAAGATGACTTGCTCTACGACAACGAAGAAGCAATTTTTGCTGAATATATCTCCACCTGTAAGTAAAGACATTTAATCAGGAACATTTTGGAATTTCCCTCCAACGTTATCACTGACATTCGTCGATCGCCTGACCGAAAAGACGGCTGACGATTTTCTGCGACGTCACTGTCGTCGCACATGAGAGAGGGCATGTTATTCTGTCACTGTCGGTCTCTGCCCGCCCGTGTTCCTTGTGAAGCCTGCTGATATGAGAAGCAAGCGAAGGGTATTTGCAGAAAACAGCTGCACAGTACTCATACGGGCACCGTACGCCGTTGACGACGCTGACGTGATACCATGACCAGAATTCAGAGACACCTCCTCGGATGCAGGTTCTGCCTGATAGCAGAAGAACGCGTAAGAAAGCCAACTTGAAAGAAAAGTATGCGGCGAGGAGGAAGGAAGATGGAATGAGTCGTGTGCAGACGAGAAAGGGAATTTGTACATCAGATATCGCGCGCGGAGCCCGGCTATCAACAGCAATTGCCGAGCGGAATGAAAACGTGATGTATGAGCTTTGATAAGCTTTGCCAAACTTTTCTTCGCTGTGCTGCTGCTCAGAGTTCTGGGGTGCTGCTCGTAGCGTGTGGAACGGGGTGATTGCCACTTGTAAGGCTAGCCCTGGTCCATTTTTTGTTCTCTCTGTGGGGAATGGGGATGCCGTCGACAATGACCAATGTGTGTCCTAGGACGACTTCTGAGGGAAATGTGTCCACGTATGTGTGACAGCGTCTGAGGAAAAGCCCAGAGGTTATCCTACACTATGCTGAAAAGAAAGTATGCTCTATAAGCTAGGAAAGAGAATTCAGTAACAGCACCTCACTTTGTTACTTGCACCTTGTTACTCAGTGATCACTGTATCGTACGCTTGAGTTTGTTCTTGGCCTTATCATGAGGACACTTCAATCCTTAATTCCTAATTTTGCGTCTTAGTCTCTTCCCGGCACCATCAAGAATGCTTGTCGGTTATCAACTCCCTCCCTTAGAGAAATAAAAATAAGAAAATAAACAAGCGGAAGACTGCTTATTTTCAGAACATCTAGAGGTGAAAGCAGAGTCACGTTCGGCACAAGAAAGTGCCGAAACCAACACTTCCTAAATCATGTCGTGCATGCACGCTTACGTCACCTATATGGAGGCCTGCGACCTGCTTCGAGCTTTCTTCTCGTTCGTTCTTTCATTTACTTCATGGCAGCATCCACAATAGTAACAGCAGACCTTCCAATGGGACGCAAGGCACCGGCCTTCTCCATATCCTGTAGGTGTTGCTCGAATAGGCGCTCGAATCAAAGACAAAAGGAAGAGAGATGCCCAAGCAGCACAATGGCTCGAGTGCAATAGTTGTGGACGGTATGTGTATTATCAATGTAATTAGTGCGGCCGTTAATTATTTTTGTAATGAATCTTCATAATTCCTGAAAACAAGCTGAGCGCGCAATTGCAAATTGGGAGAACACAACCATGAGAAGTCTAGTCAGCCGGAATCGAAACAGTAACACTTCTCTGTGCCCTCAAAAAATGAGTGAAAATGCACTATCGTCCAGAGTTGCCGCGAGTGCGGCAGCCGCGCTTTCCTATCACCTTCGCTGTCACAGTTTGACGATACTCACATCACGTTGTTCCTCTAAACATGGGGGCCCCCGCTTCCTAGCGTCCTCGTTGTTTTTTTCTCGTTAAAATCTGATACAACGCAGACATTTATTAAGCAGCGGAATCGGTGATTGCCTTTTTGTTATCTGCCAGGTTTTTACAGTAATGCATTTCTACTTATATTGCGTGACGTTTATCAAATCACATGGCGAACTGTGTTGTGCAAATCAAACGAGATAACGCGGAAAGAAAATCAAGTACGGCACGTTTTATGATAATGTAGACTGAGAAACAACATCGCTATTTCCCTCGCTCCAGCGACAAAGCGGGCTGTTCTATGATTTCAGGAACAACCTGTTGTCATTTGAGAAGTGGTGACACCGAGTCAGGGAGAGGAGAAATTGCCGCAAAACCCGAACAGTGTTCAATTATTTTGTATGTTCGCACATTTTTTTACTAAAGCGCAAAAAGGTTCTGTGATTTCGGTTCTTGCGGCGTAGGTCTCTCAGGGTTATCCTCTACATCTTTGCAATTACGCAGTCAACGTATTTCACTAATTATAATGATTTATCGCGAATGTTAGTTAACGGCTGCGCTATTTGTGTATACGCCACCATCTTTGAATTGGTCGCGTACGGAATAGATATATTCAACGACTTTTGCCAGAAAGTCATTTTGAAAGTCATTCGCGGATTTCATCAAATTCATTCAGTCTTACTTCACCTACCCTGTATGCAGGTTATACCAGCTAAATGTCACCATATTTTTTAAAAATATATATCTATCACTTCTTCCGAGATGAAATCAATTTGAGATATAGCGTATGCTGAAGGGCATCCCCTAGGAGGGCATTAGCAGACTCCTAAGGCAATGTCTTAATTCTTTCAATAATTAACTTTTTAATTAGAAAAGCTACGACGTTGTTCCAATGAGCAAGTCTTATCTCTTCGGTCACCAGATACCAAAGCCGTTTTCAGAACAAAAGTCTGTTCGCATGAAAAAATTCGTGAAGAAACACCTTTCTTTCTTTATTTTGTTCATTGCGCATCTTCGAAAAAGCGTCTTTCGTTGACCCCCGATGCGAGTGAGTGAAAGAGCAGAGTGCCGACTCATGCGTGGAAGATTGGTTAACTTGCGGAAAGACAAAAAAAAAAATGTATCGGGGTGACTCTATCGGAGCTGCGCTTATCTTGAGCTGCATTTTCTGTCTTTCTTTTTTTAGTTTTTTAACGGACGCAAGAGGCGACAGTGTGCTCTTTCATTCTCTCGTGTTGGGGGCGACGGAAAGACGCCACTCTAGAGATGCGTAATAAATAAAATAAAGAAAGAAATGGTGTTCCTTCACGATTTTTTCTTCCGCGAACGATCTATCGAACGGATTTTTGTTCTGAAAACGGCTTTGGTATTTGGTGACCGAAGAGGTTAGATGTTCACATTGGAACAACTTGGTAGTATTGATAATTAAAAAGTTAATTATTGAAAGTTAGTTAAAGGGACCATGAAATGATTTTCGAGAAATCTGAGTACTCTGCAGGAAACCGTTCTCATGATCCATCACTATCGTACACACATCGACTTTTGGCCGTATTCAGTACAACGGGGGCGCAGTTATCAGACAAAAATAGCAGGGCGTAACCGCTGGATATATGCCTTCGAAGTGGGCTTACGTCATCGCCATCCAATCCTCTCAGCCAACTGTGAACGACGAGGAGGACACACCCTGCCGAACCACGTGGGTGCATGGTTTCGGTTTGGACAACAACGACGTTGTATATCTCCCGTCGAAATCACTTGAAATATGGCGAAAGGCAAATTATCAGCAATGGAGGAAGAGGTTATGCGACACGCACAGCGTCTATGTATCGTTCGGTAAGCAACAGCTCATAAAATGTCACCGACGAAGGTATGTTCTGACGAAGATGAAGTTAAAAGGGGAAAACGTGCTCCGGTGACCATGCTGACAGTCAACGGCTATATTATATTTCTCGTACGATTTTGTGTAAACGGTTAGTTACAATCTTGTCTCCAAGTCAAATTAAAACATATTTCATGACGAAGTATATAAGCTTGTTTGAAAATTTCGCACTTTGCTCGCAAAAGCCCGTCCGCGAATCGGCAACATGTTCTGTGTATGATGTCACGGCCAGTTCGCCTCGGAGGCGGGCCGTAGCAGCTGCTGTTCATGCCTGTGGTAAATATAGAATATTTTCGCTATTTGTACGATTTTCAACTTCATATTTCACAGAGTGAATGCTTTAGTACAGGGGAACTAATTAAAAATGATCGTGGGCTTGTCAAATATCGTTTCATGATCCCTTTAAGACATTGCCTTAGAAGTCTCCTACTGCCTTCCTAGAGAGCGCCCTTCAGCATATGATATATTGCAATTGATTTCATCTCGGAAAAAGTTATAGATATACTTTAAAAAATATGGTAACATTTAGCTGGAACACCATGTATATGACAATAAACCCGCATGGTATTTTTAACATATTCATTATTTTGCTATAAGAACGAGTTAACCCGTAAGGAGGTTATGGCCTTGCACAATGCTGCATGAGAACGAAAAATTTGGCAAGGTAGAGAATAAAGCAAGTTTAAGCCACATGTCCCGAATTTATTTTAAATCGTTGAAATACATCTACACTGCGAAAAGCATGCGTAGGAATTTCTTCACTTTAATTCCAGTTACCATTAGAGCGAGTCAAAGCTGACCCGCATAATTGGTTCCGTCGTCATATTGACCTCGAATGAAAATTTGGTGAGTAAGCCACAAGTTCGATCTACATTACATAAAAAAATCTACATTACAAAAAAACATGCTTGTAACTTTGTGCATCCTATTTAGTTTCACCATTTTAGAGCGCGTCCAGGTTGGCTTTCACCAGGACTCCGTCATGTCGATCTCGATGAATGAAAATTTGATGAGTTCCGCGTTGACAGGGAACAAAGGACGTTTAAGCCACATGTTTGAAATTGATGGTAAATGATTGACAGGCATCTACACTACAACAAACACGAGTGGCACTTTGTGCATTTCAATTACTTTCGCCATTATGGGTCATTAGTGGGCTCGGCAACGCGATGTTGTGCAAGTCTCGTCTAACTTGTACTCACTTTGTTATCCAGTTGCTGATATACAGATCAGGCTTTGATGCTCCTTGTGAACCTATCCAGCTTCTGCAGTACATTGCTACTGATTACGATAACGCTAGTTTACCTGGTTGCACGTGGAACACAAGCCCTTTGGGACTCTCTGGAACTGAACTTCGAGCGACACCTACATCTGCCTTAAAAGAGCGGCACCGAGATAACAACATCAGTGGGCTCGGCAACGCGATGTTGTGCAAGTCTCGTCTAACTTGTACTCTCTTTGTTATCCAGTTGCTGATATACAGATCAGGCTTTGATGCTGCATGTGAACCTATCCAGCTTCTGCAGTACATTGCTACTGATTACGATAACGCCAGTTTACCTGGTTGCACGTGGAACACAAGCCCTTTGGGACTCTCTGGAACTGAACTTCGAGCGACACCTACATCTGCCTTAAAAGAGCGGCACCGAGATAACAACATCAGTGGGCTCGGCAACGCGATGTTGTGCAAGTCTCGTCTAACTTGTACTCTCTTTGTTATCCAGTTGCTGATATACAGATCAGGCTTTGATGCTCCTTGTGAACCTATCCAGCTTCTGCAGTACATTGCTACTGATTACGATAACGCCAGTTTACCTGGTTGCACGTGGAACACAAGCCCTTTGGGACTCTCTGGAACTGAACTTCGAGCGACACCTACATCTGCCTTAAAAGAGCGGCACCGAGATAACATCAGTGGGCTCGGCAACGCGATGTTGTGCAAGTCTCGTTTAACTTGTACTCTCTTTGTTATCCAGGTTAGTAAACGCAATACCACGTCTTGCACAAGCAATAGTCTAACCCTAGTAGTGTTGCCGAGCCCAGAGTGTTTAAAGAATGAGTTTTGTGAGTGCATTGATATATGTAACTCGTTATTGATGCTGGCTGGCGATGTGGAAACCAATCCAGGCCCTATAGATGACGTTATTAAGCAAATTGCGAGTGATGTTAAATCTATAAAAGTCTCCCAATCCAGTACCGACTCAGCACTGACGGCTATAGATAAACGGTTGTCTTGCATAGAAAACCAAATGGTTGAGTTCGGTTCCTGCATTACAGCTATCGAGGACTGTAAAGTTGAAATTGAGGCATTAAGAAAGACTGTTCTTAACCTGGAGCTGAAGATAGACGATCTAGAAAACCGCTCACGGAGGAATAATTTGATTATTTACGGGATACCTGAGGAGGCAGGAGAAACTACGACTCAACTTCAAGCAACAGTGTCCCACAAATTGTTCTCAGAAAAGTTGGGACTGTCTCCCTTGTCGATCGAAAGGATACACAGAGTTGGGAAACCCACGCCCGCCAGGACCCGTCCTACCATTGTTAAATTTTATAATTACAACGAGAAATTAGAGGTGCTCAAACACTGCTCAAAACTGAAGGGTACAAACTTCTCTGTCTCAGAAGACTACTCAAAACGAGTAAGGGTTATTAGGAAAAAGCTATGGGACAGTGCAGCTGAAAACCGGAAAAACGGTGATAGTGTGCGGTTATCTTTTACACGACTCAAGGTAAACAACACTGTATTTGAGTGGGACCTGAAGACAGATAGGAGAGTGGAAGTCTCTTTGCACACGAACGACTGACGGTCGGCACGTGCAGAATCTTCTGTTGCTGCCACAAATGATCTATGTAAAATCTTGCATGTCAATGCTAGAAGTATATTAAATAAGAAAACCGACTTAGAATGCCTATTAATTGAACACAAGCCTGACGTTTTAGCAATCACTGAGACATGGTTATTCAACTGAGTTTGCCATTAACGACTATGACGTCCTTAGAAGGGACAGGGGGGCTCGTGGTGGCGGTGTTGCGCTTCTCATATCTAAGTCACTGTCGTATTCTGTAATCGCACCATCATCATGTGATTGTGAAACACTGTGGTGTAAATTACAGACTGACAGAGGGAACGTATATGTAGGTGTTGTCTACAGGCCACCGTCTTCAAATAAGAAAGTATTAGATAGTTTACATCGATACATGTTCAGCTCACTTGGTGTGGATGCTAGAATTGTACTGTGTGGTGATTTTAATCTCGACGGTATTGATTGGGATGCTATGTTCACTGGAAGTTGTAGGGAAAGAGAGAGTGCGGACCTTCTGCTTAACATTATGTCAGATTTCAGCTTGACCCAGTTACTGAGAGAACCCACAAGAGTAACAGTTAATTCATCGTCCCTTCTAGACCTCGTGTTTGTGAGCTGCCACTTAAATAATTATACCTGTGAACTTGTAGATGACCTCGCTGATCACAAAATGACTATTCTATCCTTACAAGTAACACCAGTTTTGAACCAAAAAGGGAAATACCTGTTCTTTCCTAATTTTGCGCGTGCTGATGACGTAAGCATAATTGATTTCTTGGAGAGGGAATTTGACAGATTCAGATCTCTTTCGACAGACGTCAATATTAATGATCTCTGGTGTTCTTCTCGAAACACCGTTACGTTTTGCATAACCAACTATGTGCCCCTAAGTAAAAAGAGGACTCATCGAAAGAGTCCCTGGATTACCAGAGAAGTTATCCACATTAAGCGTCGTCTGAATCGACTCCACAAACGTCGTCCTGCTAGTCGCATGGCTATTGTGAGTCTACGGGCAGAATTGAAGGCAACAATAGCGAGAAATAAACAGCTTTTTTATAGAGTTACCTTACCAACTTTTATACAGTCCTCTCCAAAAAAGTTCTGGAGGTACCTCACTCCTAAGAAAGCTCCTCACACCCAAATTATGACAAGATCTGATGAGTACCTTCCAGATACTTTCAATGCCTATTTTTCTTCCGTCTTTTCGGTGGAGAACGGAATTGTCCCTTCCTTTGCAAGTCATGGTTTTCCTGCTATGAAGGACGTTTTGTTTTGCAGCGAGGGCATACTTTCTCTTCTCCGAAATTTGGATGTAAAGAAGAGTCCAGGCTATGATGGGATTGATAATCACTTCTTGAAAAGATACGCCGATTGGGTGTCCCTGTATCTCCAAATAATATTTACTAGAGCTTACACAACAGGTCAGATACCGTTTGATTGGAAGGTTGCAAAGGTAATACCAGTTCCCAAGAAAGAGACAGCAAGAGATGTTCAGTCTTATCGACCTATTTCTCTCTTGTCCACAAGCTGCAAAATATTCGAACACATTCTTAGTAAACACATGGCTTCGTACCTTGCGGAATACAGACTTCTTTCTCGTTATCAGTATGGTTTCAGATCTGGTTCAGGTACTGTAAACCAGTTAGTCGAATTTGTACACGACCTTTCTATTTCCGTTAATCGAAACAAACAAACTGATGTTATATTTCTTGACCTTGAAAAAGCTTTCGACAAGGTGTCACATTCTGAACTTCTACTCAAGGTCAAGGCCATCTTTAAAAACGACAAGCTATGTGGTTGTTTGCAGTCTTATCTATCTGATCGTTTCCAGTTTGTCAGTTTTGAAAACAGCCCTTCAGCTATGACGTCGGTCACTTCTGGGGTCCCTCAGGGTTCAGTTTTGGGTCATTACTATTCATAACTTTTATTAACGACATTGCTGAAGGCATTAGTGCTAACATCAAGTTGTTCGCGGACGACTGTGTGTTATACCGTGAAATATCTTCAGGAGACGACCATGAAGCTCTGCAGTTATCATTAAATAAAATTTTGAGCTGGTGTGACTTATGGCAAATGAGCATTAATAGGAGCAAAAGCGTAGTTATGAGCGTGACTACAAAACGGTCTCGGTTGATACATGACTATACTATAAACGGTGCGGTAATGAATCGAGTATCAAATTATAAATATCTAGGTATAACATTTACCGACAGCTTGAACTGGAATAGTCATATAACAGAGACTGTTCGGAAGGCCGTACCCGCCTCAATTATTTACGTAGGACCTTAAAAGACGCAGATTCTCACACGCGGCTAATTGCGTACAAAGCACTAGTACGATCAGTTATGGACTACGCTTCGGTGGTATGGTTCCCTGAGCAGCAGAATAAAATACATATGCTTGAAATGATCCAAAGAAGAGCTGTTAGATTTATTTATGGCAGATATTCGCGTTATGACTCCCCCTCGCAATTACTCCACCTCGCGGGACTGACACCATTGTATCAAAGGACTCGAATTCAGCGACTTAAGCTACTATGGCTCATAATAAATAACCATACCTGTATTAGGCCTTTTGATTATATTACATTTAACACAACTGGTAGCCACCGAACGAAACATAGCAAATCCATTAAACAATTATTTTCTAGGACTAACTGCCTTATGCACTCTTTCTTTCCGCTGTCCATTCAGGCATGGAACGAACTGACGGAAGAAATGGTACGGTGTGACACCTTGTCGAGTTTTATGCTGGCGATCGCAAATTTATTGGTAGAGTGTGCTGCTACGTTTGTTGTAATCTTATGTGAAGGTTGTATGCGTGTGTAGATGGTTTTTGATATATGGTATATACATGTGTTCGAGGTTCATCTAAATTTTCTGTATATCCGCGGCTGCTACGGAGCAAGATGTTTCTCCGTGTGTATGTAATCCCACTCCTTCTTTGGCGTCTAAGACGCTAGAAGTATAAATAAATAAATAAATAAATTATAGCGCGTTAAAGTGTACCGGCGTGACGATTCCGTGTCATGTCGACCTCTATCCATGAAAATTTGATGAGTTCCGCCTTGACAGGGAACAAAGGACGCTTAAGCCACATGTTTGGAATTTATGGTAAATGATGGACAAGCTTCTACACTACAACAAACACGTGTGGCACTTTGTGCATTTCGATTACTTTCGCCATTATAACGCGCTAAAGTGTACCTGCTTGATGATTCCGTGTCAGGTCGACCTCTATCAATGAAAATTTGATGAGTTCCGCCTTGAGAGGGAACAAA
The DNA here is from genome assembly GCF_037126465.1 of Ornithodoros turicata. Lineage (NCBI taxonomy): Eukaryota > Metazoa > Arthropoda > Arachnida > Ixodida > Argasidae > Ornithodoros > Ornithodoros turicata. Next base: position 129,396,384 of record NC_088201.1, read on the forward strand.
GGACGTTTAAGCCACATGTTTGGAATTGATGGTAAATGATTGACAGGCATCTACACAACAACAAACACGCGTGGCACTTTGTACATTTCAATTAGTTTCCCCATTATAGCGCGCTAAAGTGTACCTGCTTGATGATTCCGTGTCAGGTCGACCTCTATCAATGAAAATTTGATGAGTTCCGCTTTGACAGGGAACAAAATACGTTTAAGCCACATGTTTGAAATTGATGGTAAACGGTTGACAGGCATCTATACTACAACAAATACGCGTGGCACTCTGTGCATTTCAATTAGTTTCGCCATTACAGAGCGTTAAAGTGTACCCGCGTGACGATTCCATGTCAGGTCGACCTCTATCAATGAAAATTTGATGAGTTCCGCCTCGATAGGGAACAAAGGACGTTTAAGTCACATGTTTCAAATTGATGGTAAATGATGGACAAGCATCTACACTACAACAATCACGCGTGGCACTTTGTGCATTTCAATTAGTTTCCGCATTATTGCACGTTAAAGTGTACACGCGTGACGATTCCGTGTGAGGTCGACCTCTATCAATGAAAATTTAATGAGTTCCGCCTTGACAGGGAACAAAGGACGTTTAAGCCACATGTTTGAAATTGGTGGTAAATGATGGACAAGCATCTACACTACAACAGACACGGGTGGCACTTTGTGCATTTCAATTAGTTTCCCCATTATAGCGCGTTAAAGTGTACCCGCGTGTCGATTCCGTGTCATGTCGACCTCTATCAATGAAAATTTGATGAGTTCCATCTTGACAGGGACAAGGACGTTTAAGCTACAGCTCTTTTCCCTGAGATGTTTGCATTCGTTACAGGTCCAAAATTTATGGTAAATGTATCATGTATCAACGCTGCAACAAACACGCGTGGTAATTTGTTCATCTTAAATACCCTTACCATTAGAGCGCGTCAAAGTTGACCCACATAATTGATTCCGTTGTCACATCGACCTGGAGTTCACAGTCAAGAAAGTGCGTTTATGCCACAAGTCCTAAATTTATTTTAAATGATTGACAATAATCTACATTACAACAAACGCGGGTGGTACTGTGCAAAACGGGGATTCCTGTAGCGGAGAAGTAGGTGGGAGTGCAAGGAGAAGTCATCTGCTATTCACATATTAACTGCACAGGCTGTGACACACCATTAGGGCAACCAAATCAAAATGAACGCCATGGCAGTGTGATATAGTTCCAGTACAGCATTATTAAGCCAAAACTCTGACGCTCTCGCCCTGCCGTTACTCTCATACCTACCTCTGTTAAACTACCTCAACAAAAAAAAAAAAAGAAAAGGAAGAAGAAAGGAAAAAAAAGGAAATAAAAGAAGCCGAGCAGACCGCGGATCGAACCACGAACCCCAAAAGCAGTGACCAGCATCTTTATCACCGAGCCAACGATGCCATACGTGCACCTTCCAGGAATGAAGGTGCAGACGTTTCGCAAGCCACACCGAGCTTGTCAATACTTCTTTTGTCTTTGGAACAAAATAGGAGCGTCCCACAGCAGCGCACATAGTTGCAAAGCGTACAAGACAAATTCAGCTTTCATGTCCTACATGCGCATTTTCCGGGGAACCCATTGTTTTAGCCAAGTACAACAAAAATAGCACACCAGTGCATTCTGCCATGAAGCAAACACGGCGAAAATAAGTCCTCCAGGAACAGAACTGTGACGCTTGTAGCAGACAGCGAGTCGGAAACCAAGATGTTTATTTGGAGCCGTCTGGCTACGAACTGAAGAATACCGGCGCGGAGGCTGGGTGTTAAATTCCGCGGCCGCGCGCTTGGAGGCCGGCGCGATGGCGCTGCGGCCGCTACATTGCCTCCCCCGCTAGAGGCAGCTTGGTGCTGACTGACCAGGTGACGGTATTTGGCTTTCGCTGGGGGGGGGGGGGGGCGGCGGTACTGGGTGACAGGTAGGACTAAACTTCATGCTGGTCGGCGACGGACCGGTTCTCTATGAAGGCTGGCTTCACACGGTCGACGCTTACTGTGTCATCCTTGCCGTGCACGCTGACGCTAATGTTCTTGCCGGCGCGGCCGAGAACGAGGTGGGGACCGGTGTAGAAGGGCGTGAGTGGCTTGCGTACGGAGTCTGTACGGATGAAAACGTGGGTAGCGTCGTCGAGGGCTTGGGAGACGTAAGGCTTCTGGGACGATGCGGTACGGGGCGGAACGGGGCGGATGAGGTCAAAGCTGCGCCGCAGGCGTTGTAGGAAGTCCGGAGCCGTGACATGGGTCGCGTCAGGACTGCTGGGGAACAAAAATTCTCCAGGCAGATGGAGGGTACATCCGTACAGCAGTTCCGCCGAGCTACACCCGAGGTCGGACTTGAGGGTGGTACGAATGCCGAGGAGGGCGAGTGGAAGATGGTCTGTGCAATGAGCTCTGTCTTCGAACGCCGTTAGAGCAGCCTTAAGGGTGCGGTGCAGCCGCTCGACAAGGCCGTTGGACGCAGGGTGGTAAGACGTCGCACGTATGCGGGACGTGCCGATGAGCCGCGTGAAGGATGAAAAGAGATTGCTCTCGAATTGGTGGCCGCGGTCTGTGGTCACTCGACTAGGAACGCCGAAACGTGCGACCCATGTAGCGAGGAAAGCTGAAGCGACAGTTTCAGCGGTGGAGTCAGGGATGGGCGTGGCCTCAGGCCACCTGGTGTACCTGTCGACGGCTGTTAAGATGAAGCGACACCCGGCTGAGACAGGGAGGGGGCCGACAATGTCAACGTGCACGACGCCGAAACATGCGTCCGGGAGGTCGAACTTGCCATGAGGTGACACGGTATGGCGGTGGACTTTCGACCGTTGGCACGGTATGCATGTGCGGACCCAAGTTGTAATGTCTCTGTGCATGGATGGCCAAACATAGCGCTCAGCAACGAGGCGTTTGGTGGCGCGTATCCCTGGGTGCGCCAGGTCGTGCAAGGCCGCAAAGACCGGTCGGCGGTACGCTTCGGGAACAAGAGGCCTCGGCTGTGCTGACGAAGAGTCACAGCAACGTAGGAAGTCGCATCCAGGAATCGGAATGTCCGTAAACTTCAGAGATGAGTTGCCCCGCTCACGCAAGCGGTGTAGCTCGTGGTCAGCGGCTTGGGCGGTGGCGAGGGCCTCGGGAGACAGTGGCGAGGCGGATACTGCTTCCACGCGGCTGAGAGCGTCGGCAGGGCCGTTCTCGGGGCCGTTGACATGCTGCACGTCGGTGGAAAATCGGCAATAAACGATAGGTGACGTATCTCTCGAGGAGAGTAGCGTGTGCTGGCCGAGGTGAACGCGTACGTGAGGGGCTTGTAGCGCATCGTCTTCATCCTCTGCATTCTCATCGGTATCGTCCGCTCGACAACCGCGAGAGCGCGGGAATTAAACATTCATTCTCATCCCGACCTTCCTTGGAATCAGTTGTCTCTTCTTTGTGGTCCTGACACCACAACTGGTGACCCGAACCGAACATTCCCTGCCTACCAATGCTTCCGACTCCCGGCGGCTCCCAGGGCACCGACGTCTCGGGCTCCCCTATCGCTCGGGTTGGCGTCCGCCTTCCCCCGTTTTTCGCCGCTCATCCGTACCTTTGGTTCCAGATGGCCGACAGCCTATTCTCCTTAGCCAGCGTCACTCAACAGACCACCAAATTTCATAATATCGTCAGCAACCTGCTACGAGAAATCGCGATCGAGGTCATGGATATTTTGACTGCTCCGCCCACGCCCAACCCATACGACGTTCTTCCTAAGGCCGTCACGGACCGAATAATGGCCTCGGAGCGCGAGCGTTTGCGACGACTGCCCTCGGCCGAAGAACTGGGCGATCGCAAGCCTAGCTAATTGCTCCGCCACATGCAGAGCCTTCTAGGTACGCGGCTCCCAACCTTTGATCAATCACTCCTCAAGGAACTTTTCCTTAACCGGCTGCTTCCCCAGACTCGTATGGTGCTCGCGGCCCTGCAGGACTCTACCCTCGAGGCCCTCGCTGATGTCGCAGACAGAATAACCGAGGTATCGCGAGACAGTATTGCTCATATTGCGACTACGACTTCCTCTACGCTTGCTCCTGCGCCCATCCCTGTGGTACCGGAAGTTCCCCCCTCGAGACAGGATTTCGTTACACAGCTTCGCGAGGAAGTTCAAGAGCTGCGTCACCTCATCGAAGAACGTCTCACATGTGGGGTTTCCCAAGATCCTCGCCCTCGCCCCCGTCCGCTCAGCGAACTTTCCGCCCTCGATTTAGGAGCCCTCGCCGCTCCCGCTCGCCATCCCCTGCCTCGAGGCGCCCGTCCGACCCCCCCCCCCCCCCCGCTGACTGCCCATATTGCTGGTACCACTACAACTTCGGTGCCTCTGCTCGCAAGTGCACTCCTTCGTGCCAGTGGCCGGGAAACGGCGCGGGGCGTCGTTAGCGGCGACAGGCGACAACCCCAAGCCCTCACCCAGTGGCCTCTTCTACATGACGGACCGGAACTCCAAACTGAAGATGCTTGGCGACACCGGTGCTGCAGTCAGCGTTCTTCCCGCAACGGCTGCCCAGCGTCATCAGAACCCCATCCGGTTCCTGACCGCGGTGAACAACACGGGCATCCCGGTGTTCGGACAAAAATCTCTTACCATCGATCTTGGCCTCCGGCGGTTCAAATGGCTCTTCACCATCGCCTCCGTCAGCCAGCCCATCCTCGGCGCGGACCTTTTGGAGCACTTTGGCCTCTTAGTGGACCTCGCTCGGCGCCGACTTGTCGACTCGACTACCTCCCTCGCGGTGCACGGGATTACTGCTCACTCAGCCCCCTTTTTTGAAGCCGAGTCTCTCTCCGTACTCGAGTCTCCTTATGCCGAGCTCCTGAAGGATTTCCCGTCCCTCACGCAGCCCACCGACTGGTCCAAACCCGTAAAGCATGATGTAGTCCATCGCATCATAACCTCCAGCCAACCAGTCTCGTCTCGTCTCCGTCGTTTAGCCCCTGAGAAGCTGGTAATTGCCAAGGCCGAATTCCAACACATGATGGACATCGGGGTGGTGAGACCGTCCTCGAGCAACTGGTCGTCCCCGTTACACATGGTTCCCAAGAAGACCGGAGACTGGAGACATGTGGTGATTACCGCGCGCTAAACCTTACCACACTACCTGACCGCTATCCACTCCCCAACATTCAGGACTTCGCCGTTAATCTCCAGGGCTCCACCACCTTCTCCAAAATTGATTTAACAAAGGCGTACCATCAGATTCCCATGGCTCCAGAGGACATCCATAAAAGAGCAGTAAAGACTCCATTCGGCCTCTTCGAGTTCGTTAGGATGCTTTTTGGATTGAAAAACGCAGCCGAAACATTTCAGCGTTTTATTGATTTGGTGGTAAGGGGACTACCCTTCGTGTTTGCGTATATGGATGATCTACTCGTCGCAAGCGAAAGCCCCGAACAACATCGCCTCCATTTACGCCAGCTCTTCGCGCGCCTCGAAGAATACGGCATCATAATCAATGTGCAAAAGTGCCAGTTCGGAGCCGCGTCCCTCGAATTCCTTGGACACCACCTCGATTGCAACGGTTTCAGACCACTTCCTTCTAAGGTACAGGCCGTCCGCGAATTTCCAAGACCGGCTACACTGCGCCAGCTTTGACGCTACCTTGAGCTACTCAATTTCTACCGGCGCTTTATTCTGAACTGCGCGTCTGTGTTGGCGCCGCTCGAGGCCCTCCTGCGTTCTCCCAAGAAGTCTCCCCATGCGGCCGCTTTTGTTTGGACGGTGGATGCCGAGGACGCTTTCCTGGCTGCCAAAGAGGCACTCGCCAACGCCGTCATGCTCATCTACCCCGGGCATGATGCGCCCACATCACTAGCGGTGGATGTGTCCGGCTCAGCCATCGGAGCTGTGCTCCAGCAGCACATCAACCAGCAGTGGCAACCCATTTCCTTCTTTTCCGTCAAACTCTCGCCGGCCCAACAATGCTACACCGCCTTCGGCCGCGAACTCCTCGCTGCGTTCGCTGCCGTCAAGTACTTCCGCTACTTTCTGGAGGGCCGATCTTTTATACTTTATACAGACCATAAGCCACTCGTCCACGCCTTTCGTGCTCGCCGTCAAAGCCACTCACTCCGGGAAATCCGGCAGCTAGCCTTCCTGGCGGAATTCCAAGTGACGTTCGCCCACATCAGCGGCCAGGCTAACGTACCCGCTGACGCATTCAGCCGTATCAACGCCTTTCCGCCCGAAATCTTTTCGCTTGAACGTCTCGCATCTGAACAGCGTGCCGACGAAGAGCTCAGGGCGCTTCGAGCGTCCCAGCACACATCGCTACAGTTGGAGAAGAGGTCGCTCTTCCCGGCACCGCCTCGACCATCATATGCGACCTGTCAACCGGCGTTCATCGGCCGTTCGTTCCATCCAGTCTCCGCCGCCAAACCTTCCACGCCCTTCATGACGTTTCTCATCCTGGTATTCGCGCAACCAGACGCCTGATCAGTGACCGCTACGTATGGCCGGGCATGGCCAAGGACATCCAAGTCTGGACCTCTCGCTGTATCACCTGCCAACGAACGAAGATCGTCCGGCACACGCGCCCGCCGCCCGGCAAGTTCCTTCCACCGGACCGCAGATTCCAGATCATCCACATCGACCTTGTCGGTCCTCTACCTCACTCATCGGGTTTCCGCTACATCCTCACCATGGTGGATCGTTTCACCAGGTGGCCAGAAGCGGTGCCCATCATCGACATGCGTGCCGAAACCGTGGCCCGCGCTCTTCTCGACGCCTGGATCTGCCGATACGGGACCCCTGACCAAATCGTCATGGACCGCGGGGCTCAATTCGAGTCTTCCCTCTTCCATGAGCTCTGCGGTCTTCTTGGCACGACGCGCACACGCACTACTGCCTACCATCCTTGTGCCAATGGTCTGGTAGAACGTTTTCACCGGCAGATGAAAAGCTGCTTCCGTGCCCTTCGCCATCCCGAAAAGTGGACCAGCGCTCTCCCACTCATTCTGCTGCACGTACGAGCATGCCTCAAACGGGACTTAGGTTGCTCCGCCGCCGAGCTCGTTTTCGGCACACCCCTACGCCTTCCGGCCAACCTCGTCACCCAACAACCTCCCATCTCATCTGGAAAGCAGCCGCAAGCCACAAGCCACTCGGATACGTCTCGCTCCTCCGTGACGTCTTCAAGACCCTTAGGCCTGCTTCTCCACGGTTCCCCGCTTCTCCACGGTTCTTCTGGCCGGAACTCTTACGTTCCAGCTGCTCTCGCCGAGGCCACACACGTTTTCCTCCGGGCTCCAACCCCTCGCAATTCCCTAGACCCCCCCTACACAGGACCCTACCGTGTCATCTCCCGGTCCGACAAGACCTTGAGGGGGTCCTTGACCTAGGCGGCCGCCAGAAAACAGTTTCGGTCGACCGCGTCAAGCCGGCCTTCGTGGAGAACGAAGACTTTCCCCTTGCCCTCCAGACCGTCGACTTTTCGCCTGCCCCTGACCCCAAGCGCGTTTCCTGGGAACCAGCTCCATCGATGCGCCTCCGTCGCATCTGACGGCGGGGGGACACCTGTAGCGCATCATCTTCATCCTCTTTATTCTCATCGGTATCGTCCGCTCGACAACCGCGAGAGCGCGGGAATTAAACATTCATTCTCATCCCGACCTTCCTTGGAATCAGTTGTCTCTTCTTTGTGGTAATGACACCACAGGGCTTATGATCCGTTAGGATCGTGAATCTGCGGCCCTCCAGAAAATGGCGGAAGTGACGCTCGGCGAGATAGGCGGCGAGCAGTTCTCTGCCGAAGGTGCTGTACTTCTTCTGCGGAGGCTTGAGGCCTTTGGAAAAGAAAGCAAAGGGCCGCCAAGCGCCGTCTACCCTCTGCTGGAGAACACCGCCGACGGCTATGCCAGATGCATCGATCATGAGGACCGTGGGGGCGTCGTGCTTGGGGTGGTAGAGCATGGTCGAGCGTGACAAGTCTTCCTTGATCTGAAGGAACGCGGCGTGAGCTTCAGGGTTCCATGGTAGCAACGACGAAGCAGCCCTATTCCCACGGAGGAGTTCTTCGAGAGGGCGAAGGGTTTCAGCGCAGTGAGGAATAAAGCGCCGATAAAAACTAATAAGGCCGAGGAAACGGCGCAGTTGACGCAGAGATTGAGGCTGGGGATAGTTGGTAACTGCGTCCACTTTGGTGGGGAGTGGAGCTATACCTTCGGCCGTGACCTGATGTCCAAGGAACTCGGTGGCGGAAACTCCAAATTCGCACTTTTGCACGTTAACCACGATACCGTGGGCTGCGAGGCGCTGGAAAAGTAGGCGCAGGTGTTGCTCGTGCAGTTCAGGTGAAGAGCTGGCAACAAGTAGGTCGTCTATGTAGGCGAAGACGAATGCGAGTCCGCGAACGACCGAGTCAATGAACCGCTGGAATGTCTGAGCCGCATTGCGCAGCCCAAAGGGCATGCGCGGAAACTCAAACAAACCGAACGGGGTGGTGATGGCGGTTTTCTTGACATCCTCAGGTGCAACCGGAATCTGATGGTATGCTTTCATGAGGTCTATCTTGCTGAAGATGGTGGCGCCGTGCAGGTTGACGGTGAAATCCTAAAGACGGGGGAGAGGGCACCGGTCGGGGACTGTGACGAGGTTCAAGGCGCGGTAGTCGCCACATAGGTGCCAGTCCCCCGTCTTCTTCGGCACCATATTGCCACGAATCATCATCGCGAAACTTCCAGGGCAGGCACGAAACGGCACATCTCATCCCGGCGCATGCTGAAGAAGAAGCAAGAAGCTTCCAGACACATCGCCTGCTCTCTGGTAACCGCACGTGCTGTTTGTAGACTTTTCGGCGCGACGCTTAAATGCTTGTGCGCTCCAAGCTGGAGCATTCATTCTTTGGACTCAGTTGTGTTCAGAGAGCTATCACTCTTGCGTTTTTGCTAACAAGTAGTTTAATAAACTGTTTGCTGTTTATTCGACGACTCGCCGGACCATTTCGCTTCGTGACATTTTTGGTGGAGGTGCAGGGCATTCCTTGTCCAACGGCCTGGAAGACCAACTGCGACAAAGCAGAAGACAGCTTGGTCTGCCTGCAGAATTCGGTCCATTAGAACCCCCTAAACGCAAGAAAAAGATGACTGCGGAGAGCAGTACCCAAGTGGCGCAACCTGTTGCCACGCCCATAGACCCTGCACGGTCGCCGAAGACATTCAGCGGGGAGTATTACGACGACGTGGACGATTGGGTCGAGCACTATGAGCGGATCGCAAAGTTCAACAACTGGATTGACGACCAGAAGCTCGTCAACGTCTATTTCTCCCTGGAAGGCACCGCGAAGACATGGTTCGAGAACCGGGAGACTTCGCTCACGTCCTGGGACGTCTTCAAAAGCAAACTCCGCGATGCGTTCGCTTTTCAACAACGAGCTGAACGCGCTGAACATCTGCTCCAGAGACGGATCCAGCTGCCAAACGAAAGCGTTACAGGCTTCATCGAAGATGTGTTGCGGCTCTTCCGGCGAGCTGACCCCAAAGCATCCGAGGAGAAGAAGGTTCAGCGACTCATGAGGGGCGTAAAAGAAGAAATTTTTCGCGCCCTGTCCCGGGACCCACCCGCCACGACCGATGCTTTTCTGGACGAAGCCGTCCGCATTGAGAGGACCCTGCTCTCTCGCGCTACCGTCAACGAACGACACCAGGGCTACGACGCTTTCTCCACGACCGCTGGCCTCGACGTTGGATCGCTCAGACAGCTATTGGAGAGGTGGTACGCGAAGAAGTACGAGCTCTCCTCTGTCCTGAGAAGGCTCAAGACCATTTGTCTTCGATCGGTG